>NC_081771.1:9063810-9374060 GCF_963082965.1 Carassius carassius
CTGAACCACTTAGAAAACTCTGATATATTAAAAAAAAAGATTAAAAAGCCCTCTGTTTCTATTACATTCTAGAGATTGCAGCATACAAATGTGTACTCATACATACATACTGTACATGTCATCACTCTCATGCCGTTGTGACGGCTGCATGATTTAAGATAATAGCACATCGCAACAAATAGCAGTATATACCTTTGCATTAAAGAAGACTTGGACACCGGTATCAATAAGTTAATAAAATATATTCTTTGCTTCTTGCTATATCTTACAGTGAAACCTGAAATTGGTCCCTGTTGGACATTAAAAACGGACACACTTTTTGTGAGCCAAAACAATGGATCTCAGAACTACCAATGATAAACAAAGAAACACCACAAAAGTTATACACGTGATACACAAACATGTCAAAAGCAATGAATTGTTTTTTTATATTTAGGATAGACCAATGAAATTGAGGATTTGTCGAAGGAGGAATAAACATTAGCTGCTTCACACCAAGATGGAATCAAAATGGCATCCATGATGGCAAAGTCGAAACATTAACAAACATTAGAATAATAAGAAAAGCCAAAAACAAAAAGTACTCTGCATGTGGCGTCAAGGAGTATGAGACAACAGACTAAACTCGCAGTTATGAAAAGTTTGGTTGTCCAATAAGGTTAGAAGAAATGTTTGCATCTCAAAGGGGTCATTTCTCCCCTAAACCCATTCCACTGCTGCCCATCTCAGAGTCCACTAGTGAGGAGGCAAAGGCTGACTGGACGATCTGAAAGCCAAAGGATTCAAGAAGTGACATATTCTGTTGGGGGGAAAAGGGTGAGCCGAGATCACTGAGGCCGGACAGGGCCGCAGCACGTTTCTTATGAACCCGGTGATGGTGCTTGTTGAGGTAAGACTTTGTGCGGAAGGTCTGGCCGCAGTCGCCACAGGCAAACTTCTTTTCTTGGTCTGTGTTTTGGATGTTTTTGGATCCCCCCGGCGAGGTCACTGCATCCTCAGGTTGGCCGTTAAAGATAAAAGATGTCACCTCCATTTCTTCTCCCTCTACTTTCTGTTCCGTCTTGAGGTCCGTTCCATTGGAAAGGTCACCGAAAACTGCATCCGATCCATCAGAGTCCTGATGGGGGCATTTCCCAGCATTCTCCTGCCCGTCTGAGGTAAACACAGAGTGGGGAAGGGGATATCAGGGAAGGAGTGGGACAAAGAGATATATAGGAAGAGAGAAGGAGCCTCACATTAAGCAACACATTTAAAAATTTAAATATTTCCTTTATACCTGAATCCTCGTGACCACAGCCACTTATGTAAACCTGTTTCAGTATAAAAACAGGTTGGCCCAAACTGATAATTTTATTGTGGCTTGTGAAATTTTTTTTGTGTTGTTTTGTGACTTTGTGTAAGAAAGAGAAATATAATCAAATTAAACTGCATCCTATTGTGCGCACAACATTATATGGAAAATTAATACTTCAGATTTTTAGTCTTTGGAGTTCCTAGGCTCTAGAGCAGTGGCACTTAACCTTAGTTTGGGAGCAAATGGACATTTTTATAATTTAGTCACCCTCAAGTATTTCCAAACCTTTATTAATTTCTAGTCTGGAACACAAAAGATGATATTTTGAAAAACTCCCAAGAACCAATGAACCAAACAACACTGGAACCCACTGATTTAAACTGTATGCACAGGAAAATCCCTCAAAATATATTCTTGTATTTTCCACAAATGAAAGGCAGTCAAACAATTTTGAAACAACATAAAAATGACTAAATGATGACATAAAACTATCCCTTTAACAATTTGGAGACTTCTCTACCACAAAGTAGACTCTACCAATCAACAACCATGAAAAACTGAATTCTCTGCTCTGATTGGTGCTCACTTTTTTTCAACATGTTACTGAAATTTAGCCTGACCAGTTCTCCTAGCTACTAACAAATGAGCGACACTTCAGCGCATGATGAGACCATAGATAATTTCTGATTGGGTGAGAAGTACTATATTTGGGGGAAAATGTGATGACATGCTACAACACTCTCATTAAAGAGTCACATGTTACCTCTATGAAAAACATGTTGAGTACCAAGGATCTAGTGTTAGTCTCTCTAACTGTATTCCATTATTTTGTACTCAAAGTTTATTTAAACTCTAGTTGGTTACAGGGCATTTACAGACCCAGAAAAGCATGAAAGCATAATACTGATGAGACAATTATTAGGTAAGATCTGAAACCAGACTTAAAAGTCTTGTGAATGTTAATGGTGCTTAGCAGATATTTACACCAGACTTATCAGTTACAGCATCCAGACATCCTCAGTTCTTTGACTCGCCACATTTCCACCCTCAAAACAGCCCGTACTGACCTGTAAGAGGTCCATGAAGTGGAAACCCTGGTGCTCCAGAAGAGCGGCACTCCCAAAAATAGGGAGTTGGACCTGGCTTGCCCAGGAGCAGCTCAGGCTTCAGGCCCAGGCTCGGAGGGATGGGCTGGGGTAGAATTGGCCCAGCTAGCCCCTGAAAAGACCCCTCTGTCTCGGGAAAGGTAACCACGAGCCGGTGATTGGTGCAAAGGTCTACACGCCAGTAACCGCCCCAAGAAGTAAGGGATATGGGTAGAGGAAAAGACAGAGGCCAAGGGGGACAATTTGCAGTCAATACATTCAGATGACCTCTAGCTTCGCATCAGTTCAGAAACCATCAGAAATTATGAACATTGTTTGTTCAAAGCTAAAATGACAAAAACAAGTTTTAAATGAATGAATCTTTTTCTTTCATTACACGCCAAGCCAGCAGCTCATTGATACTGTTGGAGGGATACTGTAATGACAATTCTGTACTGATGTAAAGTTAATGGCACCTTTCTGATGTATTTCTGCATTACTTTTTACATATTAACTGCCAAAACCCTAAAGCTTGCATTACAAGATCAAAAATAATTCCACTTCCTCTCAATTCTAGTGAATTCACAAAGTAGTTAACATTAATAACTTACTGGAAACAAACAAAAAAAATCATTATTATTGGCATCTCCATAACTAAGGGGTCATGTCAAGATTCTAGAATATGGTTAGTTCTTTAGAAAAAAAATGCTGTCTCCATATTGTTTCCTATGTTCTATGTTTGGTAAGGTCATTCCCAATCACAAGCTGCTGGATTTTATGGCAATAATTGTTTGAAAAAGGTCCATTAAATCCACAGAAATAATGCACAGCATGTATATGTGCACATGCATGAATGAAGGATCAAAAATGCTTTCATTATGCCAGCACTTGATGGAGATGATAAGTAAGCAACACAGAATGGGACACATGGCCATGCTAAATTGGTCAGCAGCAATGTAAGTGACTAGCAGACAAAGCTGATTGATAGGGCTGCAACTATTATTTAGCTCAGGTCTTAAATCAACTGTATCTCTAAATGCACCTTATTTAAATAAAGAAACTTAAAGCAACAGTTCCCCAAAAATAAAATTTGCTGAAAAAATACTTAAAGGGTTAGTTCACCCAAAAATGAAAATTATGTCATTAATGACTCACCCTTATGTCGTTCCAAACCCGTAAGTTCAACCTCCGTTCATCTTCGGAACACAGTTTAAGATATTTTAGATTTAGTCAGAGAGCTTTCTGTCCCTCCATTGAAAACGTATGTACGGATGGTATACTGTCCATGTCCAGAAAGGTAATAAAAACATCTTCAAAGTAGTCCATGTGACATCAGAGTCAGTTAGAATTTTCTGAAGCATCGAAAATACATTTTAGTCCAAAAATAGCAAAAACTATGACTTTATTCAGCATTGTCTTCTCTCCCGGGTCTGTTGTGAGCGCATTCAAAACACTGCAGTTTAGTGATATCTGGTTCGCAAACGAATCATTCGATGTAACCGGATCTTCTTGAACCAGTTCACCAAATCGAACTGAATCATTTGAAACGGTTCTCGTCTCCAATAAGCATTAATCCACAAATGACTTAAGCTGTTAACTTTTTTAATGTGCCTGACACTCCCTCTGAGTTCAAACAAACCAATATCCCGGAGTAATTCATGTACTCAAACAGTACACTGACTGAACTGCTGTGAAGAGAGAACTGAAGATGAACGCCAAGCCGAGCCAGATAACGAACGAAAGATTGACTTGTTCTCGAGTCAAGAACCGTTTCTGTCGGACGTGTCCGATTCGAGAACCAAAGAGCTGACAATAATGCACATGCGTGATTCAGCGTGAAGCAGACCGACACACAGAGCGTCTGAACCGAACTGATTCTTTTGGTGATTGATTCTGAACTGATTCTGTGCTAATGTTATGAGCGCGGGTAAACCGAAGGCTTGAATCAAGGGCAATCATCGCCAATGGCGTCATTACGTAGAGCGCAAAAGAACTGGTGAACCGTTTTCTTCAACCGGTTTATTGAATCGAACTGTCTGAAAGAACCGGTTCGCGGAAAAGAACCGAACTTCCCATCACTACTGGTGATCCGAAAACCAATGCAACCGGATCTTGACTCGAGAACGAGTCAAGCAGTTCAGTCAGTGTAATGTTTTGAGTAAATGAATTACTCCAGGATATTGGTTTGTTTTAACTCAGAGGGAGTGACAGCCACATTAAAAGAGTTAACAGCTTAAGTCATTTGTGGATTAATGCGTATTGGAGACGTTTGAAGATCCGGTTACATCGAGTGATTTGTTCGTGAACCAGATATCACTAAACTGCAGTGTTTTAAATGCGCTCACAACAGACCCGGAAGAGAAGACAATGCTGAATAAAGTCGTAGTTTTTGCTATTTTTGGACCAAAATGTATTTTCGATGCTTCAAAAAATTTATGTCACATGGACTACTTCGATGATGTTTTTATTACTTTTCTGAACATGGACAGTATACCGTGCACACAGTTTCAATGGAGAGACGAGAGCTCTCGGACTAAATCTAAAATATCTTAAACTGTGTTCCGAAGATGAACGGAGGTCTTTCGGGTTTGGAACGACATGAGGGTGAGTCATTAATGACATAATTTTCATTTTTGGGTGAACTATCCCTTTAACCTTAGCCCATCCGAGATGTAGACGTAGATGTAGAGTTTGTTTGTTCATCGGAACAGATCTGGAAAAACATACTCAATGGATCCTCTGCAGCAAATTAGTGCCGTCAGAATGAGAGTCCAAACAGCTGTTAAAAGCATTACAATAATCCAAGTTATCTAGAGTAAGCATTATTATGGAGTTGTTTTTTGGCTAGAAGCAATGCTTTGAAGTTAAAACACCTTAATGGTGGATTTGTATTATATCAAACAGTTATTTACTTCACAAGTTAACTGATGGACTGGAGTCGTGTGGATTACTTCTGAATTATTGACATTCTTTTATCAGCCGTTTTGGACTCTCATTCTGACAGCATCCATTTGCTGCAAAGGATCCACTGGTGAGAGATTTCTCTAGATCTGTTCCAATGAAGAAACAAGCTCATGTACATCTTGGCCTGAGGGCGAGAATATTTTCATCAAACTGCCATTTTGGGATGAACTATTCCTTTATAAGTAAATCAGTCTCATTTTAGTATTTTGCCAATAAGTCAAATATTGAAGAAGCTTGAATATTTTAAATAACGTACTTTGTTTGAATTTACATCTGGCAGCCATCCATTAAGTTTGCAAAACTACAAGAACTATCTACATACTCAATACTTCATCAGTCAAGTGATACAAAGGTATCATTACAATTGTACATTTAGATATCCATTTGACAAAACTCTACCAGCTGAGCTAAAGAAACTCATCCTTGACGTTCCTCTTAAAAAGTGAAAGGCAACCCATAATTTAAGCAACAAACATCCTTTCTCATCCTCTGAGAGAAATGTCCTAAAAGACTATGTAATTTAGACTGCTAAATTCTTAACGACATATCTCTGATTCCCTGCACGTGCTGCAATAAATGATAAATGTGCAGCACTCAAATCTGTATTTGCGGTGAGTTTATATGTAAGCAGATGCAGCATCTGATAAGCAGCAGTGAAAAAGACAGCAAGTGAGCGAGTAACAATTTGACGCTGCGGGGAGAGGCTTGCTTGCCTTCCACTGCGCACTGGCGTCCTGAGTGGTAGGGGGCACCGTTGTGCATCTGTGGTCTGTTGGTACGTGCTTCAGGGAACTGATGTGCTGCAGAGGAAGGGAGCATGGACGAGCTGTGGTGCGTTTTTACATGCACCTTTAAGTAGGATGCAGTAGAAAAACCTGAGACCATCGGAAGAACAAGTAGGAAAAACAATAAAACAAAAAACAGAACAACACTCAAGTCTTATTAATCAGAAGATTACTCTACGGCTTTCAAAAAATATGAAGCATAAGCCATAAACCTTTTAAGTAGTACTATTTAAAACTTCAGCCTTTTGCCCATTAATAAGCCAACCAGTTTCTGTGAGCCTAAGCTAACTTACTAAGGATGGTGTCAGTGGCAATGAAAATGTGGATCATTAGCTGGGTAATTTGTAAGCACGAGTTCTGCTGTTTATAAGCAACGTCTTGATAAAATTAGCTATTTTCAATGTGTGTCTGACCAGTACCTTTGTTGCATATTCCACAGTAGTTATGAGGTCCTTCACTGTGTTTTTTCAAGTGGTCGGTCATGTAGGCAGCCCGGAGGAATTTCCCACACACTTGACATGGTATCTTATCTTCATGGCATGCCAGGTGCGACCTCAGGCGATCTCTTGTTGCGAAAGATGCGTTGCAAATCTGAGACATTTCAAGTTATGGGTTATATCTGAGACATTTCAAGATACGGTTTATAAGCATTTTCCGAGAGATCATTTTTGGGAGTGTTATCAAAACAAAAAGTTGATTTAATGGAGGTGATTAATCAAATATTTAAATTCCACTCTAGAACATATAATGAATGTGAATGAGGACCTGAGCTGTGGAGATCTAAAAAAAAAAGCATCATTAAAGGATTATCCCATCCTGAAAGTGTTCAATATGACTAATAAGAACGTGTTACATATTGCAAATCTTTTGAAGGCAAATTACTTTTTTAGCTTTGAGTGAAGAACCATCAAAAACGTTACCAAAACTCAGCTTCTCAATGGAATATCCCAGTGTTTATTATAATTATTATGTATGTGCACATCACTTTTTTTAATGCATGCACACTAGTGATGGGCACGTTTGAAACACTGCTACGCAACGCTTCGAAACATTTGCAAATCTTTTGTTTCAAATCAATGTTTTAGAGTGCGTAACAAACTGGCCAGGTCATTTGATTTTAGCTAAAACGAAGCTTTGTTAAGTCGCACGGTTTCGAAACTCAGATGGATCACCACTAGGGGGTGTTGATCTCAATGTGAACCCATGAACCACTTCTGGTTGCTCACTTAAAGGGATAGTTCACCCAAAAATGTAAATTTGATGTTTGTCTGCTTTCCCCCAGGGCATCAAAGATGTAGGTGAATTTGTTTCTTCAGTAGAACACAAACCAAGATTTTTTACTAAAACTGTTGCAGTCTATCAGTCTTATAAGCAGGCGTGTGAGGAGGTTTCTTCTTCTTTTTACTTTATGGCGGCTTGCAGACTTATATAAGTGCATTACCGCCACCTATCTCTCAAATGGACGTTTGACACTATCTACAATCTCAATTAGGAGTGTCAATGGTCCACTTGAGAGACCACCTGTTTGATTACGTCATTTACTAACTGCATGAATTATAATGGACATTTCTGCCATATGGACAGTCAACACTGATAAGGTACTACTAAATATTACATAGAAACTTTAAAATAGAAACTGAAATTTCCTCTGAAGTTGCTTTGCAACGATTTATATTGTGAAAAGTTATACATCGGTGGTTTTCAACCTGTGGGGCGTGGTGGTATTGCAGGTGGGCCACCAATTACTATTAAGAAATAATAATATTGTTCATATATGTAAAAATGTCTAAGTCATGACTTAATAACATAATTTCATATATATATAATTAAATAACAAAAAAATATTAAACTGTAACTATGTTTCCACTATTCGAGCTCGATGATTGGTTTAAGAATAAACCACCAATTTATCTTAGATATTTTTGCTGCATATGCTACAGAACAACAAATTCAAACGTGCATAAATGGCTGTCAACATGTTCCCTCCTGACTGCTTGCTCCTCTGACTGTCTATCAGCTGCAGAGCTCTGCCTGGATCTGGTTTTCCCGTTTTGCTGAGCGGTGCCAGCCCGATTTTTTTTTTGTTCATTGCCAGTTCATTCAATAAAGACAGTTAACAATCTTGCTTCTGAGTACTAAGTTATTAACCCAACAATAGTGAGGTCAGTTAATTTTTTTTACAGTGGGCCGCGCAAACATATGTGTTTGGTTGTGTGGGCCGTGAATTGATTTGATTAACTGAGAAAATAAATTATAATAATTTAGTATGTGTGCCAAAGCAAGTCATTTTGGGGTATGACAGACCCAGTCCTGTCTCTTTCCTTATATGGTGGGAGGGGGGGCTGGAATATGATTCATAAATTCATTATATGAAAGAAAAAGCCATACAGATTTGAACCATGAGAATGGGCATACATTAAAATGTAGCATTTCTCACCTGACACTTGTGAGGCCTCTCTGTGGTGTGAACCTGTTTAATATGTCCATTCAGATGATCTGGCCTACAAAAACAAAACCATCACACAAATCATGTATGATGACA
Source organism: Carassius carassius (assembly GCF_963082965.1). Classification (NCBI taxonomy): domain Eukaryota; kingdom Metazoa; phylum Chordata; class Actinopteri; order Cypriniformes; family Cyprinidae; genus Carassius; species Carassius carassius. The sequence goes on from NC_081771.1 coordinate 9,072,481, forward strand.
CAAATACAGAACATGTATAGAGTATGTATAGAAGCAATCATAAATGACTGCCCTCACCTGGAGAAACCTTTCCCGCAGCTTTGACAGACATACGGTTTACCCACCGAGCCGTCGTGAGACCGCACATGGTAAGACATCCTGTCTTTGCGTTTGAAGCGCAGCCCGCACACCGGACACGCGTACGGTTTCTCGCCCGAATGTGACAGTTTGTGCCGGTTGAGGTGGTAGACGTCTCGGAAGACCTTCCCGCAAAGATCACACGCGACGTGTCGTCTCGTCCTCTCGCGTTTACGGTTGTCCGCGGGCAGTCCGTTTTCCTGAAACCGCGCCTGGGGAGGAGAGGTCATCGTCGGGCCGTCCACAGCGACCAGCTCCGGTCCGGTGTGCACGCCGCCGGTGAACGTCCCGTGCTGCGTCTCGTGGTTTCTCAACTGGACGTCGTCGGGAAACATCTTACCACAAACCCCGCACAAGAAAATCCCCTTGTTTTCGTTTTGAGCAGTGCTGTTGTTGTAAGTGATCGGCTCTGTCGTGGGCTCTTTTTTGGGTCTCCCTCTGCCTCGCTTAGAGCCGTCGTTATTGAGGTGGCTGCTGGGAAACTCCAGCGGGGAAACCGCTAAGCGATCGGCCGCTTGTGCTCCGGAAGCGGCCGGCTGTGAGCTGTTACTTGGCTGCGTCGGATCGGCACTGTCGCTGTCGTTGTTGTCGGTAAACACTGCGCCGCTGGACACGCTCCCGTTTGACATGTCCACGGGAAGGGGGTATGACAGTTGCTCCGCGGCCCTGAACAGGCTGTGCTCGCCTCCTCGTGAAGGAGGCACGAGGATCTGCATGTTGGATTGTTTGATGACCTCCTGACAGATCTCGATGACAGATCGCATAAGCAGAAACTTCGCCGCGGTCATAAGCTCCGGAAAGCACTCCAGACGCACCACGATCTTAGACGTGTACGCGAAGTCCAGGATGTCTCGGAAAACTTTGGGACTGATCGTGTGCATCTCCAGCTCCTTGCCTTGGCCGTCGTCTTCCGCCTGACAGCTAAACACCGACTCAAAATACTCGCTGCACGCCGCCAGCACTGCCTTGTGCGCTGGGAAGCTCTCCTCTCCGACGCGCAAGATAACATCACAAAACCTGCCTCCATCTTTTCTCTGGCTGTTGAGGTTGTGTAGCATCTCGGCGCTGTGTTTACTCACCTGGTACGTGTAGGAGGAATTCCACGGGTGTTCTGTCCTCTCCATGCCGCTTTCATTCAATAACCAAGCCTATCGCATACGACAGAAGAGGTAGACAGAGGTAGACAAACGCAAACGAATGGCAAACACCAAATAAACAGAAGCACTCAGCAGCGACCACCACTCCTCGCCTTTTTAGCATCGAACATGTTAGCAGGGGGAAAAATGGCAGCCCCCCAGCTTCCTGTGAACTTTGACCTTTGCTTAAAGGAAATGGGCTGTCGTTTGCGTTTAATATTTTTGTTTTCGCAGTTTAATACATTACTTCGGCCCAAAGATAAAGCGCAGATACTAACGTAGTCACACACCGAAATTTAAGTTTCGCGTCCGTCTTCCTGGTTCGCGGTGTTATGAATTCACATACTTGTTTTCCAGTGAGCCCCCTCCCCCAAATGTACGACAGGCACCGAGTACATGACAGCAGACCGTCTTTTTCTCTCTTTCAGACAGTGTAACCAATTAGAACATATACGGTAAACGTGAACGAGATTAAAGTGAAGTATCAAAACTCTTGAACTGGCACTGTCCCCTAGACAGTCAGCTGCTCTCCTGAACTAGCACTGTACATTTCAAGCACAAAGACACGAACAATAGAGAAAGGTAATTGTTTTGACTACACTGGCTTGCCGTGTGTCTGGCTGCTGTATTGTTTGTACTTTTGGAAATAAGATGCACAAATGCTTTAGGCAAACATTGTTAAAAAAAAAATCATAAAATTATACTTTGCTAGTTTTTGAGCTCAGGTTGTATTTCTTGGGCAGCTGTCTTTGTTTTCAGACATCATTGAACATTGAAGCTCTGACTCTGATAATTGCAATCAGTTTTTGTTCGTTTTGCTTTCCTATTCATGTTGTACTTTTATGTAGTTTGTCTGCTTTTTAGTTTCAGTCCATTCATTACCCAGTGTCCTTGGGTTTGTATAGAGCCCCATATAACACAATATTGTAAAGAAAAGAAAAAACACCTAGCCAATCGGCCATGAGATTGGGTACAGAAGCATGTCGAATGGGAGTATAGCTCTGACATGCATGGTTAACAACACTAGAACAGACTCCAATTTATTTACCAAGGACACCTGATATGTACAACACTAATAAATTCTACAAAGTACCACAGCAGTTTTGCCGTTTTGAAAATACAGTTGGCAAGCATAGAGTATAATGACTGTCTAGTTTCACTGCAATATGGAAGAACTGGGACAGTAACCACAAACACCACAATATACATGCAGGCGTTCAGAGCAGAAGATTTCTTCCTCAGTCATCCCTCTGAAATGTTTGCTTTTTTCCAGGCAGACAATTTAAAGACCTTGAAATCAATGAGACCTTGACAATTTAATGTGAATGATTTATTTACATTTTTTTTATATATATATATATATATATATATATATTTAACTATTTGTGCTTCTTAAATTAATAGCACATTACCAACCCCTGCCACCCTAAAACAAATGTGATTCAGAACAGTGCTTCTCATACAGTGACTAAGAAGACTGGAGAAGGGATGGGAGGGCTTTTTTCTAAAAAAAAAACAAAAACAAAAAGGAAACAAAAAAGGCACAACTAGCATTCACTTCCTGGAGTGGAAGAGTGTCCCCCTCTTGCAGAACATGCTGGCTTCAATATTTCAGCAAAAGTTTCAAGGGCATGTATCTCTGGATTAGGGATGCATTAAAATGCTACACACAAAAAACATCTCCTTCCCAACAAACCAGCAATCAGCAGTGGTGTCCTTCCCCCCCCCCCAGATCAACCATAGATGGGAAACATGGAAGATTGTGCAGACATTATGACCGGACAAAAACACAACTTTCCAGTTTCTTAATAGCAAGATAACCTTCCCCACATAAAGACAGAAAAAAGTAAATTATATGTACAAGGTGGAAAAAGTAAAATCTATTCCCATAATCTGTACAAATTCAGGCCTATACATTATTTACTTCACTGCAAAAAGTGAATATTCAAAACAAAAACTATGAGAAACTACTTTGTGACAAAAGCGGTAGGAGGAGAAAAAAAAAATTGTCTATTTCCTCTTAACTTCAGGCCTTTTCAAAAAATAAACATTTAGCAACTGCAAGGGTTTCAGACGGAGCACAGAAAAACAGACAGGGCTCTGACATCTGTACATTATGGTAGAAATCAAAGTTCATATCTCTCCAACTAGAGGGTAGTGGGGAAGGGAAGGGAAGTGATGTCTTGCTTTGCTCCTGCTGCCTGGTCCCAGAATGTTATCACTGGTGGAACTCGAGCTCATCAACACTGATTACTTTAGTAGACGGCATGGAAGGGAGGGGCTGTTGCAGCACGTCAGAACCAAACCACTTGGCCAGACCCAGAGGAGGGCTACCACCTCTTCGCTGTGAATGGTTTGTCCGATGGGGACCGTGGCTCTGTGACTGGGGGCCTCCTGATGGAGCCACTGGCAGATCTGTGGCGAAAATGAAAAGAATTGAAAAACCATACAAAAAAGCTAAACCATTAGAATATTTGTAAAAATGCTATATACCGTATTTTTCGGACTATAAGTCACACCTAAGTATAAGTCGCATCAGTCCAAAAATATGTCATGAGGAAAAAAAACATATATAAGTCGCACTGGACTATAAGTCGCATTTATTTTAGAACTGAGAAAACATTACCATCTACAGCCGCGAGAGGGCGCTATATGTCTTCAGTGTAGACTACAGGAGCAATGAGCAGCATAGAGCGCCCTCTCGCGGCTGTAGATGGTAATGTTTTCTCTTGGTTTATTTCTCTCGGTTCATGTCTAATTAATTTTGATAAATAAGTCGCAGGACAAATATATGAAAAAAGTGCAACTTATAGTCCAGAAAATACGGTATTCTCCCTTCTGTCTGGAAGCATCAAAATGTTTAATTGCCATGTCAGCAAGTCTGTCATCATGGCCAAGACAAATTTGAAGCTTCAGTAATAAATGTTTAAAAGCTTGAATCTAGTTAGACTGATAAGTTGGCAGATTTGTTTGGCAATTATGATCAGAAATGGATAACATTTCTTCCAAACATTTTTGCTTAAAATAAATACCATCACATCAGAAATTCTCTGAATCACATTTATAATAATTAGATTGCATTAAAATCTAATTATCAGCCATGTTCTCTGGCCACCCTGTTCTCCATTAAGAAACTGATTAAATGTAAATCACTGCTATTCAAATTTAAGACTTTTAAACAATGACATTAAATAGTAAACAGTGGAAAAAAAAGTTACAAAACACTTTTTTTTTTAAATAAAGGCCGTTTTTAAAGAATCCTTAAAAAAAAATTAAAGTTTCCACAAAAATATTTAGTACAACAGTTTAACCCTGATAAAAAAAAAAAAAAAAAAAAAAGTTCTTACCCGACCCGCTTCTTGGCCCGCATTTTTTTAAAAGTAGTAAATGCTCATCATAGCGTCATTGGGCAATAGACGTAGGAACTAGGCAAAAAAAAAAAAAAAAAAAAATCCTCATATATATACTAATTTTGACAAATTATAAAAACAATCGTCGATAAGCTCATAATTTGTTCTAAATCTAGTCTAGTCTGGCTATGTCTTTTTGTTTCTGTTCAGCAGACAGTGGGGCTCGGGTTTGTTATGATCAGAGCTCGTGAGCGGAGAGCGCATTTCTCCATATATTACGCTCCGCTCACTCATTCCGTGGGGTCTCGCTCAACCCAGAAAGGCCTAATGGTTTGAAAATATGCAAGGAGACATTTAATTGTTTAGTAATAATCTGGTGTTTTCTGTGTCACTGCTAAAATGAAGTTGACGATGCGGACTCACAAACGCCAGAGAGAAATGCACATTTCATATGGATTACATAATCAGAGAGTAGCCCATTTATTTTATTACATTGTCTGCTATATATTTGCTTATTTATAAAATAAGGTAAAAAAAAAAAAACACATTGATCAAAATTAAGAATTAATACAAAACGAAAATCTTTTTAAAAAGTTTTCTATAAAACAAAACGTAATGAAGTCGTCAAAATCATGTTTTACCAAAAACAGCGTCTTCACCTCTTGCCGCCTCTATCTCTACCTGCAGACTGAGCTCGTGCGTCATCTTCGCGCCAGTTATTCAGCCAATAAAGTGTAGGCCTATGCATTTCAAAATTGTGTCTAGTACTATATTAATTACAAAGGTTAAATTGGCATCTTTATTTCAAATGACCCGACCGACCGCGACCCGAATATCATTAAAAATATTTTTGGATGACTAATAACTGTGGGCAACCGCGGGTGACCACAGAAACCGGCTCATTTTGGATCAACCCGCACATCACTGATAGTTATAACTAGGGGTGTGCACGGATAGTCGAACATTGGAATATTTGTTCTGCTCTAATTATTCTATAAATAAAAATGATATTCGAATTGCCATTTTTGCTTGCCATAAAAAAAAAAGAAAAAAGAAAAAAAAGAAAAAAGTCCACAATAAAACCTAATTCGGTCACTTTCTGTGATTCTCCACGGCATATTTGAAGATGTATGCAAGCAAAAAATAATGAATGAATAAGTACTGCGGTCTTCTACAGTACTTCAAATATGCCGTGGATAATCACAGAAAGTGACCGCATTCAAGAACATTGTTGCAGCATCTCTCAAGCAACGAATAAACACCGCTAACTTGGAGAATGCAGTGAAAACTCCTCTTCCTCGCATCTGCCCTAGACCCTCGGCCCAAACATCTCAGGTTTCTCGATGAAAACATGAGAGAAGTAAGAAAAAACAACTTTTTTGAACATTATCAGAACATTTTCCTTGATGTGAGTGGTGCGGATGCAGCCACCGTCACCAACGATAAAGAGGATGCAATGCCCACTCGTCGGAAAAGGCAGAGCCAGTTCTTCAGAAATGATTACAGAGAGTCCAGCTGAGACGAGTGGGAACAGTTCTTGCTCGAGCCATGTATTCCACCAAATGAGGATCCCATTCAGTGGTGAAACGAAAACACGAAGCGCTTCACAAAACTTGTTCACTTAGCACAGTTATTTGTGAATCCCGCCAACGTGTGCGCCGTCAGAGCGCGTTTTCTCCGCGGCCGGCCTTTTTGTTAACAGACTAAGGAGCCGACTTTCCCCCGATCAGGTTTACATGCCCGTGTTTCTTAACAAGAACATGTACAATAGAAAAAAAAAAAAAAAAAAAAAGCAAAAAAGATTTGCTGACAGTTTCAAAGTTAAGTGTAAGCTACATTCCTTACAATGGCCCAAGTGCTGCAGGCTGCTTTACGTTTTTTCTGTTCATTTTTTAGCTTTTAATCTGTACTTTTGTTTGTTTGCACGCATTGTTAAAGGTTTTCAGCTACAAAACACGATGTGTAATGTTCAAGCTTATTGTGTGTAAGCTTGTTAAAAAAATGACAAACAATAAATGTTGCTGAAAAATAACGGTCTCATTAAACTTAATTTAAAATAAAAATATTTGAATAGTTTTTTTGTGAGCTCAAATATTCGAATGTGATATTTGCGGAAAACGCCCATCCCTAGTTATAACTGCATTATACCGTATTTTCCGGACTATAAGTCGCACTTTTTTTTCATAGTTTGGCTGGTCCTGCGACTTAGTCAGGTGCGACTTATTTATCAAAATTAATTTGACATGAACCGAGAAATGAACCAAGAGAAATGAACCAATAGAAAACATTACCGTCTACAGCCGCGAGAGGGCGCTCTATGCTGCTCAGTGCTCCTGTAGTCTACACTGAAGACAGAGCGCCCTCTCGCGGCTGTAGACGGTAATGTTTTCTCTTGGTTCTAAATAAATGCGACTTATAGTCCAGTGCGACTTATATACGTTTTTTTCCTCATGACGTATTTTTGGGCTGATGCGACTTCTCAAGGCTGCATTCAATCGGTTGAATGCAATTATCGTATTTTTCGGACTATAAGTCGCACCTGAGTATGAGTTTTTAAAAATGTATTTAGAAAGAATTAACCTATCCAACTTTTGAACAGTAGTGATTTAAATCACTGTAATGTAGTAATTTTAAGACACTGGTGCTGTACTTACTTGGTCTCTGCTGCTGTTGAAGCTGTTGCTGCATGACTGCTAACTGCATGTGTGTTCCTACAGTTCTAGGGGCCATGAGTGGATGCCCTGCAGGACCAAGGGGATACAGAGGCTGCCCCAAGAGGGCTGGGGGCAAACCCTGAAGCTGAGACAGGTCTACAGCCTGAGGGAAAATCCCTGTTCACGCAGAGAAAGAACTTCACTATTTACCGTTTTTAGTTATCAACAGGAACATGTCTGGAACCGGCATGAATAAAGAGAAACCAAAGTCTGAAACCAACCTGTCTGTAATAATGTGGGTCCGAGCGGTTGAGGCTGGATACCCTGAGCCAGCATCCTCTGCATCACACTTGGATGAATCTGGGGTGGAGGTCTGACCAAAGGGACATGGGGAAGCAGAGGAACTGGATACATCTGGGGCCTGGGAAAAGGAGAAGGCGGGCCTGGTGACAGCATGGTGGGAGTGTGATGGCCAGTTGTTGATGTAGACCTGGGTCGATCTGGGTCTTTACTATGACGATTCAGAGTAGGAACGGGGGTGGAGCATGCCTTTACCCCACCAATCTGAGGACCACTTGTGTCCACATCTTCCAGAAAGGAACTGGGTGATGGAGGCCCATCTATAAATAAAAAGGTAACTGCTTTATTAAAAAGGATAAGAGCTAATGTTTATTCATCCAGCTTTGATCTCTTGGTGCATGTGCATTGCTTCATACCCTCCTGTGAGTTTTGAAAGTTCATGGTCTCCTCTTTACTTCCTGGTCTACTCCCATGATCATCTCGACTTTTCTCTTTTGACTCGTACATTTTTTTGATCACAGAAGTGGGAGTGAAGGATGGAGACAGCTGCAGCAAGAGGGGGAAAAAGTGGTTTAAACCAAACACAAGTCATTGTTCATTGGTGTTTTCATTCTATAGAACATTTAAGTTAATTCAAAACATACAAAAGGCTCTGTAATGCTGCAAGTTGATAAATACATCAGATGTATGATCAAATGCCTCAATGGCAGTTCAATTAAATGCGATTGATTTGGCTTACCACACTTGTTACAGTATTTCCAGGTGACGTCCGTCCAGGCAGGTGAGGCCCAGGTGAACGGTTCATCCTGGTTTGTCTACAAAACAGGAGATATAGATGCAAATAAATCAATGCATCACTGTACACAACATTATCAACCCCTTCCATTCATTGGGTTACTATTTTGGATATACTGTAGCAACCGTTCGTTTTATGAATAAAAGCATACAAGGATCAAATCTGGTTAAATTTGACCTTTTCAATTTATAGCTTTTAAATGTACAATCATCAGGAGAGTCCAATTCAAGATACTCAAGTAACTAAGTACTAAAAGGTAACTGTGATTAAAGAGGCTGAAACCATTAGCAAGGCTTGCTTCAGGACAACCTGCCTATTGTGTCTGATAATCAATATTACCTGTTACGAAATGCCTTCTCGTGAGCCTGTTTGTTGTAGCTTTGTTGGTACTGTGGGCGATTAAGAACTGCCAGTTCCTGCTGAAACAAAGCTTCCAGATTGGCCTGGTCCACTCCCATTGGCAAACCTCTCATCTAAGAATAAGGAATTCATCTCCAATTTAGAAAATGCAAAACCAAGTACATACTCTAGTATATTTTATCCTAATTGCATGTTAACAGCCTTTACACAAAGAGAATATGTAGATTCTCAGAACTTATCGTATATTGTGACACTCCTAATATACCTGTATTGACGATAACCATGATATTCGAAGCAAAAATTATTGATATCAGGTTAGTGTATAACGATATACTGGTATAAGCGATACATTTAAAATGAACAGTTAAATTATGACAGCACCACATGTAATACTCCATTGCCAGTACCTGGTTGAGCTCCCAAGTGGCAGTATTTTGCCTTAACGCTGACAACTGTCACACAAGACGTATTTCAGGGAAAGCTGTGTCCGTCAGAGAAAGTTGCCATTATTTTACTAGTCATATAATGGGAAACGTTATATTAACCTGTTAACAGCGAATTTCTGTGTTCATATATTTAAGTAAAGAGTGATTTTAATACGGTACCGCATTCTTTAATCATCTTATTTTTGAATTTGCAAATCAAAACGGCCTGTGCATAGTTACACTATTTCTTTTGTTCAAATCTATTAACGGTTACACAATTAAAACTGTTCTTGAAAAATGGAGCGACCACATTGCTACATTAAACTTGTAAAATGTTAAGTTGGTCGCAGTGCCATGCATTTAATTCCTCATCTGCGGTCATTCTTTAATAAGGATCATATATATATATATATATATATATATATCAAATAATGAACAATTTTCCACAGCATTTATTAATCTTACTTCATGATAATTTCAGCATTTTCTTATGCATTATTAAAATCACAAGTTGTTTTTGTACACAATGCACTGTGAACTAACATGAGCAATGACTATTTACATTAATATTTATAAATTATGTAATAAATGTATTGTGTTCATTCATGTTAGTTAATACATTAAAGATAAATATATATATATATATCCTTGCCATAGTATTAGTTCTACCTGTGGTGTATTCCTGGCCCGATGCAAGTCTGAAATTTGATCCAACACATTTTGTGGGCCAGCAGGGAACCCTGAGATTCAACAAAAGATGGGTGAGGAACGTGGCATAAACAAATGACATTCATGTTGCAGATTTATCATGCCTCTCTTTGTTTCAAATCATTTATATTTAGGCTAACTCATTTTACCTGTTGCAGGTGGCATGCCTGGAAAAAAGTCCTGTCTCTGTGGGAAGAGTGGGGGTGAAGCGCGGTGGTGTACGAGGCCAGGCATAGGGGCAGGAACAGGGCCATGAGAGGCAACCAATAATTCCTAAAGCACAAAAGCACAAGATCTTATATTCTTTGTCAACTCAACACCATAAACTTCACTAGAAAAGTGTTATAATACAATAAGGATAAGATGTGAGCTTCAGCTACAAGGTTACTAAAGCGGTCTCAACACCACAGGATAGATATCAGTTACTACTAGGTCTGCACGATAAAGCACATGCGATATTTAATGCACGCCTTGTCAGTAAAGCCGGTTCTGTAATCAGCAGTAAATCTCCATCACCTACGTGCTTTCACATGGAGCAGCATTTACTACACAGAGCCGTTGTTTACGGACAAGCTGCACAAAAACAAGATCATATTTTGCTCATGTTCTGCACAGCTTGTCATTGAAGAACGGCCCTGTGTAGTAAATGCTGCAAGATGCACTTTAAATAAATCACATGCAATTTATTGTGCAGCCCTAGTTACTACAGTAAATTGCTAGTGGTCAACAAGTGTTTTTTTGACAGCCAATGCCGATATATTGACCAATAGCAGATATGATTTTCTATTATTAAGATTTAAGAAAAAAAAAAAAAAAACTGTTAGAACTGTTAAGGAGGACGTCAAACGAGAGAGAGAGAGTGTGAGTACGGTGCGCGCTCAGGCACTGCCACTCTCAGTGATGTGAAAAAAGTCTGGCACGCAGTCAAAAAAAGATCACATCGGCCAAGCAGAAAAACTTATCGTCCAATGCAGATTAAAAAAAATAATAATAAAATAAATAAATAACGGCCGATATATCAGCCTTGGCAATATATCCGTCGACCACTATAAATTACTGGTGCCTCAGTTATTCAAAAAGACAGTTATTTGTGTGCATGAACTTCTGTTTGGGTATTTCTAGCAACCGTTTGCCCCATTTCTTACAGTTTATACATTAGTAAACTCATTCATGTGATTTGACTGATGTCCTGTTGAGTATAAATAAGTTAAAAGAACTTCTTCGATTTTGACAGAGAACCTGAAAGATGTTTTTCTGCTGCGAGGCAGGTACCTGTGCCTCCGATAAGGGCACAAGAACAGGATCCACTGACTGCTGCTGTAAATGAACAAAAAAAAAAAAAAAGGGAAGTGATAATGTTAAGAGTTGGAGTATGAACCAAACAAAAACAGATTATATACAATGCATGCCATTTGGTCAAAGTTTTGTTTGCTGAAGTCATAAACACCGATGGCACCTACATTATACTGGTGACCGCATGAGCAAAAATGGTTAAAAACCAAGTGTTACAAAAGATTCACTTGAGTCAGAACAGCATATACCAAAGCAATGCATGCAAAAGTTCACTGACAATTCAGCCACAACTGCTAAATACAAATTTATGCCCATCACTAGTCAAAATAAACTCATTTACTAACAAGTAAACAGCACTGGTTTGTGTTGCATGCAAAGGAGAGCAACACTTGAGCGCAACAAGCTGGGCAACCAATACGTCAATCTCACACATGCAGCTTTACCTGAGGCTGAACAGCATGCTGCAAGCTCTAACAAAACCATGCAAACATAACCGATGGTTGCACACTTACATTACTCCCGCTGGCTTTGGGGTGGGTGGGCAGGGTTCCACTTGCCTTCATGGAGCTCACCAACTTATTAAATGCAGACATGTCAGGGTCTCGCGGCCGTGACGCAGCCCCAGTTCCTTCTGTCAGAGCCTTTTCCAGATGCTCCACCATGAAGGGAGTTCCCCCACCTCCGCTGGGCTGTTTTTGAGGTAATGATGGAGCTGGTTCAGGCTGCACCTTCAGTCCCTTCAGACCCACCTCCACTTCCTCCAAAGACAGCACCACCCCAGAGTTTGCTATAAGAGGGCAGACAGAGGCATTTCAAATACTCTGTTTAATAATGGCCAATTTGACATCATCTGTGGCCTGCTGTCTATAGATCAAAACACACACATCAGTGGGCAATATTCCAATAAATATATACAGGATGCTACTCACTGCTCTCCTTTAGGTGAGCCTTGTTGATATTCAAAGTGGACAATAACGGTTTCAGGTCAATGTTGGCTTTATGCAGCAGCTCCAGAATATCCACCTTCTCTTTGCGTTCAACTGAAGAGATGGGGGTGAAGTACAAAGACGTACCCTGATTTAGAGATCCAGTATGAGGTTCCAGACCTGACATACACACACAAAATGATTGTGCCATTTTGATAGGTATATAAAACATTACCATTCAAAAGGGTCAGTAAGTTTTATTTCAGAATATTGCTCTTTTTGACTGAGCATAGGAGACTTTAGAACGGTGCCGTATACATAGGAAAGGTATATAGGAAATAGCGCGTGTATTAGAGCCCGAACAAAATATATATTTTTTAGGGGGAGGCCATACCGATATTAGGGAGTAAAAAAAAACTCGAATAAAACCCGGCTGATACAGATATATCGGCCGATATTCTTTGTATATTATAGTACCAGTCAAAAGTTTGGACACTTTCCCATTCAGGTGTCTAAACATTTGACTGGCACTATATATAGAATACAGTATGTACATAAACACATACATACACATATACACGCACATATATAAAAAGAAATTGCAATTATCACTCAAATGTGGTGATCAAACCCTTATGATTGGACCGATATATGTAATGGAGGCAGGGCATTTAAAAAATGTAACAAACTTTACTATTCAAAATGAGTCTGACATCAGTGCATTGAACAGTTGTAGTTATTCAACTTGAAGTCAAATTAAACTTATTAATCAGTTTAGATCTTTTTTTAAACTTTGATAACTAGCAGAAGTCACTAACCAGTTTTAAATTCCAGTTGCGCAGATGGGGAATGTTGTAACACTCATTACAATGTGCTATTTCTATGGCACAAGCAATGTAATTTACACCATTTACTTTAATTTTAGTGAGAAACAACAAGAAACCGGTGAATAAAGACTGACAGCAGTTGCAATGTGATCATTGTCAAACTAAAATCAGATTTTTATTCTTAAACGCCATTAATTTTTGGAAAAAAAAAATATTTTAGTCTTGTATATTTTTCCATTCGATCAGGTCAAAACTTTCCCCTCAGATGTTACAGTGTAGGCTACCCCACCTACGGGGCATGTTCTCACATTTCACTTCTATTTTTTTTTTTAGGGTAAATAAAGAAAAACTTATACACCGTAATTATGAAACAAAGCAACATTTGTACTAGACAAGTGAAAAATGACTGTACATAAAAAAAAATATTCTGAACCCCATGTGGATTTACACAAACTGAGAATGTCAAAAAAAAGTTATTTTGCCCCACTCTCCCCTACCTCTGAAAAATAAATACAATATAATTGCACGTCTCACGCACTTTAATGCCCTTTGAATGTAGCACATACGTTCCCTTGGAACTGGAATGGAATTTCACGTGAAGTCCACTTCGCAGGGCACTTACAAAACGCTTGAACGGTGCTGCCTGAACAAGAGACCTCCTTACTGAAGTAAGGGTGTTGACTGGTGTCACTATTTCACAAACGCACCAGCGGATCGACACAAATTTGGGGGATCTCTTCAGCTCGAGGAGCACTCCTAAATTCCACCCTCCATGCATTATAAGCCACCTGGGATGGGACCGGTCCACGAATTTAACTACCCTTAACTTCCAAACACCGGGGACTATTGACGTGGAGGGGGTCTTAAAGAAGGCCTCTAGACATGCACTTGATTTGCAGTGGATTTGCGGAGGGTTCCTCGAGCTGAAGAGATCCTCTAAATTTGGTGTGAATTCGCCATGCCGTTACGGAGATATGGCCGTTCAAAGTTTCAATAGTTTTCCATAGATTTAAGCTTTAAAGCGTTTCATCCAGGTCGCTTCTAGCAAACATTGGAGTGGGCTTTGCTGGACAAACCAAGTAATTACACCATCTCAAGCATTTTCTTATATTTTCTGTAAAAAACACAAAAAAAAAAAAAAAAAAATTATAAAATGTATTTTAATCAAAAAAATATTTGCGGCATATTCGCCCATACTGATATATTGGCGACAGGCTCATATCGGCTGATAATATCGGCAAAACGAGATCGGTTGGGCTCTAGTGTATATAGGAAACACAAGAATAAACTTAAATTCCATCCTTGCATCATCTGTGCTCTTGCCCTAATAATTGGAATTAGCCTTAAAAAAAAAAAAAAAAAGTTATCAGATGTGCAACAATATGAGTTTTTAACTCAACGGGAGTGAAATGAAACAGTCTGAAACCGAAGTTGTCTGTGTTGTCAGTCTCCCCTATTCTCCCTCCACTCTGCAGCGCACCATTCCCCCTTTTCTTTTTGAATTTTATAAAACTGGTGAGAACTAACCAGTGCTGAAACAGGGGGTTTCATGACCCTTTAACAATAAAATTAAAACGCTAAGCTGATAATTAAATTAAATATTAAAAATTAAATAACTGATAATGAGTTCAAATATGAGAAACAAGAATAACAGTAACAGGCTCGTTTTTTTATGTAAATTTGCAAGTTTGTGCATGCCTATATCACAGACAGGTGGGCAACTTTGAAACAAAACCAGGTGAATAGACTGGAACAGGAAAGCGTTACCAGCTAGTCTCTCCAACTCCTCATGCGGTGTGGAACGTAGACTGCTGGAGCGGCTGCCAGAGGGACTTCTGTTACTGGAGAACCAGCGGCTAAAACGACTGGCCATGACCGGACCATCAGCAAGAACATCTTCAATCATCTGGAAGGAAAAAGAGAGGCTCCCTTGTTTAAACTGTTATAACTTAGAAGCAGGAAACAGCCATGGGGAGTGGATGACACTTACGTGATGAGTGTCTGCAGACTGCTTAGCACAATGGGGTGAAAAGTGGGCATTTTGGAGAATAGTTTCACTAACAAGGTCCCCATTTCTTAAAACTACATAAAAATTTGGCACAACGTAGATGTGCATAACCCGCCAATCAATCCTAATCCCCAGTTACAACAGTATCAATATAATCTTTACAAATCAGATGGGCATAAATTTGCATTCCATTGAGCTTTGTATAATTCAAAACCAACAAATAGCGTGACACCACACCAAACGCAAAACCAATGTCATATTTAAAACACCAGACATGAGCAGGAACATATGAACCTAAAACAGGCTTGCTGAGCTATTCTGCAATAAACAACACATAACTACCTCCAGTGTTACATTCACGAAATACATGCATCCAGAAACAATTGATTCATTAGAGAAACATGAGGCATCAGGGGTGCTGCAATACAAATTGGTCCAGAAAATGACAACTAAAGAGGTACAAATGTAAAAGGAGCACAGTAAATGGTACAGAGCAGAGTTAAAAAAATAAAATCATTATAGATTAATAAACTGCCCAAAAAGTACCTAATGAACCACATGAACCAAACATTACTTAAAAAAAAAATCCTTAGGTGTGATTTGTCTATTCCTTCTCCCATTAAGACAAGCCAGATATTTTGTGACTATTACCCTTAAAAGCATGCAGTGCTCCCCATATCTTACCGAAGCCAGGCCAGGCATGGTCTTTTCAAGATTGAAGAATTCATTGAAGTCAAATTCTCCAGGGGTTTGCTCTGGAAGAACCTCAGCATGTGGAACCTCTTGGTCAGCTCCTGACTCTTGAACTACTTTAGGGTCCACAGAGAGCCCACCATTACATTCAACTGTAGGTGTGGAAGATTGAAAAAGCATGCTGATAAATGCACTGATCCAACAACTGAAGCATTTCTTAGGTGTTTGCATTTGTACAATACATGCCTTCTTTAACAGTCTCTGGTTTCTTCTTAGAACGCTTGGTCCTCCGCTTGTCATCCTCCAAGATCTTGTCATCAAAGCCAATGAGCTCAATGGTCTCTGACTGACTAGTGGGCCCACCAGAGAACCACTCTGGCTCCTCTTCAGCATAGGAGTCATTTCTTCTTCTCTCACTGAACACTCTTTTGTCTCCAAAGTCTCGCTACAGTAGAACACACACAAAAAAAACAACGTTTTATTCTTTGAAAAATACAATAATAGCAAAAGGTTCCTTTGTACCAAACGGTTATCACAATACCCTAAATCTCTTGTCCTTAAATTCACGTTCTCGGTCTCGCTCCCTCTCCTTGTCAACTCGTGCGTCCCTCTCAAATACACGTGATGCAATGATACGGCCACTCCCTATGCGACGTGCTCCCCCCAAACGGAGTGACTCGTTCTCTTTGTTCTCCAGAGGGCTGATGGGGCGGCGAGGGAGGGCAGGGGGTGCCACTTGACAACCTCCACCAAAACTACGTCGTTGTGGACTAAGAACCACCTCAAGGTCATCATCTTTTAGACGTTCCCGAGGATCTAGGGAAGAAAAAGTTAATTCTGGTTTTGTTTTAGCAACAAGATTTTGACAGGCAAATAACAAACTTCTTGGCCAATTACCTGCAATTCTGCGTTTAAGCGGAACTCTATCCTCTGCATAATCTTTCTTGTATCCTTCTGTTGGACAGCTGTTTTCTGAAGATGGATATAGTGAGGCATGCCATTTTTCAGGGTCCCAGACCCCATCACTATGAAGGAGACAGTACTGTTAACATTTAAAGCTTAGGTTCTCCATTTATGTCAATTTTAAACTGCATTAGTCAGTAATGTCACAAGAAGCGCATTTAAACAAATATCTGCTATAAATGAATTATTTGATTGCCTAATACTGGGAAGCAGCGGTTAAGTGCTAAAGAGCCAAAACTAGATTGGCTTAAAATCGTAATGTTCATGTATACGCAACAGGAGTCAATGATCCCACTGATGTCCTTTTTTATGATCTCCATGCAAGATAATATGGTGCCACATTCAGAAATATTGAAATAAACTGAACTGGCAAACAAAAACTAAAAAGTTCACCTGTCATATTTCTCTGATAGACACTCTGGCCTCTCATTGGAAATTGGCAATTCTTTGATTTCCATAAGCTCTTCCTGCAAAAACAAACAATTATCAGCATAAAACTGTACAGAACCCTTCACAACTAAAAGTAAACTAGCTTGCATATTCCCAGCCGTTGATCCAAGTTGTGAGAAGTGTCGAATGTAGAACCAGCTAATTTAACTCGCAAGTTCCAGACCTGTCCTGCTCTGTCTTTTTTCTGGGAGTCTGTCTTTGATTCGATCTCAGCTATCACTTCTATTAACATTTATTCTTCCCCATTAATTGGCCTGTTCTGAGTTTTTCCTCCACTGCATTTTGATGCACTGGAAAAGTCCTCACCACAACCCTCTCCCTCCCATACTCAGTGGATAAAGGATGCCTTTGTTTAATTGGAAACACTTAAGCGCAGTTCCACAGTTATATTTTAAATAATTTGGTTACCCTTTTTGGATAATGTTAATTCTCTGTGGCTAGATGTAAGAGACTTAGGTCTCTGCAGAGCAAAAGTGGGCGTTTATCACCTTGTGGGTGTTTACAAACTGCTGGGTGTTTCTAAATCATCCCCCTTGCCCAACCCCACCCCTAAACATTGGACAGTGCTCTCAACCTGTGTGTTGGGTGAAGGGGTGTATGTAACTTTTTTTGTATTATTATTATTCATGATGTTATTTTTCGTTTTTTTTCCCCTCTTCCCTTTGTTTGTTGGTGTGAAAATGTAATAAGTGAAAAAAAACAAAAAAAAAAACCTTTCACAAATGAAACATTTAGGGATCTAATGTAACAGCCTTGTCAATCAACTATCATTTTAAAAAGAAGATTATAATTAAAAAAAAAAAAAAAAAAAAAAAAAAATCCTTGGCGGATTTTTATTATAATAGGATGGACGTTTACACTTCCAACAACAAGAGTGCATTTTTAAATCCTTTCCTGAAAAGCAGGACCGCTGCACTGCAAGGAGAACGCATCTCATTTCGGTTCACCATCAACAACTCACTGTTTTCTAGAAAACCTGCAGTACAATCGGAGCATAAAAACAAGTGCCACTGAGGTTTGATGCCTTGGAAACAAAACCAAATGTTCAAAATCAAAGAACAAAAGAGAGGCAAGCAACAATACGCATTTTGCCATCTACTGTTCAGGAAATAAATGTGCAATGCCAATCTCACATTGTTTTAAATCCTGTCACATAACTACAGTTTACACTGTGTTGCTCGATTTTTTACTTCTTGAGAGTGAGTTGTCATCATAGCACAGAGCCCCTCCCCTCGATATCACAGTCTCCGCCATGTTGGCAGGACACCGGCGGCGAAACAGGATTGTTTACGTGTGTTGTTAACTCTGTAGTAGAGGAGGTTTTTGCAATTCTGCACTGTTTTACCATGCCTGGAAGTTACTGCTGCGTTAAAAACTGCTCCAGTACCTCACACGATACATATGGAACACATATGAACAATGGAATATATGTTTTTCTTTTTTAGGTTACACCAAGCGCAAAACAGCGGTATTTGGAGAAGCTCTCAGGCATCCAAAATATTGACCCATACGAGCTTCCTGCAGCGGAATGGCACAGAGACCTGGACCATATATCCACGCACACATATGGACATTTTGAATTATCTTGTTTTTGGTGTAAGTTACTACACAATTCAGGAGTTTAAAAGCCACACGTCCTTGGAAAGTAACGAGGCTTTCTGCTGTGGCTGGGTCCATCTACAAGCCTCCAGGTGGTGAAAACTGCGTTGTACGGGCCAAAGTAAGTTTATTCACATGCGTTTTAGAGTGTTGTAATAACATTGTCATTTTGGTCAAAAAGTGTCTGCTAAATGCAAAGTAACTTAATTAACTGCGACTGTTTCGTAAACACTAGATTGTAACGAGATGTTCAATGTACACAAACATTTCCAACATGTTTTGATGTAGGCTAAAGCTGTGTATGTTTAGTTATAATTAGATTTTAGCCCAAGGACACATATTGTACCAGGTTTTTGTGTTGGGGGCTGCAAAGTGCACAAACCAGTTCTGGGTTAGCTAGGGTAGTTAAATGTGTGATTGCAAGATGTAAATGTCCTGGTTAGATTAAAGCCATTAACAGCGTGAATGCAAGGTGACTTGCATCGTAAACAAGATAATTCACAATGTCCATATGTGTGCATGGAGGTAAATGGTCCAGGTCTCTGTGCCGCTGCAGGGAGCTCGTATGGGTCTTTTGGATGCCTGAGAGCTTCTCCAAATACCGCTGTTTTGCGCTTGGTGTGAGCTTGTTCCTTTAAGGTCCCCTTTCTTTTGCCTTATCTTTCTGCATTGCTTTACTTTCTTCTTTTCTTTCTCGTATTCGTAGATCAGTCTCTGTTCCTCCGACATAATGCGCAAAAATTAAAGAGCTCTGAAATGTTTAGTGGCTCCTCTGTGAAGTTCTGAAGGCGTTGCCCCTGGCAACCGATAGAGTGTCCTACCATCATGGCCGACCGGATCCAACCCCTCCCAAATCAACCCAAATCGGCATGTGACTCCTATTATGCCATTTTTATGGTTGCTAATATTGTTTCAGAAGTCTCCTAAAACAAGTTTACATGCATGCAAGCTGCAGTTGTTGTGCAATAGAACATTCAAAACAGGCTCATTAAAACTAGGGATGCACCGGTTGATCGGCCATAAATCGGAACCGGCCGGTTTTTGGTCTTTTTTCGGCCGATTTTTCCAGAAGTACGGTCGCGTGCACAGACTACATTGTAATCGTTCGCTATGTCATTTGTGTGGAAGTATTTCGAAATCTGTGCACAGGACACGGGCAGCCGTTCAGCACTGGAAATGCAGAGCTTCATGTCTGAGGCACAGATAACAGGAAGCGATCAGCAACTTGCATATACGTTTGAAAAGCCAGAAGTAAACGTCAGTTCTGCATAGGATGATTATTTTTATTTTACCTTAAAATTACATAGACTTAATTTGATTTAAATTCATCTGCTGTAGCACACTGCAAACAAGTGTTTCATTCATCCAATTAATAAAACATTTTAGGGCAATGATTCACATCTATATTTTTTTACTTGAGAAAAGTTATTTATTTTTCATTGGCTCAATTAAAAAAAATATATAGAGTTGAATAATTACCCTATTTTTTTTTAACTGGATGAATGAAACAGTTTGCATCTTTGTTTTATTCGCACCAACATTATTTGATTAACATTTTGGAATAATGTATTTATATAGCATACTTTTTAGTCTCACTGGTACAGACCTTTTTTTTTTAAATTTAAAACCAAATTTAAAAATTAAAACAAATACTGAATGCTGATTAAGAAACCTATTATTGAATGTGTGTTGATTGTGGTGTTTGGAATGTAGAACTATCAAAATCACTCACGGACATTTTCCTGGACTGTGCCCAGCTGGTGGAATGACCTCCCAATCTCAATTCGTACAGCTGAGTCTTTACTCATTTTCAAGAAACATCTAAAGACTCATCTTTTTCGCCTGCACTCAACCAACTAACACTAGCACTTTTCCTTTTCTTGTCTTTTAATTTTATAAATAAATATATAAAAATAAATAAATAAATAAATATATATATATATATATATATATACACAAAATTACAAAATACACCGGGATTATAAAGCCTATGAAAAAGCACACACACAAGATAAAATGCACTGAAAGTAGCAGCAAGTGGTGCTGAGCATATTGAATCTTCAGAAAGGCGCTCAGCGCTCTCAATGAAATATTACCACTCCGCTCACATGCTCGGATGTTAACCACACCCAAGTTTGTGGCCAGGCAAGTTGGCGACGTAAAACGTGGGTGGATATTATGCAAATGTGCTACTTCATGACGTAGAGCCGTAACAGAATAAGATACAAATTTCTGACAACTCGTTTAGGCAATTTTTGACGGACAATAACTATCGATCGTGCACTGTCGGCTTCACAACTTTGCAGATAGTTTGTGTTCACATACAGCCAAAATGATGCACTGCATGAAAGGTAATAGTCGAAAAGGCTATTAGGGGCACTTTAAGGATTTACCTGCTATTTATTCAATTAAACATGCCCGTCAAGAATAATTCATTGTTGTTTAATTCAATGCAATTTTACTAAACTTAATTTAATAAAACTAGTTCAATAAAATAAAAAATAGAGGGATTAAAAAAAAAAATTGTATTGTAATGAATCATGAATAAGATTAAAAAAAAAAAATAGGGAAAAAAAAACCATTGTCACCATCAGAGTCATTGTTATGTAGTAACAAAAGTAAGCAGCTGCTGCTCTGACGACAAACAAATTGCTCAGATTCTAAGCAATCCATTCAAATGAAGTCTGAAAGCACCCTTGAAATTGACATGAAATGAAAAATCCCTGAATCTATTTTTGTGCTTCTACTTAATCATGACTTTAAAGTAGGGCTGGGCGATATATATAAAAAAAAATGATATCTCGATATTGTCAATTTTTACGATATTCGATATATATCTCGATATGTTTGCATTTGCATTTAAATAATAAAAAATAAAACATGAAACATCAGCGGTCGAGTAAGTGCATTTATTTTGCGATCACAAATGCAAACAATACAGTTGAGATCTCACGACAGAACACAGACCGGCTGAACGACGCTTTCATTAGATCGCTCAATTCCAGCTTGTTAGTGTTTTCAGATTATCGTCGGCTGCTCTTCGCAATGAGGAGTGAGCATGTGCGCATGGTTGCCAGATTGCTTAAAATAAGCAAACACCGGGCAGAAAATGTATCCTTGTAACAGTGGAGCTCTGATTCGGAGATTTAAACTCTTGCTATCTGGCAACCGCTACCATTAAAGCTCTCGTAGTAGAGGGGCGTAGAGCAGTCAGCAGTTACAGGTTCCTTTTTTGGACATTCGGTGCGTTCTTTTGGGAAAGTAAGCTTGAATTTGAAATATTCGATATTCCCGATATATTCAAATTGTACATAGTGGTCAAAATTATTCCGATATTATCGCTAATATTCTATATATCGCCCAGCCCTACTTTAAAGCCTACTTTAATAGGCATCAGACATTGTCTTTTATTTGATAGGACATTTAGAGCTCTAAAAGTTACAGCATGTATTCAAAGTACATCACAATGTATACTTCAAACGAAATCAAAGAACGAACTGATAGAACATCATTTCGAACAAAATCGGGCCAAAACTAAGTTTGTTTTGGCAGTTCGAAATGGCTCACAAAAGCGAACTTTTTTGGGGGAGTTCGATTTAGCTCCTAAACACCTTTGAGATTCAATTGGTCCGCGGCGGTTAGGCAATTGGTGGGTGTGTTCTGAAACTCCCCCTTCTTTGACAATTTTTAAGGAGAGCAACATCTCCTGAATACACTGGAGTGTTGAATAGCTGAGCTGCATTGGTCCCTACAATTCATTTCATTGTTTTGTTTAGGGGATACACGCAAGCATCGTGACACGCTTACATTAATTTACACCCCACCTCCAGCAGCGCTGGGGTGTTGGAGAATTTGTTAACAGTATACTGCCGCTCAGCCTTTTCGAGCTTCTTTTTGCCCCAAAATGAAGAACGAAAACGAACTTCATTTGAAGTATATCGGGCCTATAGATCGAGGTTCATGGCAGGTTCAAAAGATCAAGGCAGATTTGCTTCTCAAAAGACATTTCCTTCAAGGGGTTGTGACTGTTCTCACCTTGGTATATCTATAGGCGGAGGTCACTAGTGAGTCCTTCACCATTTGCACTATGTTTTCACCATTTTCATCCTTCTCCATGATTCAGGCGGTTGGTCAAACTGAAGTGAAGCCTCACTATCAGACACCCTAGGCACCTGTGAATGAATATAGCATTAGTTTGAGTGTCATGTCAATGTAATTCACATTTGGCTTAAAAACGATTACAAAAATAAATAAAAAATAAAACTAGCCATTCAATCCAGACTCACTGAGCTATTATTGTACAAATAGACTGCAGGCAGTTTAAAGGGTTAGTTCACCCAGATAGCAAATGTAATTAATAACTCTGTGTTCATCTTCAGTTCTCTCTTCACAGCAGTTCAGTCAGTGTACTGTTTGAGTACATGAATTACTCCGGGATATTGGTTTGTTTGAACTCAGAGGGAGTGTCAGCCACATTAAAAAAGTTAAAAGCTTAAGTCATTTGTGGATTAATGCGTATTAGAGATGCGAACCGTTTAAAACGATTCAGTTCGATTTGGTCAACTGAATGATTTGTTCGCGAACCGAATATCCAGCTGCTTTGTTTTGAACTCTCTTTCACAACAGACACGGAAGAGAAGACAATGCTGAATAAAGTCGTCGTTTTTGCTATTTTTGGACCAAAATGTGTTTTCGATGCTTCAAAAAATTCTAACTGACCCTCTGATGTCACATGGACTACTTTGATGTTTTTCTTACCTTTCTGGACATGGACAGTATACCGTACACACAGCTTCAATGGAGGGACTGAGAGCTCTCGGGCTAAATCTAAAATATCTTAAACTGTGTTTCAAAGATAAACGGAGGTCTTACGGGTTTGAAACAACATGAGGGTAAGTTATTAGTTACATAAATTTGCTATCTGGGTGAACTAACCCTTTAACACGGAGTACATACACCCCGTAAAATCTATAAGAATTTAAATGTAACTTAAATATACTTTAAAGAGGATTAAACGGTGTAGGGATTTAACATCGGGTAAATGTCTGGCTCCTGAGTAGCTGTTGTATTAGCAAATGACGAAGCAGACAGCAAGCCAACTACAGAATACTAATCAGACTGATGCAGGAACAATCACGCTACAATTTCCCACATAAAGAACGCGTCTTTTTTTAAAAG
This sequence comes from Carassius carassius, assembly GCF_963082965.1. Classification (NCBI taxonomy): domain Eukaryota; kingdom Metazoa; phylum Chordata; class Actinopteri; order Cypriniformes; family Cyprinidae; genus Carassius; species Carassius carassius. Next base: position 9,096,264 of record NC_081771.1, read on the forward strand.
AACCAAGCACCTTTCTCAACACATTGATGAACCCACCTGATATCTGAAAAGGTGTCACAGCACCGTCTCTCTCCTCGCCTGGATAACGTTACTACCTCAGTTAGCGTCTGGCTATCGGTCTTATACCAAACTACAAGAGATGATGCAGTCAGTCCAGATTTCAGACAGGACGCAGATGAAGCTTTCTGCCTAAAAATAAAGTTTCTCTGTCGACAATCTTGACATGAGGTTCGGATAGTCCTTGTCGCTCCAGAATTAATCGCTAATTGGCAGAAAGGAGTATTTCATTAGCAAACTGGCTAAACTCATCAAGGCGACGCCGACTATTTACTTCGGTTCTTATGGAAAAAGGGCTCTATTTGCACCGTTTCTGTTTTTTAATTACAATTTTGGTTGGTTTCCCCTTTGGGTTTTTTCCGTGAGAGAGAAAAACTTGAAAATAATTCCGTGTTTGTTTGTTTATTTATAGGCTAGTGAGCCGGGTTAGCAGGCTAGGAAACTTATCCCCACTCATGAAGCTGCACAACGTACATAAAAAGCGCGTCAATACACTAAAGCTCACATATATAAGGACCAATCCCAGCAGATAACTGGGTTCTATCACTTAATTAAAGCTTGTAGTCCGACTGCAAGAATCAATGTACCTCAGGGTACTTTCTCTGAGCTCTCTCTTTCGTCTCTGTTCAGTCGCAGAGCGGCGAATTTCTTCAGATCTCTGACTGGCTCTGAGAAAGGCCCCAATCGAGGATTATATAGTGTCTAATCACGCCTTCTTTAAATTTTTAAGAAACAGACACTCACATTCGATTGTAATTTCAAATCTAAAAACACAAAACACCAGATTACGTGGTTACTAGTGTGTCTTTTATTCAATGGAGTTGACAAGAGACGTTACGGAATTTTAGAGCAAGAATAAATTTCAGGCAATCAACGTGGTCACCCGTTATAAATTGCAGTCACGTGACAGGATTTAAAAAGCTTAGTTGAGTTGCTTGATTTTTTTATTTACATGATTCTGACCAAAGTATTTACCTGCTATTTATGAAGTTAAACAAGTATGAACAATATGGGCAAATTCCTTGTGTGCTTCCACACACTTGACGAATGAAGCTAATTCTAAATTTTGATTATGTTTTAAGTTTATTTGTCAACCACGTAATATATAATCAAACAGTATTTTTAGAAAAATCTAAATAATTACGTAACAAAATGTAATAAAACTCTAAAAACAATAAGTGTAATGACATTAAATTGCAATAGAATAAAACAGAAAACAGAATTAACTTGTATGTATGTGTGTGCACACATAAAAAGTAATTGAAAAAGTTAATACATTAAATAAAAAAATAATAAAAAAAACATAAATTACCAGCATAACAATTTTAGAGAAATTTATAAAAAATGATCACTCTGACTCTCAAAGTTTAAGTGACTTATGTCCCTTTCAGTCATTCATTTCCAAGCTTGGAAACTTCCACATGAATAAACCCGATAAATCCTACACACCTGATCTATTTGTAGTTTTTATTGACATGTTGAGTCATTATGTGTGAGTCACAAAACAATTTATGTTCTATGACGTCATCAAGAGATTAAATTGCCCACATACGCAGTTCCTGTTTAGTAGGGTGATAACTTTCCTAAGAAATCTCAAAAACTGATATGTTGATCATGGCCTTGTCGGGACTACTGCGTGACATTTTTAAATGAAAGAAGAACGAAACTTGCACTGAGTCTCAATATTAAATTCACAAAATCCTGTGTACAGTAAAGGCATAAAAGACCAGTTCTCCAGGATGCGCCCAGCAGTAATGTATTTAATAAATTAAATCAGTTTAATATAACTGCATTATTTTAAAATATCTGTATTGATATTGATGAAACACAACTGCATTCTTGTTTTTTTTATTATTATTAATTGTAATATAAGGATGCGCCCAGCCGTAATGTATTTAATTAATTAAATCAGTTTAATATAACTGCATAATTTTTTAATTAATTTTAATATAAATGCATTATTAAAATATTCAAGATGCTATTTTAGGCAGGTCTTTTATTTTGACATTTTACCGGAAGAAAAAGTATTCAACACAGAAGAGCGGCAGTTGTGGTTTGTTGTTAGTTGTTGTCAGTACGATGACAGCTTTCTACTGAGCTGCAGTAGTGTTAAAGCCTTACGCTGAATCTAAAACCCTAAAAGCTACTTTATTTCGACCAAGTATAGTTCAAGCACGGCCTGCTAGACAATGCGCTGATTCGCTGAAAGTTATGTATGCTTGAATGATCTATCAAAGATGCAAACAACAAGACCCAAAGCTGGGAAACAGTTGTCTGGTGGTGTAGAAAAGAACCGGCCACGCAAAACACCGATACGGAGGAACACTTACCGGGTCGGATATACTTGGAACCGAGGTGGTAGACTTAAAGAGCTGAGGATAAGGTACGTTAGCAGTTAATGGCATCCCCAAATTCGTTTATTTGTTGTGACAAATGTCATTAGTGACTGTTTTTTGGGGCATTTTGGGTATTTAGGCATCTTGCTAGGAAGTTCCTTCACTTGTGGATTCAGAAGACATTTGGACAAATAACAACATCACAAGCCAGGTCCAGTAAAGTGGTCATGTGTTAAAACAGCACACCTAAATTTAAAAAGAAATGCTGCAGTGGTTCTGCTGTACAAATATATGATGTTTACTTAATGAAAACTGTATATGTACATAGATCTCATTATTGTAAGGTGGTCTTGAGGAAAACCTTAGTGGCTTGGAAAGATGAGTGGTGGCATGCAAGAAAGGAATGGACCCTAAATATAAGGGCAGATTGCCATTATATGTAAGTAAGGTCTCTTATGCTGACCAAGGCTGTATTTATTTAATCAAAAATAGTTAAAACTGTAATATTGTGAGATATTATTGCAATTTAAAGTAACAGTTTTCTATTTTAAAATGTAACTTATTGCTGAGATGTCAGCACTTTTAGCAGTCATTACGCCAGTCTTCAGTGTCATGTGATCCTTCAGAAATCATTCTGATATGCTGATTTGTTGCTCAAGAAACATTTGTTGTTAGTATCAGTGTTAAAAACAGTTGTGCTGCTATTTTAATGGCTTATCACCAACCATGGTTGATTTCTTCTTTTTTTTTTTTTTTTTTGCCCATTTTAGGTACATGCTGTATAGCAAAACATTTCAAGCCTGGCAGGAGTATGTTCTTGTCCAGAGAGAAGAAAAGAAAAAACTGCGACTTGCAATCAGATTTGGTATATAGGCTGTTATTCTGTTAATATTTTAGTTTATAGAGTTGATTGAGGATGTGAATGACTTTTCCGCATTTTATCTCACATTACTGGGGATGATTTTGTTGTGTATTATGTCATAGCTGTAACTGAGTATTTGTGCTGCAGAGACAAAGCACAAACTACGTTCTGTGTGGAATGGTTGGGAACTGTACCTGGACATGTGTCGCATGAAACGCAGGATGCAGGAGGCAGCAGTACAGCACGAGAGACTCTCTGTACTAAAGTGAGCATTGCTTTTATGTGGTGTCAGAAAAATATTGCAAGTCACATTCATAAGAGTAAAGCAGGCAGCCAGATACATAATAAACAATCCTGCAGTCCTGGTGTAGGTCGGAGTGTGGCATAAAATGACAGACTTGATTATGACAACGACATTTTATAGTAAGATTTAAGCAAGTAAACAAGCATAAATCAGTCAATATGTTGATATAATTTGACATATATAAATAAATGAGTAACATTATTAAACAGAAATATATGTACAGTACTGTTCAAAAGTTTGGGGTCAGTCAAATACAGTTAATCAAAAATACAGTTAAAACATTAATATCATTATTACATATTATGACATAATAGTACTGCAATTTAAAGTAACTGTTTTCTATTTTTATATATTTAAAATGGAACTTATTCCTTTGATGGCAAAGCTGAATTTTCAGCATCATTACTCCAGTCTTCAGTGTCACATAATGCTTCAAAAATCATTCTTATATGTTGATTATTTGCAATGATCAAGAACAACTGTGGTCTTTGATAATTTTGTAGAAACCAAGATACACGATACATGTATCTTTGATGAATAGAAAGTTCAAATGAAACTTTATTCATTTTAAATATATTTTGATTGCTTCCATTGTCTTCATTCGTAAGTCGCTTTGCTAAGTGCCAAATGACTAAATTTAAATGTAAAGTAAATGTAAAATAGAAGTTATTTGTAACATAATCTCTTTACTGTCACTTTTGTTCAGTTTAATGCATCCTTTCTGAAATAAAGTATTAATTATTTAGAATAGTTTTTATTTAAAAATATTTATGTGGTACATTTGTATGTATATCAATTTGGAGACCTTTTTTTTTATTACCTTTTAGTAAAATACTAATGTGACATTTTTATTTGTGCATATGTTGGTAATTAAAGGTGGGTTTGGACTGTGTGGAATATGACACTACAGCACAGGGATGTGGAGTACTATCAAGAAGGTCTTGCTTTGCAACACTGGGCTCACACTGTACAGAGCAGAGTGAGTATGAACATGTGAGAATGCAACTGTACGATGAAATTGAGTGATCTCTAAAGTGGCTTTTCTTCACAGGCATGGCTGCACTGGAGAGACAGGATGAAACAAGCCTGTGTTCTGAAAGAGAAGGAGTCCAAAGCTCATCGTCACTATTGTCTTCAACTGTTAAGACATGCACTGCATGGATGGATCAGACACATAGAGAACCGACAGACTAAGAGCAAGAAAACAGGTGCAATTCACTTTTTATATTTATAATATTACCATAATTATTATAATAATAATAATTATAATTTGTAATAATACTGTTGGTCAAATTAGTCAAAAGTGTCAGAGAAGAAATTTCAAATAAATATTTCTGTTTAAAATAAATGCTGTTATTTTGAACATTGTATTCAACAAAGAATTCTGAAAAGAAATGTATTATGGTTTCTACAAAAATATGAAGAAGCACAAATGTTTTCCACATGAATAATAATAAGAAGAAATGTTTGTTGAACACCAATCATAATAAAATGATTAAATGTGTTTTTTTATGAAGTAATAACAGCTGGAAATTAGCTTTGCCATCACAGGAATAAATTACATTTTAAAGTGTATTAAAATAGAAAAATGTCAGTTTAAATTATACAAAAATATATATATTTTTTTCACGTAAATGCAGCCTTGGTGGGTATGTATAAATTCTTATTTTAAAAAAGCTTTATAAAACCGCCCCCAAAATGTTAATATATAAGGCTTTTTAATTGCAGTAACTTGAGATACAGTGGCAAACTGATCCTTCACAATTATGAATACATTTTTTGCATTTTATGCATTTTAGTTGACTTCTGTGTTGCAGTTGTTGCTCAGGATGTACGGCGCGTTGCTGTGCTGGAGAAGTTTTGGTTTCAGTGGAACAATGTGCTGCAATCCAGGCATGTGGAGAAAGACAGAGGACAGAGAGCAGACAAACTAGCCCAGCACGGCTCCCAACAGCTGGCGTTCTCACACTGGAGACACTGTATCTTTGCTTACACAGTTAAACAGACAGTTCTCATATACTTTTATACTGAAAAAAAAATAATAATAAGTCAGTGCATGCATGATGGTACCTAATGCAGTTGTTTTCCTGAGCTGTCTGGTAGATGTCAGGTTGTGCTCACAGAAGGCTAAGAGAGAAAAGGCTGCAATGCATCACAGACAACTCCATCTTCTGGTTAGTTATGTTCTTGTCCTTAGATTAATGTTTTTTTTTGTCCTGTAAATGTTTTATTATATAGCTGTTTTTTGTTTGTTTGTTTGTTTATGTTGGTCTTGTATTTCTTCACAGCATTTGGGTTTAAGAGGCCTTGCTCTAAACGTCACTCAAAGTAAAACTCATCGTCTCAACAAGAACATTAGTGTCCAGCATCATCATCACATTGTATGAACGACACATGCACATCATAAACACAACTCAGAGATCTGTAGTTTAAGAAATTAAAATGCTTTTAACAGTTACTCACTCCAAACTTCAACTTTCAGTTGAGAATAACAGAAGTTTTTTTGAATTTTGGGTAACCAAAAATGTAGTGGTGCCCACTGACTTCCACTGAATGGAGAAAATACAATGGAAGTCAGTGGGGACCAGAAACTGTTTAGTTACCCAGATTCTTCAAAATATCTTCTTTTGTGTTTGCAAGAAGATAGAACTGTACACAGGCTTTGAAACAACTTGAGGCTGAGTAAATGATAACAGAATTTTTATTTTTGGGTAAACTGTCTCTTTAACGTACTAGTGGAAATGGCATTTTCCTTACATTTTTTGTTTTATAGTTCATTTGTACTTTATACATGTAAAAGGAATTTCGTGTTTTTTTTATGTAGTCTATCAGTCATGATTATGAATGTTATGTTTTTCTATTTTCTTTCTATTTCAATTATTATTTTTAAGGTTTTTGTGTAAATGCCAGAAATTAATATTGACATTTTTCAGTTACTGGCAAGGTCTTGGAAAGTCTGGCACTTGTGCTTGGATGAGGCTGATGACAGAAGTCTGCAGCCCCGTATGAGTGTTGCACAAGCCCATCACAAGTTAGTTACATAAATTATTTAAATATGTGCACTGTTGGCAAAACAATCTACATGTGCTTTTTTACCTGCAGCGTGTCATGTATATTTATACGTTTTAGGTCGACTTTTAAATGGTTGTTATTAATTAACAGAATTTCTGTACTGAGATCTTGCCTCCATCATTGGGGAAAACGTCTCAGAGAGCACAGACAAATGCAGGTAACCACCACACTCTCATTATCATATATCATAGGCCACCTGCAGTTTGTAATGGACTGCACGTTTCCCCATTTTTGCCGTAAAAATACGTCTAATATATTATCAAACGATATGTGTGTGTGTGTGTGTGTGTGTATATATATATACATATTTACATAGGAGTTGGAACTACGTGCTGATGCCTGCTTTGCCCGACGTATCTTTCCACAATGTGTAAACACTTGGATGGAGTTTGCAGCACAACGCACAGAGAACCGAGAGCAAAAAGAGAGAGCTGAACAACATTACAGGCAAGTTTCTGTGCCTAAAATAGCCACATGTAAATATTCATGTCTGTGTTGTATTGTACTGAAAATGTACATGTTTTTGTCCTCTATACAGGCAGCAGACTTGCAGTTGGGTATTTTACACTTGGTGGAGAAACCTGGAAGTACAGAGAGATCAGAGACTTGCTGAAAGAACGGTAAGATGACATCCATGAATATACGTTCACAAAAAAATTAAGTCAGTTAGGATGGACTAAATTGATCAAAGGTGACGTTAAAGACATATCTATATAGAATAAATAAACTCTATATCAAATAAATGCTGTTCTATTCATCTTGAAGACAAAATTGACAGTTTCCATAAAATTTTAAGCAGCACATACATTTTCCATGTATATATTAGAAAGATTTCTGAAGGATTGTGTGACACTGAAGACTGAAGTAATGGCTGCTGAAAATTCAGCTTTGACATCACAGGAACAAATGACTTTGTAAAATATATTAAAACAGAAAAGAGTTATTTTAAATTGTAGTAATATGTTACAATATTACTGTCATTTGTGTATTTCTCATAGGCTGTGTTGCATTCCGAGCATGTGTCTTGTGCCCGTGCCTGGTCTAAGTGGTACTTTGGTGCTGTACAGCATAGAGATGAGAGATTCAAACAAGCAGCAGCCGACTCACTTTACAAACACTCTCTGCTACGCAAGGCTCTGAACCAGTGGAGAAATCTTGTTGCAAACATACAAACCAGGTACGAATCAGATAATAGAAACTGAAGGAAGAACTTCTAAATAAACCATAGAGAATTTTGATGAAGTTTATGCTTTTTTTGTGTTTTGTTGATTAGTCAAAGATATTTGGAGCAGGCAGAGGATCATTATGGACAGCGCTGTCTGAGAAGAGCCATGGCAGACTGGCATCAGGTACGAGTGGCACAGCTGGCTCTATTCACTAAGAAAACACCTGATAGTGTTTTTTTAATCATATGATGATGTTGTTGTTTTAATTGGTTTGAAATATTGTGAATATAATTTTTGCAAATATGAGCTTGTTAAACAGTATGTAGATCACAAAAGGCAGAAGAGAGAGAAACTTGCACAAATGGAGAAACATTACAACAGCAGATTGCTCAGACATGCTCTAGAGGCTTGGAAGGTTTGAATACATTTGTTTTGATACAGTATACAATATATTTGCAAATAGTGCTATATTATAGTAATTTATTTTAAATTGTTTATATCAAGTGTACAGCTGAAAAGTTGATTAGCTCAATGTTTTTATGTGCATGCATGTAGTCACACCATTTGCAGACTCAATCGATCAACCAAAATGTGGAGTGCCGTTACCAGGAGCATCAGCAGCACCTTGCCAGAAGAATGTTCTATTCGTGGAGGATAAACGTGGCAGAGTTAATGGAAGAGAGAGAGAAGGAAAACAGAGCAAATAGTTTTTCTCAAAAGCACCTTCTATCTCAGGTGCTTATATCAAAATTAGTTGTATAACAAGTAAAAAGTAACATCCTATTATTTATAAGTACAGCTTTCTAAACTAAATAATATATAATTGAACTGTTTGATAGGTGTTTCTGGCATGGCGACAGAGAACAGTTTCTGCTCATCTTCACCGTCACCAGCAAGAGGAAGCTCTGAAACAAGCTCAAACACACCTGGATAAATGTACTTTGGTTATGAATGCCACTGTTATTAGTCCGTGTAATGATTCAGTAATTATTCAGTGTTGTTTTTGTACTGCTAGTTCGCATGCAGGTGGCTTTGAAAGGATGGAGAGAGCGAAGCACAGAGGTAAAAGACGAGAGACTGGAGAATGAGAGGGCCAGCAGACACTACAACAGAACCCTGGGAAAAAGAACCCTCAGCACATGGGCCACTAATATTCAGCATCACAAAAATTATCAGGTGACTAAGTCTCCATAGCTGTATATATTTCAGTCCAATCTTAATTATTTAAAATTTGTATATATGTTTGTGTTTTTAAGGTAATGAAGAAAAGAAGCTTTGAGCTTCACAAGTTGAGGATTTGTCAGCACTTTTTTATCTGCTGGAAAACACAGGTGAATTTAAACAAAGCATTCAGTCATATTTGATGGATTTTATTTAAAAAATCCTTGATACTGATGGGTCAGTACAGTGCTTCAGCAGCTCTCAAATGTGTGTTATATTAACCTCTATGACACGAAATGCTTTTTTATCTCCTTGTTAAAAAATAGCATTTTTTTTACTTTATTAATATAAGCAACACTATGTAACTTACTGTGTTAAAAATGAGCAAAATGTATATAATAAGCGAGTACATCATGAATTAATCTACCAAACCACCTTTTTGTCTTATCCCAAATCACTACGGTACATTTCTAAGAAGTGATTATTTTTGGACTATTGTAGCCTGTTCGGGTCGTCACCGCTGTGGAGTAACACATACCTGTGTGAATCACCGTAGACTAAAACTGCATCCCAAATGACGCACTATACACTATGTACTTATGCACTATGTAATCAAACATTTAGTGCATGAATTATATAAGGTTACTTTGTCATTCATAATAAGAGTCTGATAGCCCCTCCCCCTTCGCTACATAATTAAATCTGCGACAGTTGAGTGCATGAAGTGTCGTTGGACATTTAATTCAACAAGTAATTCTACACTCGTTTTTTCAGTTATTTAAGTGCATCATCAGGGTATTCAACGTGCACTTTTTCTTTTTGGAATTTTCAGTATGAATGCACTACTCGCACTATTTATATTAAAAACATCATAGAATACAGTAGTGCATAAGTAAGCGATTTGGAACACCCCTATAAACTTGGAGAAGTAGTTCCGGTTAGAATGTTCTTCCACCGGATGCATGCAGTTCTGTTTATTAACCGCTAGAGCGCCAACATTTACATAGTGTTGCTTTAAAGCTTTATTATAGTCTCACTTACTGTGCAGTGGTGGAGCTGCTGATATTGCCTCATTTTCTTTTTTTGAGCTGCAGCTACTTATGATTGATTGTTATGGTCTCTTTGAAGTTTTTATATTGTATTTTCTGTCTGAGTTTGAATGTTTATGACATACAGCTGCAGAGCAGAAGAATAGAAGCAGAGAAAACTGAGACTGCCCTTTGGCATTGGTCCCTTAACCTACAGGCCAAGGTAATGCCAGATCATGCACCGCTTATTAATGATAATGCAGGTTTCCTACAACTGCATAATTTCATACATTTAGCTCTGTATGTTTTCAGGTGTTTTGCGTGTGGCGGGAATGGATTGCAGAGCGTCAGAGAAAACAGAAGCGTTTGACTGAGGCATCTCAGTTTTACAGAGATGAACTGTTGAGAGAGGGTGTCACACACATCCTCACACACACAGCACACATGAGTGCTTTCTCAACTAATATTGCCCAGCACAGCTATGAACAGGTGCTGTTATACTGCATATTTGTGTATTTCAATCTATAGGCAATAGAGTACATATTTATGTGTTTGCATAAATATTAAGTAATCTGTGTCACATACAGAGCTGTCGACAACTGCAGAAAGTGGTAAGGCGGTGCGCTATACGATGGAAGCAGCGGGCACTGTGCAAGCCTGTCAAGGGGAAAACAGAAGGCCACCCCAAGAAGAGCGTGTCTTTTTTTCTGCCAGAAGACCACACCCCCATCCCCACCCCTTGTCCAATCAGGAGCCAAGCAGTAGAGCAGGCGCAGAAAGATTCCATCATCAGTCAGCTGTAAGTCATTCCTATTCAAATTCTGATTCTTTTTTAATTTTTACAAATTTGATTCAGATTCCGAAAATGAGGGTACATGATCTGATTGACCATTCTTCAGTTAATGAAATTGTTCCTTTTTGGTAACAGGTGGTCAGTTCGAGCATCTAGATTGCAACCGAGAAGACCAGATGACCTTCTGCAGTCCCCACTCAAACCTTTGCCACGTGACTTCAGAATCAGCAGGTATAGTTTGCATCAAACCTGAAGTTGCAATAATTTTTTTTTATAACTTTTAACATCCTAATGAACCTCTGCCATTCTCTATGGTGCTCAAATAGTCAGAGGTTGTCTGTAATAGAGACTTCTCCATCAACCTCAGTTCATTTGACCCATAGCCCATTGGAGTCGCCTGCAGTGGTGCTACAACCAAAGCTCCTCCCTTTCAAACCAGGCCCTCCTGGATCTATCGCCTCTCTCGGCCAGGACATACTGCTTCCTCCATCTTCATTTACTGTCTCTTTAGCACATGGCAAGGTAAGCAATCATGCTGTAAGAATACTTGTTTGAATGCTTTTTTTATAATGCTACTTTTATTTGTTTATTCTCCTGTCAGTTCCTATTCATTTGGCTACTTACTGGTGTTTTTGTCTTGCTGCTCCGTGTTTTGGCTTAAATGTGAATTGCCAATTCTTTATACACTCATCATTCTGTAAAAATTGTTACATTGAATGAGTTATGCAGTTTTCTTTTTTTACAGCAAAAAAGCTTACAACATCAAGAGCTCCCACTGCACTCTATGCATTTCACTCATCCTCTCAAAACACAAGGTAAACACATTTAGTCGTTCATAATATGAAGAAAGTTTCATTTTACAAGTCTGAGGTTCAGTAACATATTGAAAGACCAGTTATGTATCTCATGTCTGGGCTGTAGGTGTACATGAGAGATTACCTGAGCAGGATGAGGAGAATGAGGAAGATGAGACTGTAGCTGTTGAGCAAGCAGAGAATCTCACAAAAGAACTACTTGATATTAGACTGGAAATGCAACGATACCAGCAGGACAGAAAACAGCTACAGTAAGTACATTTGGCTTTGAATTGGATGAACATGCAGCATTTCAAATTATTTATTATATTGTGTATATGTGTGTGTGTGTGTGTGTGTGTGTGTGTGTGTGTGTGTGTGTGTGTGTGTGTTTTATATATAGCATATAACAGACATTTTTTCCAGCTAAAGTGATCCTGCAGTAAAAGTCTCAGATCAACTTTACAAATACGTTTACAAGTCCTGTAGTTTGACTGATGAATCAACATATTCTTAAATTGTTTTTGTGTGTGTGTGTGTTTGTTTGTTTGTTTGTTTGTTTGTTTGTTTGTTTAGGACATGGCGTAAGCTCCAGAAGGTCCTGAGTAACTGGCTTGAAACAACAGGCATTGAGGGAGAAACTGAGGAACGAGAAAGCATTGTAAAGGAGTTAAGTGAGGTATCCATATATCTTTTTCTTTTTCTCCAGCACTCATTCATACATGCATTCATGTATTTAAAATATGTACTGTAAAGATCAAGAAACAAGTAACTGTAAAGAACAAATAACAGTACACGGTTTTGATTCCTCAAACTGCACTATCACACAGAGGGCACTGATGGTTTGCATTTAACGCACATATATTTAGATAATTTACATAAACATAAATCTAAGATGCTCAAACCCAAATGTGTGTACCATTAGATAAAGGTTAAAGATTGCATAAACCCTTGCTTTTGCTTATGATATGCCATATTGGAAATATTATAATATGAATTATAATAGGCATACATACTTTACTTAAAGCTGTAGTCTTTTAGTTTTGCCTCCTTGTCGCCATCTCTGTTTGTAAACCTGCAGCTGCAGCTGTTTGCAGAATTACCTTCCTTGCGTGGGTTGAGCACCGGCATGGCTCCAGCAGGATGAATCTAATGTTTTGAGGAGTATATGTGGCAGTCAGTCACCACCGCTCAAGTGTGGATATTTACTGTACTTCGCAATCAAAGTTTCTAGCCTATGTCTTGGACTATATAACCCAAATAAGAATTTTCACCATATATTGTCAGCTGAAATACTGAAGTCTGCTACATTTGTTCTGACCAACTGAGGAAAAAAGCATTACAATAAATTGCACTACCAATGGTGGTTTAATCTAAGATCGGTTAGCTCATATCACATCAAACCATACAAATTATTTCTTTATCTTCAAATTATTCACTGTACAGTCTAGTCTCTAATTGCCAGACCATTCCAATTTCATAATATGAACCCAAAAAGCAAATTAAGCTCCCTTTGAACTGGTTGTCTTTAAAATAAAAAAATTTATGTAATCCCAGGCTATCTGTAATCAGAAGCACATTTAAAACCGGAATATAATTTCATTTCGTTCACATGTGTTTCATAAACACATAGTCCTTTCTGGATTACAATCCGACATAAATAATAATACATTTAATTATTCTAGCTGCTGTAAGAAAAGGCTATAAACGATCCGCCACCTGCAGGATCCTCATAGTGACAAAACTACTAAGAGTAAAAGTAAGGGGATAGTTTAGAACACTGGCTGGTTATTTACTTGCTCAAAAATTTATTTCGGATCTTAACCAAAAAAAGTTACGGACTACAGCTTTAAAATCTAATGTTGTTATTATTAATGTTTTGAGTAGCTTTAATTTAGAATTTAATTTGTATGCTTTTACTTGTCATTACACACCCCTAGAGGTCTAAATGGATTTTGTGTGCAGTTTATGTATACAAGACCGTTATTTGAAGAAAAATACTCTGCTTTACGCATGTTAGATACTAGCTATTTGTTCATCTCTGGTTTCATTTATTTATTTAAATAATTTTCAGAAAAATTCATTAATGTTTCCATGTAATGTTTCTTTGCAGCTTGAGAGTCGCATTTCTTCTCTATCTTCGAGATTAAACAAACAGAAACCCACCATGATTCGCCTTGCTGCCAGAGTTAACACCATCCAGAGCCAACTACTGTCCAATGTTAATACAAAATCACCAATTAAGTATGGAATATAAGTTTAAAAAAGTCTATATTGTGCAACCCATTATATGATGCCAACTTTATTCCAGAAGCATTTTTCAAATGATATTGTATTTTGGAAACTCTTTTGGGGGAATCTAAATTGTGTGACTCAAAACCTGTTTTTATTTCAATTATTTATGTATTCAAACAAATGCACTGTTGTAAATATGCATTTCATTTTTAATAAAGAATTAAATCACATTTTATTGTTTTCAAATTGCTATAACTTACATCCTACGTTGGAATGTTGGATCCTAAACTTGGAATCCTCATTTGGATGTTCACATGGACTCTGTTGCTCCTTTTAACACAATGCCGAACAAAAGCCTCTTAGTCAGGGTAAGATGACCAATCACAAATTTGATATAACCAGTCGTAGTGTTAACTAAAACTTAAATAATAATCATAATAATTAAACCACAAAAGCACATAACATAATTGCTAAAACGTCATGTAATGTCTTCTGAAACAAAAGAGGGATGGACTTTTTCCACTGGAAGAAATATTACAATGGACAGGTTTTTTTGTCCAGTGATGGTTAAAACGTCTTATTGATGGATGTGTTACTTATAAACATGCAGCTTTTTGCTCCACAATGTTAACTGAAGGACTGGAATATTGTGTGTATTACTTGTGGATTATTTTGATGGTAAAAGTTAGACAAAATTTTCAGCAAATTTGGATTTTTGGGTGAACTACTCCTTTTAACTCAAATTTAAAATAATATCAAAAAGAAAAGATCATTCAAAAAATATGAATAAAACCTTTATTAGTACATAAATATTACTGAAACAATAGTGTGTAATAGATCAGTTCCATTGTAAACGAATGAAAACTTTCAAACAGTTTTCCAGATTTTTGTTGTTGTTGTTGATGATGTATTTCTATTTCTATTCTATTTTCTTGGTAATCAGGATCATAACATAGGAAGTATTTTGTCATGCTCTCAGACAAAACAAACAAAAATATGTGAGCCAGTGTGCCTAGTTCCCAGTGCTCATACTTTGACTATTTTGTCAGCGGTTAATGTTTTTTCAGTGCCAGCTGTGTGCCTGGAGCAACTACGATGGCACCCAGCCTTTGTTCCTTGTGCCAGGGTCAAAGGTCATACATTCGTCAGAAAAATTTCCATTGTGAGAAGTCTGACAGAGAACCATTCTACCACAACCACGGAGCTCTCAGGTTAAAATAATCCTATTTACACCTGTATCAGAAAGTCAGTGCCAAGTTCCCTTGAGGATCTTACAGCATCCAATCTTTTTCTTGTAGATGTTTACAGTCCCGCGCAGGAGATGCTGCTTTTGTGGATCACACAGCTCTGGACAGCATAGATGGTTAACAATAATTCACTCTAATACAAACAATATGCTTATATGGATATACTAGTGATTAAATACTGTTTGAGATGAACAGCTTTTCCTTCTTTCATATTTCTTTTTGATCCCGGCTTATAGTTTTTTTTTTTTTTCTTCAACAGAAAGTGAGAAAGATGATTTCAGACTGTTGTGTGCAGATGGAACTCATGCTCCCCTCAGCAGTTTTAGAAAAAGTAACCTTGGACGAGGCCCTGTAGGAGGTGTGGTCACACAAATGAAAACCAGTAAAATAGCTCGAAAGTTCTTGGTCGCTGCCCAGATATCTTTTATGTTGGAGCCCAAAGCTTGCACATTAGAGTGTCTGATCCAAAGTGTTGTCTGGGCACACTACTGTAAAATTAAAGCATACTAATAATATATTGCTTATCATCTCAAACCTGACACAACCCCAAAGTTTTACAGTACATGGAAAAACTGACCATAAAGGTACAGTTACCACAAAAACTAAATTCTGCCATAATTTAGTCATCCTTATGTCGTTTAAAGCTGCATAATATTTTCTTCTCTGGAACACAAAAGCAGATATTTTGATAAATGTCTCTGTGTTTTGTTGTTGGTTCCTGCAGATGTTTCTAATAATATTATTGGTATCTTGGCAGAAAGCCCAGATAGGATTTCAGGTTCTTACAGGATAAAATGTTTACCGTATTTTCCGGACTTTAAGTCGCACTTTTTTCATAGTTTGGCTGGTCCTGCGACTTATAGTCAGGTGCGACTTATTTATCAAAATGAATATGACATGAACCGAGAGAAATGAACCAAGAGAAATGAACCAATAGAAAACATTACCGTCTCCAGCCGCCAGAGGGCGCTATATGCTGCTCAGTGCTCCTGTAGTCTACCACTGACCAGCATAGAGCGCCCTCTCGCGGCTGTAGACGGTAATGTTTTCTCTTGGGTCTTGATTCTAAATAAATGCGACTTATAGTCCAGTGCGACTTATGTTTTTTTCCTCATCATGACGTATTTTTGGACGTATTTTCGTTTTATTTTTTATTTTAATTTACAGTATTTTATTTTATTTTTAACAAATGCAGAATACAGTTTCATCACCAAAAAATGAATGACCTAAACATTTTTTCTAATTTTCTCAAACCTGTAACTTATGTTACAAATGTCTCTTATTTGAATGATTATTCATGCATATTTTAATTGGGACTATTGTTTTTAATTATGAATTAATTCATTCTAATTTTGTTGACAGATATCTTGCAGTTCTGCAGTCAAGATGTGTGCAGCATATTCTAAACAACCTCTATGATTTGTTTTTATTTTCTTTTTTTTGACAATGTTAAAAAAAAGCATGGGTCATATTCATGGGTCATGTTTATGGTTTATTTTGTATCATTATTGTAATACAATAAAATACTCTCTTAAGATATATTTTATATCTGTGAGTGCAGTACTGGAGAGATATTAGTTTCATCAAATAACACTGCTGAAGATGTGTAAACGAGCCAAAAAACGAGAACCTTCACTAAACTACATTAACCATCATGCACCTGTGTAACAACACGGAAGTTCTTGTTTTGATGACCGCTACAGCTACTGTACTAATGTTTACGAAATACAAGACTTTTGGTGTCGAGGATTTTACAAATACAGGTAAGATCTTAAAGGAATTTAACTAGTTGTACATTTGAAATATTTGTTTTAAGTGTATATATTTAAACGAGGCATAATATCCATGGCAGGTTTATTAGTGTCCTAGCTTACTTGACATTTGAATCACGTTATACAATGATTTGGTCACCTTCCACCTACAGACGTCAAAAAACTAAATTAACTGACATAACTATTTTATCGTTATGTTTATAACGTTATAATTGTCTTTATGCTCGAATACCATTAAAATATTGCATAAGATTTATGTTCAGTAATGTTATGATGTAACAAATAAACATCCTACATACATTAAGACATTGCATTTATGGGTTTATGATGTCACAGTCAGATATTACTGTTAATTACAGGTCAATCTTGTTATTTACAGGCCATATGTGTGTGTATTTGATTTTATTTTCTTATTTCAAGTTTTATTAGTATATTATATACATGGATATTGGAAACACATTTCCATGTATATTTTATTGAATAACAAATTAGCTTAACTTTATTTATCTCAAGAAATGCCACAAAACGAACACGTGTTTGTTGACCCCAGAGGGTTAAAGAATTTTATTAGTTCACCGTATAAATTTAGATCATAACATGTAAAATCCGTAGAGTAGTTGACATTGTGTAGAACAGTTGCTTGTTTTTGATAAACAGTTGTTTGTTTTTATCTGTACAGGTTTGTAGATGTTGTGTTCATGGAGATCCCTGCCTCATCGTGTGGCAGCGGGAAGATGTGCCTCTACAATACAAGCTAATATGCAACGATTTGTTCCTGCAAGTGGCTCAGTTGACTCCAATGCTTTGGAACAACTCCAGGCCTTTGTGTCGCATGCTTCTCGTTTGTTTGTGATAAGCGGTGCCGGACTCTCAACTGAATCTGGAATTCCAGACTATAGATCAGAAGGTGTGGGACTTTACGCACGGACTAACAGGCGGCCTATGCAATACTCAGAGTTTGTGCGCAGTGCGAAATCGAGGCAGCGATACTGGGCAAGGAACTACATGGGGTGGCCGCAGTTCTCCTCTCACCAGCCGAATCCAGCGCATTTCGCATTGCGGGACTGGGAGGAAAAGGGTAAACTGCACTGGCTCGTCACTCAGAATGTAGATGCATTACACTCAAAGGCTGGACAACAGAGATTAACTGAACTTCATGGATCTACACATCGGTAAGGCAGGACTTGCTTGAAGATCATTGATTATGGAGTTAAAGAATCTGTATAATGTAAGAGAAAAAAAATATTGTATGTGATTTTATGTTTGTCCTGCTCTTAGGGTTGTGTGTTTGGACTGCGGGCAGCTTACTCCACGTGCTGAGCTTCAGAAGCGTTTTGCAGCTCTAAACCCTGGCTGGGCAGCAAGTGCAGGTGCTGTGGCCCCAGATGGAGACGTGTTTCTGGAGGACAAGCAGGTGCTGAACTTCACAGTACCTGCTTGTGATGCCTGTGGCGGTGTGCTTAAACCTGAGGTGACGTTCTTTGGTGATGTAGTGAACCGGACTACAGTTAACTTTGTGCATGACAAGCTGGCTGAGTCTGATGCTGTGCTTGTGGCTGGATCTTCTCTTCAAGTGAGTCATGTTTCATCAATATCACTTTAAAAACATGTCCTATTCACGTAGACCAGGGTTACTCATTTATACTAACTGGCTGCCATCTCCTGATGTAATGATGAATGATACAGATAGGGGTCACAGAACAAATTATTGTTCATTCAAAGTTTTTAGGTAAAATAAACATAATACAAAAGATCAATACCTCATTTTACAGAATTTTAGATATACACACTTTCTTGGATAGCAAGCTAAGTGCAATTAAGAATACAGCATTGGCAAGATGGACTTAAGATGAAATACTAAAATTATAAAGGTGCATTTCCCATCTAGAATTTCTTCTCTTAAAAAGTTGCTGAGCTCCTCAAAAATCAGTGTGGGAAACATTTATGGTATTGCTGAAATTATAATTGAAAGTGAAATTCGTATTTAAGTTTTTGATTTAAAAGATGTTAATCAAAATCCTGATGGTTATTATACTTAACTGAACCAAGCCACACAAAAAAAATTGACGCTTGAAATAAAATAAATGTTGACTGAATAAAAAGAAAAAAAAGTTATCTAGTTAAAACAATTTAAACTAGTTGCCAAGGTGATATTTTAAGATTTCTCCTCCATTAAGAAATGTACAAAAAAGGGTTATTTTTACTTTTTTCTTGGGATTCTTAGTTTAGATCTCACAATTTCTTCAACTCACAACTTTTTTGTATCAGAATATAAACTGTATATGAGACAAATAACCTATATATATTTATAATATTCTTTGGAAGGAACATGTTTTAAGTATTGTTATCTATTATAATACCATAATCATATTTACTATAATAGCCAAAATATCTCTGTAATAATAAAATAACATTGATCCCCACAAATAGTCACAACCCTGTTCCAGTGCACCTTCTTGTAATCTTCAAGTAAACCAAAGACCTTGAGTAATTGGTTCAGGTGTGTTTGGCTAAAGTTTGAACTAGTTAATGAGTATCCCTGGCCTAGATAATGCAAAGAATTGTTCCTCTCTGACTCGATACTTTCTCAAGACATTTGGTAAAGGCATTTGTTTTCCTTTTCAGGTTTTTTCAGGGTACCGCTTTCTTCTTGCTGCTAGTGAAAAAAAGCTTCCAATAGCCATTGTGAATATTGGACCCACTAGAGCTGATCATCTTACTGACATCAGGGTGAGTGTGCGCTGTGGAGAAGTTCTGCCGGCCATTCAGCTCTGAGAAATGAGAAACTCTGAGACTCTTTTCCTTGAAGCTATTCTGAACCTCAGCACTCGACTCAACAAAGGATTACTGGAACATAGATTTGGTTTGGTTGTAGGCTGTTGCATAATACAATTAATCTCTACCTCAAGTTACAGAATTACTTTAACATATACAAACATTCATTAGCTAGAGTTTGAAGTGCAATACAGAATACAGCATTGGCGCTAAAGAGTTAAGTTTAAATACTTACAAATGATAAAGTAGGTTCATAGGGACAACTGCATTTCCCATCTAGAATTCACTCTGAAAAGTTACAGAGCTTCTCAAGTATCAGTGTGGGAAACAGTCATGATAATGATGAAATTCTAAACGAGCTGTTTGGAATATGACTCCTTTTATTTACTAATAAATGCTAGGTTAATGATGAATGACTGTTTAAATATGCATTTTTGACTATGTGAGTGTACTAAGATGTTTTAAAAATGCATTGGAACACATTAAAAATATACATGTTAATCATTTATTTGTTCTGCCTGACAATAAAACTAAAATGTATTTAGTGCTTTTCACAATACACATTGTTTCAAAGCAGTTTTACAGAAAATCATGGTGTAAATGTTTCTCATATCTTAATATCTTCGTGCCTTATAGCTGCATTGAGCAGTTTAGAACTAGCCAATTATATCGTTCACATTTTTCAACAATATAAACCATCAAGCAGTTGAATCAGTTATATATATCAATTTACATTAGTATAATGTATGTATCTGATGTTAGATATAAAGGACTTGGTTTTTGAATTTTTAGGATATAAGTTTTTTCTTTCTTTTTTTCTTATAAAAGGGAAACCTTGGGGTCAAAAAGGTTGAGATTCATCGCCTAAATTTATTATATGCATACATTATTATATGTTGCTTTGGCAAGAAATCTATGAAGAGCCTAAATGATACTGAAAATAGGTGATGCATGTCTGAGAAACAAACTCCATAATAAACAAGAAACATTAATCAGGTTTATTCAAAGTGTCACAGAGGGCAAAGTGACAGTATCTCTAGAAAAGCAGAGATCAGTCAGAACCGGCTGTTTGTTAAATCTCTCTCTCAGGTGCTCAGTCCACCGTTGCACATGACTTTGTACTTCTGACCAGAGCTCTTCAGGAACACTAAATGAGTAAAGATAACAGCGATGATTTATGTCATCTATCTGCCATTTGACCCAAACCGTGCTCACCACCAGTGGTGTCATACACAGACAGTTCCCAAATCCTTTCGTTTGGTCAAACCAGTATGCGGCTGGATAACCTAACAGGAGTCCAAAAAGAGTGCACAAGTTCCAGTCATTATACAGTTCCTCTCCCAACACAATCACTGAGGAGCCTTTCTCCAGCTCACTCATGAAGAGTTCTGAAAGAGTTTTGATCATATCCTCGGTTGTCTTTTCAAAACCAACCAAGACAGGTTGTTTTATTGAGGGACATACGTCAATCAGGAGGACACTTTTGCTTTGGAGAAGATCATCCAAGTGGGACTCAATAGTGGCAGGATTAAAAATGAATGTGTTTTCATCAATTGACAGAATCCGTAGTGGATTGGTTACAACACCAGCCTCCTGTAGAGATTTGAGGTACATCTGAAGCTGCTCTGGAGATGCTGCATTACTGTCGTAAAGCAGCGCAGGTTTGACGCCCAGATCCACAGCCATTATTTGAACAGTCACATCAAGACATGTGGACGGGGATAAACGTTTCTTACGAGGACACAATAACTTCTGTGCGGCAGAGATGAGCATTTCTGATGAAGCAACCATTGCATCCGTTTACAAACACAAATATAAAATATTTGTTGACAGAAGGACACACAAATTGATTATAAAAGATGTTGAACACTTAATTAAGTCTCACATTCCAGCATTGGTCAGGTAACATTACTTCGTACTGGTGTTGTTGTTAGACATTCTTATCGACTCGGTATTTTTAACGAAACGAATGAACGATTCAGTGAATTGTTCATTTCACAATAAAAGAATAACACGGGGTTGTAACTCGCAGGAAGGGCAACTGAAAGAATCGCGATTCAAAAGATTCGAGTTATAAGGGTGAATCAAAATCTTCTTCTTCTTCTTCTTCTTCTTCTTCTTCTTCTTCTTCTTCTTTGGTGTTTATTGGCGGTTGGCAAACCAACTTAAAGGTGCATTACCGCCACCGACTGGACTGGAGTGTGGACAGGATACATACTTATAGGATTGACATAATGCGACATATAAATGGGAATTCATGAGGAAACAAAACCAAACAACACATAAATGAGAAAAAAAAGCCTAAATTCTTTTACTTAATTTCGTTTCTTTAATAAACTTAATAATGCTATCATATATAGCTTTTTCCTTTAGTATACCTATTATAGAAAAATCTTTATGCTCAGCTTTAATTAGTGACTGAATAAAATGACGTCTTTCATTGTTGTATTTCCTGCAGTAAAGTATTACATGTTCAACTGTCTCTTGCTGACAACAGTGATTACATTCCCCTGTAGGGTGCTTGCCAATTTTAAACAATGTGCTATTCAATCCTGTGTGACCTATTCTAAGACGGGTTATAATATTCTCTTCAATTCTGTTCCTGCTCTCTCTCCTCCCAGCACCAACTTGTTGTTGAATATTAAATAAGTGTCTTCCTGTTTCAATACCATCCCAGTGTACCTGCCATATCGATTGTACATATTTCCTAATGAACACTTTAGCTTCTGCTTTACTTAATGGAACTTGTAAATCTATCTGCTTTAACTTTAAAGATTGTTTAGCCAAAATATCTACCTTCTCATTACCCACTACACCAACATGAGCAGGAACCCAAATAAATTGAATTGATATACCCATAAGCTTTATGTTATACAATTTATGGAATATTTCATTGATTATATCCATCCTAAAAGACGATCTGCCAGATTGTATGCTTTCCAGTGCCGAGTTGCTATCAGATGCAATAACTATCTTATTCATTCGCTTTTCTACTGACCACTGCAGGGCCATTAAAATTGCCAATAGTTCTGTAGCATAAACTGATAAATGGTTAGAAACTCTTTTCTTAATGTAAGAATCATTCATTGGAATATACACGGCTGCACCTGCATATCCTGTCTTCGGGTCTTTTGATCCATCCGTACACAAACAAAACAAAAACACTGAATCTTGGAAATGCCTCTCAAAATAATTCCGCACTATATACCACACTGGAGTTTGCTTGGATTGATCCTTTATTTCCTGTTGTATACTGAGGTCAACAGTTGGCAAGGGGAATAACCAAAGAGGGATGGAGGATATTGAGATCGTGTTGCTATACTGTAATTGATTTAATCCTATATTCCTCGCCTTTGCATCACCTATCCACCCAAAACTCATAAAATTAGTTTCATTATGTTCCCAACAATCTGTCGTGAATCAAAATCCTTCCAAACTTCCTGTTAAAAGTTGTAACAAGTTAAAAGTGCTACAATGTACAGATATTTAACAAATTAAATTTAACGTGTATTTTTGTTTCATAATAGAATGTTATGAACGTTTAGAATAATAATGAAATGACACGAGTCGACCAGTTTCCTCCTAAAGGTTAGTTTAGAAACGCCACCGAGATATAAGGACTTTTAATTTGAAATAATTTAAACCCTTTACTGTCTATGGTTAAACCCCAAATGGCAAATCCATTAGAAGACCACCGGCGACTCTCGGGGATTTTATTGATAGTGAGTTTAAATAGTCAGTTGAGTTAAACAGTTAAGTTTACAATGGGCTCAGAAGATGTGCTCAAGAGTGCTTCAACACTGCCCTCTTACAATGTTCTGCTTCAGGTAACTTACTGTCTCTCTCTCACACACACACACACACACACACACACACACACACACACACACACACACACACACACACACATTACTACTACTACTACTACTACTACTGTACACACACCAAATACACATGTATTAGAAAAATATAGTAAAGCAGTTTGTTGATATGCTTTATGCTGCATGTGATGTTTTGAGTGTTGACGTTTCTCTTGAACGCATTTACTTTACGGTTTGTGTCTAAGGAGCTGATAGGTGTGGTAAATGTCAGGTGGGTCTACAGATACACATCATCTCGAACATTCATTTTAATGTGCCACAAACTAAAACGTTTGCTTTTGTTACAGGTTGATGCTGCTCTATTCTACATTGGTGTTTTTGTCTAGGGAGGCGTTCTGGAGGGCGTGTCTAAGTGGCGAAGGGGCGGGGCGTAACTGGAGACAGGTTATCAACCTGTTATGGCTCACGACTGTAGAAATGCCTGTAGTTTTATTAACCAAACTTTTCTTACCTCTGGAACCAACACAATTAAAAAGTGGAAATGCACTTCTGAACTCTGGGGAAAAAAAGAAGGATTGAATGATTGCAGTCAAAGTTTATCTGAAATTTCAAGGAATAGTTCACCTAAAAAGAAAATGTTTTTTATTTCTTCTCAAACTCTTAGATTTCCTGTAGGTTGTGTGTGGGGTGTGTTGTTGGTGTGTGTGTGGTGGTGGCTGCTCCAGGCACCTGATTCAGAGACCATCCCGCATTATGTTCCTGCTGTTGGATTGTTCTGCTTGGCTGCGCTTACAGAGCTGCTGGTTGAACCTCTCTGGGTTCTTGCACATGCACACATGTTCGTCCGTTTGAAGGTGTCAAACAATCTGCCTTTCATACTTTATTTTACCCTTGATAGAATCATTGTAGATCGAATAAGGTGACACTGTCTGACCAGATGACATATATTCACAGGTGATTGCCGAAAGCTTAGCCATGATTGCTAAATGTCTTGTTACTGTAGTGTTGGTGGTCTCAACACCTCAGTGGGGGTTCTATATCTTTTCTGCAGCCCAGATATATATATTTGCATGTTTACACACTGAACATATACAACATATATAGTTTTTGGTTGCCTCTTGGTTTCTGATCTTGATTCTGTGTGTTTTCATTTCACAGTGGGTCTATGCAGGGTTTTTATTGCTTTGTTACGTGTTATACTTCATTAATTTCCTCGGCTCAGAGGAAGCACAGAAGAAATTATTTCCTGTTAGTCGCATAAAAGACCTTCTGCCATCTAGAGTTGATCATGAGGTGACTCATTTAATAATACGAAACCACAATGCTCTGTTGTATACTCTTTTTATTTCAGTGACGCAACTACACTTATATATTTGTTTTTTAGCCACTTCTAAATTGGAAGTTGACCACACTAACCTGGAGCTTTTTCAAACAGTCATTTCTCAAACAGATACTTA
This sequence comes from Carassius carassius, assembly GCF_963082965.1. Classification (NCBI taxonomy): domain Eukaryota; kingdom Metazoa; phylum Chordata; class Actinopteri; order Cypriniformes; family Cyprinidae; genus Carassius; species Carassius carassius. The sequence goes on from NC_081771.1 coordinate 9,121,144, forward strand.
CAGAAGGTAAAAATCATGCTCAAATAAGCAGTACTGAATGCTGAACCTTTACAATAAATATTTCATTTTGATTTTATAGGCAAGCGTTATGTGATGACATTTTTGAATGTGCTTAACTTTGGAGATCAGGGTGAGTTTGTACAATCATATACACAAATTATTATACACAAACAATATAGTCATACTAATTTTCTTTTTACAGGAGTTTATGATATAATAAACAATCTGGGCTCAATGGTAGCAAGATTTATTTTTTTGCCCATTGAGGAGAGTTTCTATGTGTTCTTCGCTAAAGTCCTGGAGCGTGGACAAGATGTGTGACATCAAAAACAAGTCAGTGTCTGTTTATGTGCCTAACTTTATTTAGTCCGGCCAGCCAGGTGTGGGGTTGGATAGGTGTAAAATGCTGATTGGTCCACAGGAGGAAGTTTCCATGGCAGCTGAAGTACTGGAATGTCTTTTGAAGCTGGTGCTTTTGATTGGTCTGATCATCACAGTTTTTGGTTATGCATATTCTCATCTGGCACTTGACATCTACGGTGGGGAACTTCTGAGAAGCGGAGCCGGTAAAACACAAATACGCTTAACTTTTCAGTTCAGATGAGTACATTTTTATTTGTGAGTGTGTGCAGTAAAGATTTAAATGGTTTGTTTGTGTTATTTGCAGGGCCAGCTCTCCTCCGGTGTTATAGTTGTTATGTTCTGCTGTTAGCCATTAATGGAGTAACAGAATGTTTTGTTTTTGCTGCCATGAGCAAAGAGGAGGTTGACAGGTGAACAACATAATTGCTATACTGTATATATACATTACCATTCAAACATTTGGGGTCTGTAAGATTTTATAATGCTTTTGAAATAATTGTTTTATGTTCTCCAAGACTTAAATGGGTCATATGATGCTTTTTTAAAGATCATTATTTTGTGTATTTTGTGTAACATAATATGTTGACATGCTTCAATGTTCAAAAAACACATTATTTTTCAAATACTGTACATTATTGTAGGTCCTCTATGCCCCGACTCTCTCAAACGTGTCGTTTTCTACAAAGTCCCTCCTTCTGACAAGCGCAATCTGCTCTGATTGGCCAACTGACCCAGTGCATTGTGATTGGCCGATCATCGCAAGCACTCGTCGGAAATGTAATGCCACTTTCTATAATCGCAAGCTTCATCTTTTAAAAGAAATGTAAAGACAGTTAATAATGTCCTTAGTTTTACCATCAGTTCAAGCCCGAAAGGAGCTTGACAGACAGTGATGAAGCTCGTTTGTGTTTGCAGTACACAAGCCACGGACGGTTAAGACCGCTGACTCCCCTGTGTGACCGTCTCTCTCTCTCTCTCTTTCACACACATACGCACGCGTGCTCACACACACACACACACACACACACACACACACACACACACACACACACACACACACACAACTGCATTTGAACGTTCAATTGCAAATACTCAAACTAATAACAAAACATACTTCCAGTAGCTGATTCAGAAGCACCAGATTGTCGTAGCAATGTCAGAATTACCTCCTATCCTAGGTTCACGAAACGGTCGTCCATAGAATGCATTGCTGTTCTATTGTGAGTAATCTTAAAGATTTCTAAATGCATCTACTTCCGGAAGGCCAAATAAAGTTCTTTTGCTTTCGCCGAGATCCACACAGCATCTCCCTGACATGACTGCTTCAACATTACCTGCTGTTACTGAAACCACGCCTTCTTTCTTTGTGTGAACCTTTGGACGCATTACGCAAATATTTCCACATAGTGACGTAGACATGTGGGGGCGTGTTTGAATGAGCCGCTTCAGGGGGCGTGGCAGAGTCTTAACTTTGATCAAGAATATCTCTTTGGATTTGAGACTTTACAGATCTTCTTCATGTACCAAGAGCTTATAACACACCAAAGAGAAAGGAAAATTTGAAATGGCATCAAATGACCCCTTTAATTTATTAGATTAAAAATACACTAACAAAAGTAACAATGTGAAATATTATTACAGTTTAAAATAACTGTTTTCTAAGTTAATATATTCTGAAGTGTCATTTATTCCTGTGATGGCAAAGATGAATTTTCAGCATCATAACTCTAGTTTTCAGTGTCAGATGATCTATAAGAAATCATTATTATATGCTGATTTGGTGCTCAAGTAACATTTTGTTTTTATTATATCAGTTTAAACCTGTTGTGCTGCATAACATTTTTGTTGAAACCATGATGTATTTTTTTAAGGATTCATTTGAAGAACAGCATTTGTTTAATACAACAATTTGTAAAACAATTTAGAAGATGTTCACATTCACTTCAGATTAATTTAATGAATAATAAAATAATAATAAAAAAGAAAAGAAAATCTTTCTGACCCCAAACTTTTAAACTGTTGTGTGTGTGTGTGTGTATATATATATTGTATATAAACACACACACACACACACATACATACATATATATATAGTATACTCGTCACAATATATACAGTACAGACCAAAATTTTGGACACACCTTCTCATTCAAAGAGTTTTATTTATTTTCATGACTATGAAAATTGTAGAGTCACACTGAAGGCATCAAAACTATGAATTAACACATGTGGAATTATATACATAACAAAAAAGTGTGAAACAACTGAAAATATGTCATATTGTAGGTTCTTCAAAGTAGCCACACACACTTGTACTTCACAGGTGTGGCCTGTCAGGTTTAATAAGTGTGATTTCTTGCCTTATAAATGGGGTTGGGACCATCAGTTGTGTTGTGCAGAAGTCAGGTGGATACACAGCTGATAGATCTACTGAATAGACTGTTAGAATTTGTATTATGGCAAGAAAAAAAGCAGCTAAGTACAGGAAAACGAGTGGCCATTACTTTAAGAAATGAAGGTCAGTCCGAAAAATTGGGAAAACTTTGAAAGTGTCCCCAAGTGCAGTCACAAAAACCATCAAGTGCTACAAAGAAACTGGCTCACATGTGGACCGCCCCAGGAAAGGAAGACCAAGAGTCACCTCTGCTGCAGAGGATAAGTTCATCCGAGTCACCAGCCTCAGAAATCGCAGGTTAACAGCAGCTCAGATTAGAGACCAGATCAATGGCACACGGAGTTCTAGCAGCAGACACATCTCTAGAACAACTGTTAAGAGGAGATTGTGTGAATCAGGCCTTCATGGTAGAATATCTGCTAGGAAACCACTGCTAAAGAAAGGCAACAAGAAGAGACTTGTTTGGGCTAAAGAACACAAGGAATGGACATTAGACCAGTGGAAATCTGTGCTTTGGTCTGATGAGTCCAAATTTGAGATCTTTGGTTCCATCCACCGTGTCTTTGTGCGACGCAGAAAAGGTGAACGGATTGACTCTACATGCCTGGTTCCCACCGTGAATCATGGAGGAGGAGGAGGTATGATGGTGTGGGGGTGCTTTGCTGGTGACACTGTTGGGGATTTATTCAAATTGAAGGCATTCTGAACCAGCATGGCTACCACAGCATCTTGCAGCAACATGCTATTCCATCCAGTTTGCGTTTAGTTGGACCATTTATTTTTCAACAGAACAATGACCCCAAACACACCTCCAGACTGTGTAAGGGCTATTTGACCAAGAAGGAGAGTGATGGGGTGCTGCGCCAGATGACCTGGCCTCCACAGTCACCGGACCTGAACCCAAACAAGTGCTAAGCATCTCTGGGAACTCCTTCAAGACTGTTGGAAGACCATTTCAGGTGACTACCTCTTGAAGCTCATCAAGAGAATGCCAAGAGTGTGCAAAGCAGTAATCAAAGCAAAAGGTGGCTACTTTGAAGAACCTAGAATATGACATATTTTCAGTTGTTTCACACTTTTTTTGATATGTATATAATTCCACATGTGTTAATTCATAGTTTTGATGCCTTCAGTGTGAATCTACAATTTTCATAGTCATGAAAATAAAGAAAACTCTTTGAATGAGAAGGTATGTCCAAACTTTTGGTCTGTACTGTATATGTGTGTGTATATATATATGTATTTACAAATTGTTTTTCAATTCAAACATGTAAGGCTTTTCCCTTATTAAGAAATTGTTTAATTTTTTTTTTTTTAGATATAATCTATTAATGCTGGGTCTGTCAGCCTCTTTTCTTCTTTCTTATTGGCTAACATGGGTGTTAGGGGGCGTTGGCTTCATTTTAGCTAATTGCTGTAACATGGCTCTACGAATCACTCACAGTTTGTCAGGACTCAGCTGTTACCCAAATACAGCAAGAAACGTACATGGGCTTTTACTTTGAAAGCAGCTAATGCCTCAACCTCACTGAGGTTCAGCTGACACTAACATGTCATGGACCAGATTTGAATATTGTGTGGGTTTTTTTTTTTCACAAACATTTTTTTTTTTTAATGTTTTTAAATTTTACTCCAGAAGATGCAGTACCTCTATGTTCAGTTTTTGCTTATGACATCAAAAGTAGCTGATGGTTTGATGGTTAGTATTCCTACAGGACATATCTTATAGAATATGTGATTGATTAATTACAAAACAAACACAGAGAATATTGCAACATAATGCAAAGATATCAAGGGGTCCACAGTATGAAACTACTGCTCCAATGTGCCTGTCATTCCTTAAGATTGTTCATTTTCGAACATTATTGCTTGTCATTAGACATACGGAAAGTGTTCATTGACCATTTGCATAAAGTTACTGCTAGATATACTGTAGCTGTGTAAATCAGTGGTGAACTCTGTATGAATGATTGATTGTATAAAATGGTTATATATAATACATTTTAATGGTACTGGGTATATATAAACATTTTTTTTCCTGGCTGTACTGATTTCCAGCTTTACTTTACATACGTTACCATTCAAATTTTCGAGGTCAGCAATTATTTTTTTTTTTTAATGGAGCAAAAGTGACAGTAAAGATTATTAGAAAAGATTTCTATTTTAAATAAAAAAGTTCTTTTCAACTTTCTATTCATCAAATAATCTTAAAAATATGTATCGCAGTGAAATAGTTTTGAATGAAAATTCAGCTTTGTGATTACGTAAATTAAATTTTAAAATATTTTTAAACATATTAAAATACAAAATATAAAAAATATATACATTTTATTACTGTTTTGCATTACTTTTTGATCAAATAAATGCAGTCTCTGTAAACATAACAGACACTGAAAAATGTATAGAAACAGATTCTAGCATGAAGCCATCGGAAATGTTTCCTGAGTTTGCAAACCAGTGAAAATGACTAAGAAAGTAAAAACATTAGGATGGAGAGATTTAAGAATTGCAGGACATTAAGTAATTCCTAAGTAGCTCTGTTTAAAAAGTATGGAAAAGAGACAAATTATCATTCACAAACAATCACTTAGCAACACACGAAAGAACAAACACAACAGGTTTCAAATAAGCACTTGCAGTCATTTAATGCACTCCAACAAGAAGAATAAGGCAGATACAATGCACAAACCATAAACTTTTTTCATTTCTGAACTGCTGGAACTAATTAAAGTACTGAGGATGTCATCTTTAAATAAGTAACTGAGATTAAAATGGGAGGAGGGACAGTGTGACTCATGTTTTGGCCAAAGGAATTATGGCCCATTTGGGATTGGACTCTGCAAGGGAAGGGTGTGTGTGTGAGTGTGTGTTCATAAATTCACATATGACCAGTATAAAGCAAAAACTTCAGCAAGACTGTAGGATTTCACTGATTTTGAGAGTTCACCATGTCTCAAGTAAGAGAAGATGAAACAGAAGAACTGAAGATACGTTATTCTTGTCATTCATTTTTCTGTTTCTCTACAGCAGGGTGAAGAAGAGGAAGTTAAGAGGCCTGAGGTAAAAGTGGAGGATTTGATTGGAGCCAGAGATAAACTGGCGTCTGGAACAGAGGTGAAGAGCAAGACCTTTGAAGTGATGCAGGAATGCGCTGAGTCGATCAGCAGCTGATCAGCAGAAACTGCAATAATTCAGTTCATAAAGTTGTAATATTTAAACGTCACTTAATCCAAGTGTCCTTGTTTTTTTACTTTAAGCCAAGAGGAAAAAAGAACTGTGTTTTTGTGTGTCTGCTTTTTATAATACTTCCACTACATAACTAGCAGGATGTCAGAACACACAAACATAGGGGAAGACACTTCTACTAATCACTTTTATTTTATGATGTTTAAGTCTAACGTGTGTCTTAAGTTTGTATTGACTAATTTGTGTTCTAGCCTTTTTCCAAACCTTTTAAGATTCCATCTTTAACAATTTACTACATAGTCATTCTATCACCATTTTATAAAAATACCATTAAATTTTCCCTTATATAACAAAAAGTAAGTCAAAAGTAAGTTATCAAAGACTATTAAAAGATTGTGTACCCCACTAAGATTGTGAAATTTGTATTTGACAGTCTGTTTTATTCCCATCTTAGTTCAAATTTAGTTTCGTCATAATATCATTTAAATAAATGGAGCACTTTGTGAGGTGGCTAAAATTCAAATGTGTTGGATGATGTAGCTTGTATTTTTGTGTGTTCTGATTCTTTTCTTTCTGTCTCTGCTGTTAGAACGAGCTGGGAAGGTCGCGCCATCCATCTTCACCAAAGCTCGCTCAGGATCTGAGACTGCCTTTAACAAACCCACAAAAGAAAAATAACACTATGGACCATTATTTCACTAAATCATACAGCTAAAACCTGTATTTGTAAATGAATCTAAAGCATTGACATAGAAAAACAACTTGTTGGTTTTTGTTTAAACAATGGAACCATTCAACAGCACAGCTAAACAATATTAATAGTTAGACTGACTGATCTTATGTACCTCAAAGTACTTTTTATTTACTAAAAACTTTTTTCCTGAATTAAAATAGGCTTTAAACTATTAAAACTGAATAATACTTTTTTCTTTATTTTTTTATAACCCACAATAGTTTTAAAGGGGTCATCGGATCCCCATTTTCCACAAATTGATATGATTCCATTGGGTCTTACTGAAAATCTGTAACATAGTTTGGTTAAAATTTCTCAGTGGATGTGTAAAGGACACTTTTTTTAACCGTCAAAAACAGAAAAAGGCCGTCAGAAAAAGGCTATTTGCAAAGATGCGTTAAAAAAACTTTTTCTTTAAGACAAACTGGACCCTGAATGATTTGCGTGAAGATGAGTGGTAAATCGGTGATGCATTCCCTTCAAAAACAAATGCAATCCCCTGCGTCTTAAGCTGCTTAGATGTCGGGAGTAAATGATGACTGCTGTGTTCATTATTACATCTAACAACAAAACACCTCAATCGCTTAGGAGATTTTCGTCTACATCTACTGCGGCGGTGAAACAATGGTGAAGACACCAGTCTGTGCTGAAATGCTGTCAATCAAACTGTCGTGGGAGGGGCCTGTCTGACATCACAAATACAGGTATCTAAGATAAGGGATAAAGATTTTAGATAAAAATAAAAACCCTGGGTGGATTTTTATCACTATAGGGTGGTTGTGTACACACACTTTTCAGTTTAAACAACTTGTAAAGTGCATGTAGCATCCGATGACCCCTTTAAGTTTTTTTGGGAAATAAATAAATAATTTGTTGGTTTAGTTTTAAATTGAAAAGAAGCATTTGTTTTTGTGTGAAAAATTAAATGTGTCATAAAAAGGTACCATTTATATTTCACATTACTATCAAAAAAATATTTATTTTCAGAACAAAAAACTGAACAGCAGACAGGACAATGGAAAACATATCCTACAGAAGAATAACAAAAGTCTGGGATGAAACTAAAGAAATTAAGTTGTCTAAGCATATTAATTATGGAGAGAATGTTTTCTTTCCTATTCTTCTGACTAACAACAAATTGACTGACAAAATTAAGTATTAGGTCATTCATTCTTTCATATCATGACAAATGTGAAATAAACCAGTAAAGCAAGCTAAAGCAGGCCGTACAAAGAATGTGTGAGAGAGTGCTGGTGTTATTTCATAAATTTGGTGTGCTGTTCTTGCAGGATTTTTGCAGAGGACTTTGCATCATAGAAGAGTTCATTAATTTCTTCTATTTGTTCCTTTTCGACTACTTCCTTCCCCTGAACTCGTGCCAGCAGACTAGCAGGGGTCAGCAGCTGCACTGCATATCTTCATTCACACAAACACACACATTAGCCAAAATAACATTACCAAATCGCAGAAATGATAAATTCATGATAATGAATAACTGGGAATGCCATTAACAAGACAGAAATGATAATGACAAATCTAAATCAATAGGATCAATCAATCAGTATTACCTGAGTGTAGTCTTGGTACCGATCTCGCTAAGATGAGATAAAGCCTCCTCGCTGATGTTGATTCCTTCAGTCTGAGCTCGGATCTTTATGATCTATAGCATCATACAAATTAAAAAACAACATTTAATGTCTTCTTCATCTTTTAGAATGTCATAAAAGATGTAAGCATCAACTTTTTCGATGCAAGAGTTTATGCACACCTGTTTCATTTCTTGAGGAGTGTACAGCATAGTTCTGATAATCATGATTCGATCCAGCAGATCCAGTGGAATACCGTGAGGAGAGCTGATGTCTTCAGTCCCCCTAAAACATCATTATGCATAACTGTAAACTGTGTACAACCAATCACGTCACTGGATCATTGGATCAACAGCTGGTCACAGCAAACTTCAGATTAATTCCAATATTGGTTAGGATCATTCAAATAGAATCAGACATGCTCATATTCACAAACATGAGTTAATGAACTGGATATGATGAACTAACAATGAAAAATAATATTACCACATTTATTAATCTAGAATAATGTTCATTTGTACAAATACATTATGAATTACCACAAATTAACAATGAACAAAACTGTTTAACACTTTACGATAAGGTTCCATTTGTTATCTACATTAGTTGCATTAACATGCACTTGTTACTCTTAATTTTAACATTCACTAATACATTAAAATCAAACTGTTCATATTATTGGAGCATTAAAAATGACCAGCTGTATTTCTATTAACTAGCATCAACCATGTCAACTAATTTAACCAAAATATCCTACAGTTATACTAAATATTAAACTGTGACAAAGCTAAGTTAATTTACTACGTTTCCCACTGTATCAAAAACTCACCTGATGAGGCAGTTTCCTCTATTGGATGCAAACACTACTATGGGAGCGATGGAGCTCTCCAGTGCTCGGTGCAGGTAGGTAAAACACTCAATGTCCAGCATGTGAACTTCATCTATGAACAGAACACCAGGAACCAGCTCTGCCACACCCTGATCAATGTACTTGTTCACAACCTTATTGATCTCCCCTCGCAGTTTATCTGCATACAGAATACACACAAAAAGATAGTTAAACATGGCTTCATTAAAAATCCTGTGATGGTTATAAGTATATAAACTATGCTACCTGTGATTTCTGTCTTTTTGGGTTTCATCAATTGACCCATCATAGAAAGTATGTCCTGGCCTCCCTGGAAAACAAAGTATGCTTGTTTGATTAGCATTATGGAGCTCCACTTGAAATGCTGGAAAACGTGATGTTTGTGTGCACATACAGTACAGTACCTGAGGTCTTGCATTAGCAATATCCAGGTCATGAAGTGTAACATCCTGAATAATCTCTTTCTTTTTGTGTACATCGCCTTTCGGTAGAGGTACGTACTCTTCTGCCTCCAAATCGAACTCTGTTGCAAATGTGTCACATCGTCCCTGCCTCTGCAGACCAAAAAACAGAAAGACAGATTATGAATGAACTTGATAAAAACCTTGAGAGATTTTGGGACCATAAAATGGAGTTAATTTATTTTCAAGAGAAGCGTACTGTACTTTATGTAAAGTAAAAGTGTATGCGTTTACACTACTGTTCAAAATGTTTTTGAAAGAAATCTATTATGCTGACCAAGTCTGCATTTATTTGATCAAAAATACAATAAAATAAAAAGAAACAGTAACAGTTAAAAAATGTCTTCTATTTGAATATATTTTAAACATTAAATGGGTTAGTTCACCCAGAAATTGAAATTAGCCCATAAATTACTCTGTCTCAAGTCATCCTAGGTGTATATGACTTTCTTCTTTCAGATGAATCCAGTCAGAGTTATGTAAAAAATTGTCTTTGATCTCTCAAGCTGTTTAATGACACTCAGTAGGTGTTGCTTGCATCAGTCCAAGAGAAGTTACATTTACATTACATTACATTTAATCATTTAGCAGACGCTTTTATCCAAGTTAAATAAAAAGCGTCCATTTATAACAGTGAGCACAATCTAATTTAAATTGTTCATTACTTTTTAAATAGGGATATTTTTCTTACAAAAACATTGATTCGCTACAGGAAGCCTTTGTTCACCCCCCGGAGCCATGTGAGACACTTTTTATTATGGATGGGCGCTTTTTATTTCACTTCTTTTGGACTGATGCAAACAACACCCACTGAGTGCCATTAAACAGCTTGAAGGATCAAAGACAATTTTTAATATAACTCGGACTGGATTTGTCTAAAAGAAGAAAGTAAATGTACACCTAGGATGACTTGAGGGTGAATAATTTATGGGCTAATTTTCATTTTTGGGTGAAGTTACCCTTTAAACTTACACCTGCAAACAGTTGTGCTGCTTAATATTTTTGTGCAAATAGTTTTTTTCCATAGATTAAAAAAAAAAAAAAAAAAAAGTTCAAAAGAACAGAATTTGTAACATTATCCTATTTTAGTAATATTAATATATTTTGTAACATAATAAATGTCTTTACTGTCCCGTTTGATAAAATTAATACATTCTTGCTTAATAAAAAGTATTAATATCTGTCAAAAATATGAAAGACAATCTTGTCCTTTCTACCACTGCCAGACTACCTGCACTGACAAAAGATTACTTCAACACACCATCAGCAGATATAGGCAAGAGAAAGAATGGTTAAGCAAATCCGTCCTTACCTTGACTGCCCCACTGTTCGCTTCGATGTAGATAACATCACCGACCTCCACTCTCTCCTTCTGCAGACTTTCATAGATACTGGGATCCAGCTGCATGAGCATAACAAATGCTATGAGATAAAACTTTTAACTTCAAACAGACACAAAATAATTTTTCCATCCAGCTCATCTTATCTTTGAAATATAAGAATACAAAAGAAAAAAGTGCTTTCACTTCCTTACCTTCAACTGTTTCGTGCCTTTTGCTGTCTTCAAACCGATAATGACATGACTGATAGTTTTGCCATAGCCTCCCATTGGGTTCTCCGTCTCACAAGGAGTCAGTTCAGTGACCTCTCCCTCATACACCTCTTTAGTCTCCTTGATACGCAGACCTGCACAATCAAAACATACGAATTTTAAGTACGAGAATGTACAGAAACAATAACTGCTAAGATATATAATAGAAGCGGATCTACCAATATGCTTTTAAAAACCTACAGAATTCATTATATATTAAGTTCCAGTTAATCTATTCACCTGTGTTTTTTCTGTCAGCGCTGTAATAATGTGTGCATGCATGCATATCTCACTTGATCACACTGTCGACATTGTTTGAGTCATATTGGTTGTCTAATATCAGGCTTTATTAGGAGTTATTAACTAATAAGTCAAAATGTATTTGAACATGTTTTTTCATGGTTTCGAATAGGGCTGTGCAAAAATTTTGCCTGGTTTTGAATGACATTTATACCTTTATTACTAAATATATCTCTTTAAAAATTAGTAAACGTTCCCAATTGTATAGCATTTTTACAGGCTATACTGCACAGACATGGGTTTTTTGCGTGTGCTCACCAATTGCTCTTCTAAAGTTCTCCATCAGCACCTCCGTCTTCTTGATTTCTGTTGAATACACTTCACTGCCCACCATAGGACAGAACGGCACTTTATTTCCCAATTCCTGAGCCACGGCTAATGCTAGAGCAGTCTGCAGGGTACAGAAACACAATTATCAAACCATAAGGACATCTCTGAAACTATTTACAATGACTGATAGAAAAAAGCTTGTTGGTCCTTACCTTGCCAGTTCCAGGAGGTCCAGCCAGTAAAACGGCCCTGCCTGCCATCTTTTTGGAACGAATCAGCTCTACGATGATGCCACAAGCCTAATAAAAAAAGGTAAGAATATAGGGAATGTTTATATTGACCAATTTCTTTAAACACAACATGTTGCTAAAAAAAAACATGATGTTCTTTATAAACGAAAACTATAATAATATAAAGTGGCTAAACTACAAAAAATATTAATAGTCTCCAAAACCAGGGTCTGAGTCAACAGTAATATAACTTACTCTCTTGGTGAATCCTGACACATATCTTTTTATTACATATTTTGTATTCTTTTTTCACAAATTATTAGTTAAATACAAATTGTCCTATAATATTCACTGTAATCATTCTGCATGTATTAACAAACTGGCAAAAGATGAGATGGAACTCTAACGTTAACATTACCTCTCTGGCTGTCTCCTGTCCCACTAGTCCTGACGCGGACTGCTTAGCGTTACCGGCCTCGTCCAGCCCGAGACCCTTCACATGGCTGTGAGAAGCGATGCGCTGCGTCTTTGTTGTGCTTTTTACCTCTTCAATCTTCATGTTTCTTGTTAGTTAATTAAACACTCTAAAATTTTAAAAAATAACCCTAAGCCTATTACACGAAAAGCCGTTGAAATCAAACACAAGAGACCCGCGTTTCCATGTGGGTAACCAAGGCGATTTTGAGGAAGTACTGCCCTGGGAACGTTTTTTCTTTGCAACGATTGGCCAATTTGTGGAATCTCTGTTTAATCATTGGATGTCGATGTTGTCCGTCTGATCATTGTGAATACGCCCCTATTTTCCGTTTGTGTGCCGTTTAAAGTGTTGTACTAAAACAAAGAGGACCGCTGTGTTCCACAAATATTTTCTTCCGTATGAAGTGTAAATATAATTCCAATTGTGTTGTATATACTTTAAATATTTTTACTTGTAATAAATTATTTGACCCATGAAGCATGTTTCTTTTCTAAAAACAAATGCTGTGAAGAGGAACCCATGAGATGAGTTGTTGTTATTTCAGAGAATGTTTGATTGAAGCACAGGAAGAACAACTGTCAAATTTCAGAAAAGTTTGCTGAATACAGTAAGCGCCGAAATATTTAGCATGTAATTTAATCTCTCATATTAATACTAATAAGCGGATATTACTGAATTCCATCCAATCGAGAGATACTTGGTTAAATGAGAGTTTAATATTGAGCTGGTTGGTTTGAACCAGTCGCTGTCAGCAGTTCAAAGTCTGCGCATTTATTCTGTTACACAACAGTCGAGCTGCTCCAGTGATGGCAGATCCCAGTCCTCCTAGAACTCTGAACTTTAACGTCGGTGTCCTCGGCCATGTGGACAGCGGGAAAACGTCTCTCGCCCGTGCTCTGAGCAGCACCGCATCCACCGCAGCCTTCGACAAGAACCCGCAGTCCAAAGAGCGAGGCATCACGCTGGATCTCGGCTTCAGTGCGTTTACGGTGCCGTTACCGGAGCACCTGAAAGAGTCCTGCGGGGAAAGACGATACGACAGTCTGCAGTTCACACTGGTGGACTGCCCGGGACATGCCTCTCTCATACGCACTATTATTGGGGGTAAGTCGCTAAATTTGTTGCTTTTTTTATTGGTATGTTTGATTAAGTCCACGGTGGCAAACTGCATGAATCAATATATTTCATATAAGTCACTACGCACTAGTAACGTCTTTTAATTCCAAGTATGAGTGTTACAAACTAGTTCAAGAATAAGCAACCTGTCAGTGCAAAACTATGTCAAGCATTACCACTTTTGATCAGTAGGTGGTGTGTGTGTAGTATTTGAAGATGTCATACTAACTCTGGAAATACCCCCCCCCCCCCCAAAAAAAAACTCTGGAAATACTGACGTATGATAAAAATAGTTAGTTGAAAATGTATACAAAATCTAAAAGAAAATCTTACAAATGTGCATATGTGCTTTATGTTTGTATCATATTTGATATATCAGATTTTATGTTATCGATTATATGATTCATAGTATAAAGTTAATATGGTAAATATACAGAATAAGTGTCAATTCAAATGTATATTGAGATTAATACATCAGCTGAATAAATAAGCTTTCTATTGATTTATGGTTTGTTAGGATAGGACATTATTTGCCTGAGATATAACTATTTGAATATCTGGAATCTGAGGGTGCAAAAAAAAGGAACATGATATACTTAATACCCTAATGTTTTTTTTTTTTTTTGGCATGAAAGAAAAATCTATAATTTTAAACCATACAATCGCTTACTTAAAATGCATATAAATATCTCTCTCAATAGTATATCTAGGCCTTTTATTTACTAAAATATTATGAACTATCAATTAGAGTTTAAAAGCATGTCAGTGTACAACAGAATTTTCATAATAAGCTTTAATAATGCTGATCATTTAGAGACATAAAAAATTCAAGTTTCAAATATGATACTGTAGGCTTTATAGATTTAAAACATGCTCTCAAATTAAAAGACATACTGTACCTGCTTGTAATAGTAGAAAAATAAATTAAAATGTATGTAGCATTAGAACACCTTTTACAGTTACAACAAGCATTACATACTGTATAGCATTACAAATATCATTTTGTCAATGTTATCATATCAGATTCTGTCATTTAATGCACTTCCTTTAAAACACTGAAAAAATATTTCACTCACAAATGGTTAATTTCACAAAGAAATGGCATGTAACATTTAAATAAATGTGACATTTTGGAATAGGAAAAACTGAAAACATATTTCAGAAATTTTACACTACCATTACATTTATTTGTTAACTTAATAAGTAGTTATGGGTACAATAGGCTACATGCAATACATTGATATTCCTCTATACTAAAATCTCAGAGGGCTTGTTTTCTTGCATACACAGTCTTATAGGTATTATTTTCACGGAGGGATATAGGAAAAAAATAATGAGAAACAATGTCTAGAGGGTTTTTGTTAATCTTCAGGACCAATACCCCCCCTCCCCCCAAAGAACTCTTAGTTTACTGGGAATGTCTAGTGTAATTGTATTGATGGCATTGGTGTGTGTGTGCATTTATGGCACATGTGGTTGATTAAGGCGGAAAGGGGCTGTTCGGGGTTCCAGCTTGACTTCCTCTCTCCCCCCAGAGGGGATCTCTCAGGAAAGAATGAGTGCCAGAGAGAGGGAGAGAAAAATAGGGAAAGGAAAGAGAATAGCCGAGTCTCCTGCTTCTCTTATTCTCTGTCTCTTTTTCTGTAATCCTGACTAGCAGTGATGACTGTACTTTGGCATGTTTGTCATTTTTTAAGTTGTATGTTTTACTCTCATCTGTATACTTGCATTCAGGGGCTCAGATCATTGATCTGATGATGTTGGTGGTTGACGTTGTGAAAGGTATGCAGACACAAACAGCAGAGTGCCTGTTGATTGGTCAGCTCACCTGCTCCCGTATGATCGTCATCCTCAACAAAACAGACCTGTTGCCTAGTGACAAGAGACAGACGGCTATTGACAAAATGACCAAGAGGATGCACAAAACTCTCGAGAACACAAGGTAGACACTGTCAAGCACATTTACATGTATATTGTTCATATTACACATTTTGCCACGTGTTCAGACTGTAAAAAATGAATCGAATTTTAATGCTAAAAGACTACAAATGCTATGGTATAATCCGTTAACCAGGAGCTATATGGTGAAACACTGCAATAAATCTAATGCGACATCTCAATACTGTTAAATTGACAGTTTTTGGATGTGAAAAAGAACAAGTCATCTTCTAATTTACAGTGAAAAAATGTCAATTGCTACTTTTTTTAAACTTAATTTCTCAAAACAGCTGCTGGTTTCTTTTTTAAGTAAATTTCACAGATTTGTTTTACAGTGTGAGCTTATAACAAAACTAAACTGTTTATAAGGTCGCAAAATGTAACCTATGTCCCATAAAATGTTATAAACATTACAATACATCATGAGTTTCTATAAAAATGCTTGGAAACAATGTGTATTGTGTTAGACAAAAGAAATTGACTTGACTCATTGCTCTTCAGATTTAAAGGCTGCCCTATTATTGCTGTGGCAGCAAAGCCAGGTGGTCCTGAGGCCCCAGAAACAGACGAGCCACAAGGAATAACTGAACTCATAAATGTGAGTTAGTGGGTGTGCTGTCAATAGCACAGATTCAAGATCCAAAAGTCTGAGACTACTTTAAAATTTTATAGTTTTATAAATATGGAAATGAGCATAACATTTTAGCATTTTAAAATTCCTAAATAAAGAACAGTTATAATGTCAAAGAAGTATTATATATATGACACTAAATCAAATTTAGGCAAATTTGTGACATTGACCATACTAAACATTACCATCTTTCCATTAATACACACAATGGAGGATTATTAAATCCAGGATTACATAGATCAGGTTTTACAAATAAACTTGTGGAGTGTATACTAGCTTAAGTGAATGTTGTCATTAAAGCAAAAGTGTGGTTTTAGGTCTAACATTTTTGGACATTACAGTTTTTTGAAAGGTGTGGACCATGTTTTAAAGGTGGCTCTCTCTTTGTGTTCAGTTATTAAAGGCCCAAGCGTTCTTTCCTCGTAGAGATCCATCAGGTTCTCTTCTGATGGCTGTAGATCACTGCTTCTCCATCCGTGGCCAGGGAACAGTCATTACCGGCACCATCCTACAAGGGTCACTCAGTGTCAATGATAATGTAGAGATACCAGCATTAAAGGTTCTAACATATATCCACATAGCATTTCAATATATACACTACTGTTCAAAAGCTATTGGGTGAGTGTGATTTGTTTTAAGGAAATGTACTTTTGCATTGCACTGAATGCATTTAGTCGATCAAAGGTGACAGTAAATACGTTTATAATTTTTACAAAAGATTTCCATTTAAAATAAATGCTGTTCTTTTGCACTTACTATTTATAGTATCACCATTTCTACAAAAATATTAAGTGGCACAACTTTTTTCAATATTGATAATAATTACAAATTTGTCTTGAGCGCCAGATCAACATATTAAAAATAATTTCGGGAAGGATCATGTGACACTGAAGACTGGAGTAATGACTGAAAATTCAGCTTTGCCATCTCTGGAATACATAACATTTCTAAATATATTACAATAGAACACAGTTATTGGCATTGTAATAATATTTTACAACATTGCTTTTTTACCATATTCTTAATTAAATAAATACAGCCTAAGAGATGTTTTTAAAAATACATGCAAAAAATGTCACAGTCCCTAAACCTTTGAATAAGACTGTATATACACATGCAAACTGCATTAAGAAAGACTGTTTCCAAATGATTGTTTTTACCATAATAGTTGAACAAATATTTTGCGACACTGTGTACTGACATGATCAGCTCCTTATATGATCTTTTTTGATTCTTCAGGTGACTCGCAAGGTCAAATCTGTGCAGATGTTTCGTAAACCAGTTCCTAGTGCTATACAAGGGGATCGGGTCGGCGTGTGTGTGACCCAGTTTGATCCAAAACTGTTAGAACGGGGTGTAGTATGCACACCAGGCTCATTGCAGACTATTTACGCTGCTGTTATATCCGTCCAAAAGATTGAATACTATCGCGGAGCACTTACCAGCCGTGCAAAGTTTCACATCACTGTTGGTCACGAAACTGTTATGGCACGTATTTCATTTTTCAATCGAGTGCTTCTTGCCAATGAAAATGGAGACTGTTTCCCCATCTCTCCAGAGCAAAATGCTAAATCCTTCTCATTTGATTGGGAGTTTCACCACTTGGATGAGTATCTGACATGTCAGGCAGAAGGTGGGAATGGGGAACCACAGCAGTGGGCTTTACTTGAGTTTGAACGACCGGTCACATGTCCACCACTTTGCTTAGTGATTGGGTCACGACTGGACTCAGATATCCATGGTAATGCATGCAGACTTGCCTTTCATGGAAAGCTTCTGGAAGGCTTTGAGGACAAAAACTACACAGAGACAGCACTGCCTCGGCTCAAAATCAGCAAAGACAAGCAGAAAGAAGGAGCAGTGGAACGGGTGACTACAAATATTTACACTTCCATTCAAAAGTTTGGGGTCAGGAAGATTCTTTTAATTAATGTTCAGAAATCTTACAAACCTCAGACTTTTTGAATCTGCATTAAAATACTCATACATTATTTTATATATATTATTTATTTCAAAATATCCCATGGTATCTTTTGAAAACTTCATTTACTGTGACTCTAGCTAATCAGTTTTGGCCAATTTTGTTTATCTATGGTCAGGTGACAGATGACTACACTGTGATTGGTCGAAACCTGTTTAAGAAGGAGACAAACCTTCAGCTGTTTGTGGGTTTAAAAATTACACTGTCGACAGGAGAAACAGGCTCCATTGAAGGAGGCTTCGGCCAAAGTGGCAAAATCAAAATCAGAATACCAGGTAAGCAAAGACAAATGCACTCTCTTTTACTCTCCCTAACTTTTCTTGGCCCCTTTTTACCTCCTACCTCTAAGTTTCTGTCAGGTGATTTCCATATTCCATGCATCTGTACACTCATTCATTCATTCAAAGACAGCATATAAAAGTTACACTCATATAAAATTACACACACCAAAAATGCACGCTGTATCTTAAATATACATGCAAAAGAGAAAAAACTCACATCCTTTTCCTGACCCTCAAGGCTCTCTTGTGTATGTAGACCTCAGCCACACAAATACACACACACACAAATTATAGCACACCCCTGTATTCAGGCCCAATGAAATGGAATAGAATGAATGTAATCATAACCACACAACTAAAGATGTTACAGACTACAGTGTACTCATCTGTTTAAAACACAAATTATCATATGATAATTGCATCCAGCCATACAGATACATTATGTTTAGCAACATTGTATGTGCATTGTCCATAAATGCCTGTTCTTTTCCTTCTTTTCAGAGGGGCTGAAAGAAGAAACCAAGCAACTTCTATCCTCTTCCTCTAAAAAGAAGGGGAAGAGTGGGGCCAAAAATGAATCCTCCAAACCAGAGGAGACTAAGCCTGACACTCAGCCAGTCACCATACATTTGAACTTCAAACGTTATATATATGATCCCCAAAAAAAGATGGTACAGTCCTGACCATCAGTCCAATCATTCCTAATAGATGCTGACAGGAATGGAACAGAAAAAACACACACTAAGAATATACTACTAAAGTCTGCGATATGAAACAGAAATGTCTTGTACTTGTTTTCTTGTGTGCAGAGTTTCTATTCTGTTACTTTGCATTTGTATTATTCCTTCAAATGTGGAATAATAAAAATCAACGAAAAAGAAAAGATCATTCCTTTACTTAATAAATTCTGTTATATGACTGCTAGTGAAACAACTCTATTAGCGAAATAGCTGCAGTTGCAGTGCGCTGCGTTTTCTGATTTACATTTTGTTTGCAAGAATGTGAAAAGCATTTTTGTTCTCTGAGTTTGTCGTATCGAGAGTGGTTGGGATGTAGCTTTAGGGCAAAACACATTGTGAGTATAGGCAAATATTTCTGTTGTCAAATCATGGGCAAAATGTGTTTCCACACACCCCACCGTCAGTTAAATGTATATATATGTTTATAAATATCCTTTTTTTCATATGTTTGTTCCATTGTTTATGTATGTATGCATGTTTGTTTTTTTGTGCAGCTGCAGATTAATAAGGGCCACATTAGGTCTTATCATTGTTCATTGATTTGCTTCAACGATTTGAATATCTATTCCAGTTACGTTGTGGCAACTTGGGGGAATCTGTAGGCAAATTCTTTCTTCATATGCGAGTTTACAAATAGCACCTGTACTAAAATATTAAATGCCATCTGTGTTGTTATACTTCCCTGTTTGTACCTGACACCACATGTAAAAACAAAGCCTTTATTTGTCTTTTTTGTTTTTTTTATTATTGCCATTAACTGGACTTTAAGAAGTGCATTCATAGGTAACTGCCTATCACTCATTCGCTTACGCACTCTTTTTTTGACTAGCAAATGTGCTGTCATGGACTAATTTACAGTATCACATTACACTAAAAGGAAGATGTGTTGAGTTAACTGACATTTAAGTTTTTTTATATGTTTGTAAGGAACCTTTGACTACTCAGCTTTGACTTAACCTCATAAGGAATCTCTAAATGTGTAGTTTTGCACAAAAAAAAGAGAATAATACAGGTCTCGAACAACATGAGAGAGTAAATAATTGAATTTAGAATTAAAAATTTTACTGACCCCAAACTTTTGAACGGAGATGCCGTAAAAATAGCTTGATGCAGTCTTCAGATTGATTGAGTGCTCATTTCTCCTTTGTACAGATCCGAAGTTCATTGTATGCGTTTGTTTTACTGTGTGTATTAATATTAATGAAGCAATTCACTCTGATTAATCACAGCAGGAAAGAGACAACTCTCAGTTAAATGCTGCAGGCATTAGAACTGTGTCTGAGTCTAACACAACATGGCTTTCATGCCATGTTCGGTCTGCTTTGTGTTTGTGACATTGACTCAAGATCTTTAAACACACACACACACAGTCTTTTACTGTCCTTTTCCCTTCAGTGACTCAGATAGAAATCTCAGTCTTTTATTTTGTGTGTGAGCGCATGCATGTACAAGCCTTTGATATGACAGCTTGAGTCTGTTAACCTCTCTAATCAGGGTCCTTCATCAGAAAGGTCTTTCAGAGTGCCTGTTTAAAATTCATAAATTTAAAGAGAGGGGAGAAGAGGGACTGAAAAGGGGAACAGAGAAAAAAGGAAATAAAAACATAAACTCTCCCATGAGGTAGAAGCTGCAGATTGTCTCCTTCCTGACCCAGGACCTGCACTGATCTTGAGGTGAACCCAAAGAGGGGTAAAGTCACGCTCGGTGTTTAACATTATCGGCTTCATCAGCACGGGCAGTTGGAATTTGTGTGTTTATACGTTTTTAATTATTTTCTTTGAACTCATGGATTGTCTCCTTACAGAGTATTTTCTGTGCCTTCTAAAACGCGCTTTTCGTGTCCAATGTGGACACTGCAGTACCACTGGCTCACATGTAGAGGGCATTAGTATCCCCAGAGTCAGTCCAGTTGTAGTTATTCATTTTCAACGTTTTCTCTCTTTCTTTCTTTTCTTTTCTTTTTTTTTTAAATATAAATAAAAAACGAAGCTACTGCATGTTACTCCGGTACGTTACTCGTTACACATTCAGTATTTGTGCGACGGACAGTGCATCTGGAAACCACAAATGGTGAAGCGTAGCAGAGGTGAGGTGAGCTATTACTTTTCTACGTTCCCTTTCATAGGTCACTTCAATGCTGCGGTGACATCATCGCTATGGGAACACCTTCGGTGTGATGAATGTCTGAAGCCCTATACCATCCCGCCAATCCTATTGGCCAAATAGCGCGTGGCACCACCCATGCATGCGTACGCATATATATACCTGGTGCCGCGCGCCATTTCACTCAGATTTCATTCCTTCAGTACGAAGCGAATCTTCTGTGGCCTATTATCTCGCGTTCTCAGCGATCATCTACGAGCAGTATACTCCTCTCTGCGGACGCGATGAGTCAACGAAAGGTAGGAGCCATATGATGGGTTATCACGAGGAGGCACTTATGAGAGGTTCGTTGCAGCCTCTCTACAGGTTCTCTCCTTGATAGCCTATGGCTACAGTAAAATATGCAACGGTTCACACAGCCGCCGCATTCTTGCTAGCGGCGTGGTTCGATATTCATCTTGTTGGATTAAATCCTGCCGTGGATACGCTTCAGGATTATACACAACGAAACGCAGCGAGTTTGATGCATGTGTTTTCCTTCATGTTCTCTAACATTGACTGTCTCGCAGCAAAGGCACCTCGAGTATCATTGAACTGAGCTCTCATTCGCGCGCCCCCTCAGACACTCTGCACAATTCAGCCTTCAGAGTTTGAGGGACGGTGCGGAGGCTGGCAAAAATGGCCAGTGTATGACGGCTCACACAGCTGCCGTGTTCTCGCTAGCAGCGTGGCCCGATGTTTATCTTGTTGGATTAAATCCTGCCGTGGATACGCTTCAGGATTATACACAACGAAACGCAGCGAGTTTGACGCATGCGTTTTCCTTAATGTTTGCCAGGGACTGTGCCCTCCACCAGAGAGTGCTGTTGGATTGCTATGCACATCTAACCCTCTCACTGCAGTCCCCACACTCTACATTGTCTGCCTCGCAGCAAACGGTGCTTCGAGCAGCATTGGATTGAGCTGTAATGCCAAACGTTCCCTCAGACACTCTGCGCAATCCAGCTTTCAGAATTCGAGGGGCGATTCAAGGGTCCTGCACAGACGACCCATTTATGACGGCTTGCACAGCCGCCGTTTTTCGCTAGCGGCAGAGCCCGATGTTCAATCTGTTGGCCTAATTCCTGCCGTGGACACGTTTCAGGATTATACACAACGAGACACAACGGCTCTTATACATACACTTCCCCTGTGCACGAACGCCACAAGCTTTTCGTGCCCGGACATTTTAACATGTATGACAGCGTTGCAGGAAGCGGAAATTATGAGACCGCTAGTATGGTCTCGGGCCGTGTGTGAACGCACGTGTGTGTGAATTTCTCTATGGGTGTTACGCACGATTTGTCACGGATACACCATTCAGTTTCAATAAGGCCTGCCTCCTTTCCGCAGAATTCTTTCCACGGTGGCGAAGCCGATGGAAATAGCGGTGCTGCGACAGGAGATGTCAACTCTGCTGAGCAAAGGGGCTATAAAGGAAGTACACCCCTCTCAGATGGAGGCGGGGTTTTTTTTTTACAGCCGTCATTTTGTGAAAAAAAAAAAAAAACACGGCGGATTACGACCCATTCTGGATTTACACCATCTGAATCTTGCACTCAGGCTGAGGAAATTCAAGATTTTGATGATCATCAGGAGACTCAGGAAGTTCCTCAGATTCGCTTTAGAGAGCAAAGCTTATCAGTACTTCTCAAAGTGCATGGATGGATCTCTGGCCCTGTTGCGGCCCCAGGGCGTTCGTGTTTGAACTATTTTAGGCGATTGGCTGGTGTTTAGCGCAATCGCAGACTCAAGCACACTCTCATGGGGATCTTGTGCTGAATCATTTAACAGCCTGGGCTTACGCATGGAATGTTTCACCCCGTTGTCTCCGCATCGGACGATTCCGGTGACACGGCGATGTGTGATGTCGCTTAAACTATGTATGTCAACCGAATTCTCCTGACCGGAGTCCGGCTGGGGATTTGCACTTCCCGAGAGACTGTCACGACGGATGCGTCTTTGACCGACTGGGGAGCTGTTTGTCAAGGGAGTTGGCACATAAACAGGTTGGAATTACTGGCTGTTTTTCTGGCTCTCCAGTATTTCTCGAATCTGCTGATCGGCCATCATGTGCTGCTCAGATCAGACAACACAGCGGTTGTGTCATACCTGAATCATCAGAGAGGATTATGCTCTCGCCCCCTGTGCAGGCTGGCGAAACATGTTCTTTGGTTTCAGAACTAAATTCTATCAATCCGAGCTGTTCATGTCCCCGGACGTTGGACTTTGGAGCGAATTTGCTATCCAGGCAGACTCTGGAGCAAGCGGAGTGGGGATTGCACCCCCAAACGGTAGTCTCCTATGGCAGATTTTCGGGGAAGCGAAGTGGTTTTGTTTGCGTCAAACACGATTACGCATTACCCGCTTCAGGAACGTTTTTCGGATGGAGTGACACCAGCTACCCTAAGGTTTACATGGCAGCCATTCAGCTTACCACGAATATATAAATGGTGCCTCAGTGGGCCGTCATCCACTGTTTCTCGTTCATATAGGGTGCGCGACGGCTGAGGCCTTTCCGCCCCGTGCGAGTTCCTTCATGGATTTTCCATTGTGTTGCATGGTTTATCAGGGCATCTGTTTGAGCCCTTGGAATTTGTTCCGGATAAATCCTGACTTTTATAGCACAGACTCTGTGGAAGTGTTGTTGCGACCAAGGCCTAATTATGTCCCTAGGTCGCATCTATCTCTTTCGCTTTCAGCAGGTGGTCCTGGAGGCTTTTTGCCCTGCTGTGGCGAAGTCTGGAGATCTAAGTCTTGCCCTGTGAGAGCTTAAGACTTATTTGGATCGTACTGCCCCATGGTTGAGTCTGACCAGCTGTTGTCTGTTTGGACAAAGGAATAAAGGCCATGCGGTTACAAACAACGCATGTCCCATTGGCTGGTGGAGGCAATATATTTAGCCCATGAGGCGCGCGGGCTCGCTCCGCCCTTAGGAGTAAAAGGTCATTCCACGAGAGCAGTGGCTTCTTCTCAAGCCTTTCTCAGTGGATCTTCTATGGATGATATCTGTGCTGCGGCAGGCTGATCCTCACCGAGCACTTTTATCAAGACTTACAGTCTGGATGTGAGGATGGCTCTTAGCTCCCGGGTTCTCTCCGTTTGAGCAGATGCTTCCTTGGATCCCAGCTATCAGGTACGTCAGGCGTTATGGTTTAGCGTTCCCATAGCGGTGACGTCACCGCAGCATTGAAGTGACCTATGAAAGGGAACATCTCGGTTACGTATGTAACCTTGGTTCCCTGAATAGGGAACGAGATGCTGAGGTTCTGGCCGTGCCGTACCTTGATAGCATTCTTCTTCAGTCATGAAATCTGAGTGAAATGGTGCGCGGCACCAGGTATATATATGCGTACGCATGCATGGGCGGTGCCACGCGCTATTTGGCCAATAGGATTGGCGGGATGGTATAGGGCTTCAGACATTTGTCACACCGAAGGTGTTCCCATAGCGGTGACGTCACCGCAGCATCTCGTTCCCTATTCAGGGAACCAAAGTTACATACGTAACCGAGATGTTTTCTAACGTTAGTGTTACTAGAGATTAACCATTTATACTTACACCAGTAAGTAACCAACTAGTTACCACCTAGTAACGCCCTAGAAACCCAGCACACAACAGCAACACGACAGTAATCATGTTTCGTGCAGACAAGCAACTCAGGTTTTGTAGAAAATTTACAAATTCGCAAGTGTTTTCTTCATATTGCCCAACTGACCAGTCATTATATTAAATGTTATATTTAGTTAAATATAAAATTTACAATATTATAAAAGCATCAAGTTTTGGGTTAGGTGTGGTTATATATTGTAGTATTAGGATGATTTAGACAATTTTCCCAGTCATCTCAATCCCAGAAGTGTCCTAATTTACCTGAATTCACCATATTTGGGGGCAGCTGTGGTCTAATGGTTAGAGAGTCTCAGTGCTGGCAGGAGTTGTAGGTGGGAGGGAGTGAATGAACAGTGCTCTCTTCCACCCTCAAAACCCATGGCTGAAGTGCCCTTGAGCAAGGCACTGACCCCCCCAGCTGCTCCCCGTGCGCTGGATCTATAGCTGCCCACTGCTCCAGGTGTGTGTTCACTTCCCACTGTTGTGTGTGTGCACTTGGATGGGTTAAATGCAGAGCACCAATTCCGAGTATGGGCTACCATACCTGGCAAATGTCACGACTTTCTTTCTTCTTTCATATTGTAAATCATTCATATTTCATATATTATTTGCTTGAATTTGTAATTATGGCAATTATGTATGATTTGTCTGTTTTTAGTGTTTTACTTTTTGATGATGTAAGTGCATCATGGACATGCAAGCCTTGACAATCATCGTGTTTAGTCTTGATTTGTAATGGCACACAGTTGTCAAAATGCATCAGTCGTTTTCTACATAGAGCTCTCAATGAATCAATCACTTAAGCAAAAAACATCAATCCTTTTATAAATCAATGGGTTACTGCTAGAGACCTATGTACTACTCTCTCTTTCTCTTCAAGCTTATTATTCTTCTTATCAGGGGTTGCCACAGTGGCGTGATCCGCACAGCTGATTTTGCACGTTTTACGCCGGATGCCCTTCCTGCTGCAACCCAGCACAGAGAACAGAGACCTCTTTACTACTAATCACATAATTTCCCTTAACTGAGCTTTTAGCTACACATAAACTAGTGCCCCTGCATTTCATAGATCGCCTTAAGTCTCTGAGTTAATCAAAAGTTAAGTGTATTTTACAGACTTATAATTTTCATGCACTCACACAAGCTACTTGAACAGATAGAGCATTACCTTTTGTTTTGATTCAACACTGTTGCAGGAATTAAATTACGTCTTATTTTATTTAGGTCTTATTAAAGCCTGCAATGGAAGTGATTTGAGGCAGAGATATTGTAAACTTAGTTTTTACCCACACACATTTATATCATGTTTCCCTGTGTGCTGAAGAATGTTGTCTTTACAGAGTCATAAAGTAACACACTCTTATAGTATAGGTCCACATCCACAAAAAAAAAACAAAGTCATGTAACACTCATTCAAAAGGGTGCTTTGTTCCAGTCCATTATCCCACTTTCCATTCTTTATTTAATGCACTTTATCTCTGTCAACCCTTTGTTCTCTCTCACCTATTCTTTATGTTTGCTTTGTTTGGGCCTTTATGTCCATACAACCTTTATCCCACACCTCCCCTTCTCTTGTTTTCCTTTTCTTTGTTCTGCACTTTTCTTCCAGGTCAGCAGGATTGTCACTGTCTACTGAAGAATTTAACTTTGTCACACAGGTATTTTGAGTGTTTCCTATGTGTTTATCTTGTCTAATTAACCTCTCACTAGTCATACTAAAAACGTCCCACCAGCTGTGTTGAGGCAAGTTGGAGATAAACACTGCAGGACACCGGCTAGATCATTCGATGCATATGAGTCTTAAAATACATTTTAAGACTGATACATAAGAGTATTAGAGTATGAGTCCATCTAATGAGGTAGATGCAAAAGTCATTGCTTTAGACATGTGCCGCCAATGAGTGTTAAAGGTTAAAGATTGCAACCTTTGCCCTTTAAGGTTTGCATGCAATTGTTTAGGAGTGCATCAAACTGTCATTTTATGTTTTCTGATCAATTTGTCGACACAAGTGACAGACACTTCAATATGAATTGCTAGACCGTAAGAAAGGAAGTAAAAGAGGTCATTCTGTTTTGAACAGTTCAGGTTACACCCATCCAGTGTCCGACTCATTGGACCAATTAGAACGGCGGTAAAAGCCTCCCAAATCCCTTACTGAAGACATTAATAAAATTAGCAGGCCCTCCATCTTATCTTTGAACGATAAACAGCCAGCTATTAGATTACAACTATTAAATTAGAAATGGTCTCTAAACAAACAGTTATCTGAATGTAAGTGTGGGATGGGAAAAAAGAGGATAAAACATTGTGTGTGGAGAGTGTTTATGGATGTATAGAGGCTTTTGACGTGGTGGTTCCATAGTCCAAAGAAAAGTGTTCTGTTTAATGGTTTGAATTAGTTTGATAACATGAGTACATTACAATAATGGAGCAGAACATCTGTCAACCTCTCTATTTAAACCCCTTTGCCTCCTTACACATTTTTCACATATGCAACGTCTAGATCTGCACATATATACTATATAATACAAGGGTAGCATGTGTGCAGGGTGTATGGTGTGGGTTTTAATATGTTTAATAATTATAGTTGAGGTTCTAATGACCCAACTGTCACACAATATATCTCTCAGATTACTGTAGCAATGTGAGTCCTATTATACCGATATGCCTTTAGGTTTATTCAATCACAACAATAAAAACACAATAGCAGCTCACTGAAAGAGCCGGCTTTGTGTTGTCCAAAATGTGTGTCCAGATTTTCCTTGTGTGATTTGGTTTCTCAAGAATATCATAGATTCTATAAATTTGTATCATCTTTCTTTCTTTCTTTCTTTCTTTCTTTCTTTCTTCATATGTTAGAAATATTTGTCTGTCAGTCAACTTATCTTAAATCTTTAGCTGGCCTGCTCTTTTGTTTTTGTTTTTTAACTCATTTTTGCCATCTATCCTTCTTTATACAGCTCTATCCATGACTCGGTCTATCCGTTTCAACTTAACTTTCTCATTGGCTTCATGTTTATACACAATTCTTTTTTATTATAGAGTTTCTCTTTAAGAAAATAAACTTTCTTTCTGTAATCTTCTGGCACAAAATCTCCGTAGAGGTTTGCTATAATATTTTGCTTGTGAATTTGGTTATTGACTGAATTTTGCAACAAATAAATTTGTTTAAAATTAATATTTTAATTTACGAAATGTTATTTAAATGTGTATATAGAAATTTAATTTAAATACACAGCTTTATATTATTTCTTCATTTCAGTTTAAAATGTATTTCATTAGACATGTGAACATCTGCAGTTTGTTTAATTAATTGAGATAAGATATTCTGTATTGAGTTCAGACCTCCAATATGTGCCATCATTTGATCATAACCTCTTTTTTTTTTGTACAAGTATGTCTGTATATTTACTGTTATTGAGCCAGAGAACTTGTAACAGTGTACTTAGACTCCCCTCCTGCCTCCGGCCTACTTTCCTGCCTCTAAGGTTTCTCTTAGGACAAAACCACTTGGACAGGGAAAATAAAAGTGGAGAAAGAGAGGAGGGAAAGATAAGTAAGCAGATCTGTTATTATGTTCCAGGAGGATGGCAGTAATACACATACATACTCTCACACCACACAAACTGTCCCTGGAGAGGGGAACTGAGCGCTCACAGTTAGTTTGTCATTTAAAATAAGTGATTGTTCTGAGACAGAGGATGAATTAATTTACCTGCTATACAGAAGAAAAGACGGATTGAAAGGGGTTGAATGCAGGTTGGCCTGTTATATGGGAGGGTTCTGTTGTGTCCCAGTTTTCGGACTGAATGTTTGCAAACAGCTACATCTGTTACATCAGATTGGACAAATATACTATGCATGTTGTTAACATACATACACTAAAAATATGCTATACACTATACACTAGTGTTCAAAAGTTTAATTGGTAAGATTAAGGTTGTATTTATTTGATCAAAATATTGTACAATTTTAAATAACTTTTCTATTTTAATATATTTGAAAATATTGTTTATGCCTAAAATGGCAATGCTGAATTTTGATTGAGTGATTAGATATAGAAATACACGATAGTGTTCCAGTACAACTGAGGAATCAGAGATAGAATCTTTTTTAGATATAAACTCATTTCCCATGGGTATTTACTCTGGCCTAGAAAATAAATAATATAAACCTTGCAACACACTCTTAAGATCTCTTAAACCATATTTATTATTTTACTTGCAAAAATAATTTATATGTGCTTCACTTATCTTGTATGATATATATATATATATATATATATATATGATGTTACAGTTAGTGTAATGAATTATAGTTCATACAATCAAGCAATAGCACCATCCCAGTCATGTGGATTAACATTTCTTTTAAATAATCCACTATGTACAATAACTTCCTGAATTACAGTTTAGGGAGGTGATTTCAAACAAGATGCCTGAGCTATTGACAAGCTGTGCATACTTTTGTAACATATTGGAGTCAAAGCACAATACTGATAAAGTAGCAGGGATAGTAATGATGTGTCTTTTCCAGGTCACCTAAAAACAAACCCTGAAGACTTTCTCTGCTCTTTCATCTTTATCTCATCTCTCCATTTCCTCTTGTCTCTCTAGAGGCCTGCTCTTCACTCACTGTTTGAGTCCACTCAGTATGTCAGTAAGTGTTTGCAAGCGCACAGGAGTTTAAGGCCACACTTTTGGATTGTTTGTATATCTCAGTTTGACTTTTTTTTTTTTTTTACAAATAAGGCAAAAATCTGTTTAAATCATTTATTAACTAAAATTTAAAATGAGTACACAGTAAAAAAAAAATGTTATGTATTAATGCATGTGTGTACAGAAAATATGAATTGATACTATTGATGTTGATACTATAGTTCATATATAAAGCTTGAAAATAAGAACAAAGAAAAAATAAATTAAAGAAATGGTTAGATAATTAAAAATGGTTTAGGGATAGTCCTTAATATTTGGTTTATATTATGACTTTTAAAATGCAAGGCTTCTCCTTTATACTTCACAGTTACATAAGATACAGTGCAATACTATAGATGACATAAACAGACATTATCGTTTTTGTACTTGTGATTATATTTGAATAAATAGGGGATATTTATTATTTGTGAAAAGCTGGCAAATTAATCAAACTCTTGGTATACTAGAGTTGGATTCTGGGTTGGTTTAAATCACTTTTCAGAAATCTACAAAATAAAGTGCAACTTTTAAATCAAGAATGAATAGAATTTTGAGATTTGCATAATGAACATTTGAACCCAAGTCTGAAACATTAATAAAATGTCCTTGACACGAACATTAAAACTGAAAAATGCAGTTAAAGTGTTCATTAAGTATGTTATTTTCTACAAGTGGCTCTCAGCCTATAGCAGTGACTAAGCTGCTGTGACTGAATGCAGGATGTAATTGGATAGGTTGGGTCATATTGAAGGGGTGGGTCATGTTGGCCATGTGGCTGAAGGTGGATGATTTCTCATGCACACAACTGTCAAATTGCTGAAAATGTTCTCCTCTTCTCTTCTTAGGTTTGCCTGACATTTTTCTATTGCGTGTCTGGATCCCATCTTTCTTCATAGTAAGTGGACGGTTCACCTGAATTCGCAAACAAAGACATACACACTATAAACCATTTATACAATAATTATGCTATTTAATGTTTTAAAAATGGACAGCAAGTATATTCAACATTAAAAAGAACCCATTTTAGGTGCAAACGAGATCATTATTTAATGCAAATATTAGATATAAACCCCTAACAAGTGGAAATTCAACACACACACATATATATATATATATATATATACAAAAGCAGAAATGTGATTTTGTCCTTCATTTTGGTGTTGTCTGTATATGAGTGTTGTGGTAAATCTAGACACGTAAACATTTACTCACATTGTGTAGTTTGTAGTACAGACCACAAGCATTGCATACGGGTTCTCCATTGGCATTACGTCTCCAAAGTGTAGTGGTCCCAGTCTGGCAGTTGGCACAACAGGTGCCTGCTCTTCTAGATGCTGACTGCAACATAACAAACATTAAAAGAAATATGTAAACATCTGGTTGATGGGAAGTAACTGAGCAATGTGGAAAAAATAAAGCTGGTGAAAAAAAATAGTTGAACAGGAAAGACAAAAAAAAAATAATAATAATAATTGCCCAATTAGCAAAGCCTGAAGCTATGCAAAATTTGTTCGCTCTGGCATTGAAGGTGAAATGGCAGTTCTGATGCTGCAAATGTTTAGATTTATATTTGTCTAGTAAATCAAATATAAATGTATGACTGTGAAATTATACATATACTATAAAATTCTAAAATAACATGTAACATTTATGTTAGTCCTAATATATATATATATATATATATATAGACTGATAATGAATGGAGCTACAGTTAGATCCTGTTGCAATAATATGAAAATTGCTGTCAGTAAATGTAGAAGAGCATAGCACTCTGTCCTTTTCTTTTGGACATAGGCTGGCTGATAGAGATACAGAGAAAATGTTCCTTTATATTTGTGACAACATTACATTAATATTAATGACACAACTGACAAACCAATACAGTGTTGTCTTAAGATATATACTGGTCTTTCTTAACAATATTCTTTTCCCAACACTCTATGAGCCATTTTAACAAACTGAATGAAGCATTATAAAAATATTATTTTTAATTAATGATTTTAATAGGCAAGAAAATACTACTAAAACCATACTAAAATGATAAAGAAAAACAGCCAACTTTATTAAGAAATAAAGAAATGAAACAGGATGATGCTGATACTTCAGAATCTTAACTTTAGCTCAACTCACAAACTCTCATGTCATACAGAAGTACAACCTTAAATGCCATAAATTCACATAACTATACAGAAATTTTAGATTCTCAACATGCCAAAAGAAAATACTGCAAGAAAACAACCACAAAAGGAAGCGTTTTGGGTCTCACAAAGTTATCGGTACCGGGCAGACATCCTGCCAAGGAAACAAATGGACCGAGCTGTCTCTGCAGGCGCTCTTCAAATATACGACCTGTAGCTGATGCAGAAGCACTCGTCACACACTGACAAAAGAATAAGACCCCAAGCTAGTCAGCCTAATTTACAACTAATATGCTCTAAATGGAGGGTCACACAAAATACACAGATGCAGTCACTTTCAAGCTGATTTATTACATTTCCCTTCAGTGACGGTAGTTCTACTGCTGCTCTGTGCTTAACACTGGACTTTCATGAATGTGAAATCACGAACAGTCGCACAGTGACACTTTTCATCTTATATTTAAAATCATGAAATTCTTAAGCATACACATATATTTGGTGGACAGGAATTTATAACGTTACAACCATGGAATACACAAAATGAGGTAAAATGATAGGCCTGCCAGGAAAACTAGTATCTGATTTCTGGTTAAATTTACACCGAATCCTAATTCATTACTTGCTATTTAAACCTGGCAATAGGGCCATGGAAACTCAGTGGTACATTACACACACCGAGACTAAAATGCTTTTCAGTCTTTTTCTCTCCTTCTCGCTTTGTCTGTACACTTTCTCTGTAGTGCATTACATAGTATTACAGAAAATGAAACACTACAACATATGACAGGTTTCTTGAAGTGTCAGTACTCTCTAGAGTTCCACATCAGCTGTTTTATTTTTCATTAACATTTAGGCAGTGACCTTAAGAAAAAATATTTCTTCATTATACAGAAAGATTCTAAACTTAAACTTGAACTGTGTTTATGTGAAGGTGTTTATGTGTGTGGCACTTACCAGTCGGCGCTTAGGTCTGATGAGTGGTCTGTTCTGGCCGTTCATCTTGTGATAGAGTCCACATGCATTACAGAGATAATGACCTGTTCCATCTCTCCGCCAGAGAGGAGTTGATGTAGCTCCACAGTTCACACATTCACGCCCTTCAGGCACAAATTAGGCATAAAAGAAATGCGTAAAATGAGGAGAGAGGGAATACAAAAACATAATTTATTCATGCTGACATTTATTATATGCAGAGATAGATAACCAATTTGAATTTTGTTTTACAGATAATCACACTTTTACACTTTTGGGATATTGGTCCTTCCGACTGTGCCTAAGTGACCAAATGAGGGATCTAATGAATAACACCCAAAAGGAAGCAACGGTATTCAAAAGTAAAGCAACTAACTTTAATGCACTGACTGCATTAATTTAAATTAATATATAACTTTTTTGCATTACAGCCATTACTTTTCAAATTAGAAGTGTGTTAAGATGAACCATTTGACATGGCCAAAACATCCCTATAATCCCTATAATACAACACAGTAATTGTGTAATTGATAAAAAAATACTAATAATGCAAATTGTTTTTAATTCAATTATTACTACTGTGCCAAAAAGCGGAAATAAAATTAATTCAAATTGGTTCTGCATATATATTATTAAATATAAAAATAATCTGTAACCTATATGGTCAGATTATACAGAATATGTTTAGATATTAACATTGTATATGTATTTAGCTATTATTCTAGTAAGTGCATTTTCTAGTAAGTGCAAAGTGCATTTTCCTTTATTTCAATCAAGATGCTCTGGATGCAAACTGTGCCTGTTGCAACAAAGTTATGGCAACACATTAAAGTATCCATGTATTTATAATTTATATAGCCATACCCAAGCGTATACTGCGCCATAGAAAATTATTATAAAACAATTCATTCGGTAGGCTACTGAAATTATACTATTACATGAACACTTTGTTTAGTTCATTTACCGGATGTTTAAAGTTAGTCTAGATAATTAACCTCTTGTAAATTCCACTGTTGTTTTGAACTAGGAACTCTGAACTTTACCTGAGAAAGCGCGGCTTTTGCTTTTGCATTTTGACGTCATGTTGCTCGCGCAGCTCCCAAACAGACCTCTGGAATGAAACGCACTGCTCGGGTACTCGTGCGCTCCAGATAAAGCGTAATCAGAATATGAAGGTATAGTTGTAGTTTGTGTCAGATTGCCACGGATTGGACTGGAGCACTCCATCTTCATCCCGTCGACAAGATGCAGATGGTACTTCCCAGTGTTCCTCACAGAAGAACAAGCAGGGTCAGGGGACGCATCTTTGGGTGGAGTGGGGGGCAGGCAGTAGAGCTGAGGGCTGCAGTGTTGAGTCATTGACAGGCAAGGCATCGAAGCTGGGCCAGGCGTACCGGTGCCGGTGTACAAGGGGTTTGTGTTGTCGGCTGCTGAATAAAGAACCGCTTTGCCCAGGTTGCTGACGGCCCATGTGCTGTGGTGCTGCGCAGCCGAAAAAGTTGATTTGCTGTTGTCCAGAGAGAGACCCTGAGTGTGGATGAGGTGAGGTCGACACAGTGAGCCACCCGTAAGCCGTGCTGCCAGAAGGAAATAAAAAATATATACACGTGCATAGTTTAAAGTCAATTCGATTCTATTTTTTATCCACACAGCAGAAAACACTAGTTAAAAAGTAGATGGATAGCCTATTACGCAATCCAAATGGGGAAACTCGAAAATGTTTTAAATCACAACTATCAAAAGTGATTGACAAATTAAAGCTTGTTGTGGGAGGCCAGTTTGGAAAAGCAAAATGATTACTACTGAATTAGAATAAATATCTCAAAATATTTGGAACAATCATCATTATTTTCCTCGATGTCAGAAATTATTTTAATTTCCGCGAAACGAATTTGATTAAAAACGCGTGTCATGGTTTTGTTTCTTAAACAGACCTACTTTTCGAATGTATATATTAGTTAAAACAGACATTAATATAGCCTAATCTAATTCAGTCTATTAATATGATATTATATAACACATTTAAATGTGCAATATTAAAATAATAATCGTTGTATATTTAATTTGTAAACACACTTAGACTACTTATAAGTATATATAACTTATATATAAGTATATATAACCTATAGTTTACTCCAGTCCAGTTTATTCAAAATTAGAGGTTGTGTTCATTTAAACTGATATCATTACCATACATACACTACCACATTATTGAATAAAAATAAAAATAATTTTCTATTGGAATAGGCCTACAAGCATCTTAAGCATGGATCTGATTAGAATGGGGAGAAAAAAAGTGATTCAGTAAAAAAAGCATATCCTTCGATCTTAAAATTGTAACGTTACACTGACAACAAAAAACTAATAATAGTAATTAAGAAAAAAATGACAGAGCTCCAGGCCTACTCACCATGCGTTTGCCTGTAAGACATTCGTGCACGAGTATGAGAGTGGGACCCGTGTGTGTGATAATAGGGGTTTCCTTGAGAGTCCAAATGACTGAGAAATACATCCACCTCGTCTGGTGGTAATAATGGGGTACCTGTCTCCATATATCCCGCATGATGTCCTAAACCAGTGTGCGGAGACACCGAGTCTGAGGTACCCATTAAGGCTGAATGATGGGCATGCATCATCCACCGGGGCTCCGCAGGGAGCTCCATCATCTGTAGATGCTCTCCCGTACAGGGAGGGATGTACGATTCTTCGTGAGCGGTGAAAAAACACTTTACTTTATATATATATAGATATAAAAAAGTTATTCCAAGTTTATCCAGTGAGTGCTGTTTTCTTTAATGACTTAAATATAAGCCTAAATTATTTAGTCCGCCTATGAGTGCGTAAGCCTAATGAATAGCCTATTAAGTCAGGAGTTGCGTCTGTCGCGCGTGCAAAGATCACAAAAGTGCCACCACAGTTGAGTACCCAAGCTACATCTGCTGGTATGCACTGAGGTAGATCTTCAGAAATCTTCAGATAATTTTCGAAACCAAATCCTGTGCGTTTGAAGTAGAGACTGAAAAAATATTGCAAGAAGAGTAGCCGACCTTCTTATCTCGTCACTCCATAACGCGCCTAGGGCTCAGGACCTACTCATGAAGATAAAGATGATCGCCACAGGTAGTCACACTAGCGACTAGTCAAAAATCAGTTTGTAAAAGAGTTGTATATGAAGCAGAGGCCGAGGGCGGACTCCTCCTTCAGCGTAAATGATTTTCTAGCCAATTAGAGTTCGCCTTTTTTTCCAGCTTGACACCTGAAACTCCAATTTGCCTCAAATTTGCGTCTCTTTATGCATTTCGCTGCAGGTCTGCGCTGCTAGTTATTGCACATTTCACACAGCAGCATCCTTTATCTTCGCGAGAATGGATCATAAGTCATTGATTGATAACACTTAAAGTTAAAATTATGAAAAAATATATAATTTGTACACACTTATAGTATTAGTACAAAATTTGTATTTAGGTCTACATTTATATGAATTCTCTGAAAACTATATATCAAATAATACAGACCGTATTGTGTTGCCATTGAAACTGGTTGCAGTTCTTAAGAACATTAAATCGGAGTTTATAAGTGATGTAGCGCCTGGAGAAACCTGCGCATGCTCTAGGTGAGGTGAGTATTCTTTTTTCCCTCTATACGAAGCAATGCAATGCAACGTCCTCCATCGACTTCTGATCTTTAATAATTCAGGAAATATGTTTCTGGCCAGTGCGCGAATATTGTCTGTCTCGGCAGATACGTCTCGTGCGCAGTCAATGACAACACGAAACCTGACCACCTACCCCGACTCTCGTAAGATCTTTTCATCACTTTGATTAGAGAGAGAGGGAAAGAAAGTCAGCCAAGGTGAAGGAGAGAGAGAGTGAGAGGGAGCGATGACATTCCTTCAAAGAGCCTGACGTTGCCATTCAAAAGTAGACAACTGCAGTCATTTGGCACGTAAATTTGACATAAATCGATCTGTAAATGAAGTGATGTGCTATATATTTATGTTGTGTATGTGATTAAAGATTAAGATTAAACCAAAAGAAAAAACAGTTAATTTAGACGTTTGTTAGTTCTGTCATGTAACATTCATCCACATCACACAACAAATGATAAACCAGACATTAATTTACTTTAAAGTATTACATTAAATTATACTTTCGTCCTTATGTATTTATTGTATCTTGACCAAAAGGTGTCTGAAAGAAATACATTTATCACATAAACTGCATTTTAATTTGGTTTGGATGTTTTCTGTAAAGAAAACAATCCTTCCTCTCATGCTTCAGATTTTAAGTAATCAAAAGGCTCAAGAGGGTAAAGAACAGCACTGATTTTTTTATTTTATTTTATTTTCTTTTATTTAAAGCACTTTGAATTACCATTGTGTAAATAAACTTGCATTGCCTTGAATAATTTCCAGTATGTATATTATGGAGTCAGCTCACTAGGATGACCAAGTGCTCCATTGTGCAGTCTTTTGTTGTGTTCCTTCTGTATCTGATGGAGCAGTTTGATCAAATCTTAAGATTTCATGAAACCTGTATGATAAACATTTTAACCTGGAGCTCTCTCATTCTCTCTGCTCTCGTCTCATTCTCACTTTCTCTCTCTCTGCTTGACAGTGTAAGCTGTACAGTGTAGCCCATGATCCCTTAATTGCCTGTTCATTTCCTCCGCAAAAAGAGTATCAGAAAGGCAGTATTAACAGCACACTGCAGTAACAATCTGTCAGTCATCTTTTCCCTTTCTCAGGCAAAAGACCAGAAAGGAATATTAAACTGCCCACAATGTATCCACAGTCATAAAAGTCTTGATTTTACTTTCACTAAGATAATGAGTGTTTTTTTTTTAAACCAGACCTGTATGTAAATATTTTGTTACAAATCACATCTGCAATTGTTTATACTCTTTATTCTGTTAAGAAATAATATACAGATTTACACACACATATACATATATATATATATATATATATATATATATATATATATATATATATATATATATATATATATATATATATATAATCAGGTCACAGTTATTTAAGGACTATAATTATGAAATAGATTCATTTTTTTATTATGATATTTACTTTTTTGACAAGATTGTGAAATGAATGAGATCTGAAACCACTTTTGTCCTGAATTGGATAATGTGGATATCATAAGGACACAAATGTGTGTGTGTGTGTGTGTGTACATATTGTGCATCTGTTTGTGAATGATAGTGAGTGTGTGTGAAGATGTTGTAGTGTGAATAACCCTCTCCCCCTCCCATACCCAGAATGCCTTGCAGGCCTGGTTTTCACCACATCAGGATACAGGGCTGCTGGCTGAATTCCGGTATGAAACGGAGCGCTGGTGCACCGCAATCTGTGTGTCATACATATGCACATCCCTCTTCAGACAGATGGACAGGTGCTGTAACGGACACTTGCCTTTACTCACGTGTAATGTTCATTAAGTGCAAAGCAAGCAATTAATTTCATGTCAATCACAAACAGATTTTATAGCCTCTAATCCACTCTGTGCAGAAAACTACCAGAGCAACATCACACACATATTAGACTGACTGATTCTTCAGATTTCAGCAAGGATACTTCCAAAATTATCGTACTTTGATCTTAAATTATGAATTGTGAATATGCTAAGAATATATGCCTGTATGAAATCTTTTAGAGATGGAGTCTGGTGTATTTTGTGATGCTAGTAAGTTAGTAGTTCGCCTTAAAGGCCCAATGAAGGTGAATTAGCCAAAGCTAGATTCCAGTATCTTTTTATTACTAGTTGGGAAGCCCTAGCATGGAGTTTCCTGTTCAAGTTATTATATATTTAAAAACTTATGTCAAATTACAACTTTATTCTGACATTCAAATTAATGTTTAAATCAGTATGAAAATAGGTCTCTCCGGTTAAATTAGATTTCTAAAAATGTAAAAGTGACAAGAACACAGTTCACAAGTCACTGCTATGTATTAGTTTGTTTTGGTTGTGTAAGTGCATGGCAGTAGGACAAAATTAATATGAAAGAAAAGAGTAAGGGAAAAAAAAGCGATGGGGACAAGAGCAACTCTACTCTTGGATTTCAGGCAATATTTGTATTCATATTTGGATTAGGTGATAATCAGCAGTAATTGTTCCCATTATGTTTAGTTATTATGGAATTCTATTAAGAATCTACTGAGATGGCACCGGGCACCTTTAACATGCTTCAATCAAACCAAAGGGCTGGTGACCAGATTTTCAGTCATTTTTAACTCAAAGCTGCCATCTTCTGGTCATTTTCGCCATTCTGAACCATAGAACTTCAATTGAACCAAGACAACATGCTCAACACGCAGCCAGCCTCCTTCAGTACTTCAGGCCCTGTTTTCCAATTAACCTGCCTGATTAGCATGAGTAATGACAAATACAGATTTATGTCATCTTATTTAGATGATGAAAATTCAATATAATCAATGATTACATCACATTAAGTGGCTTTTCAACTTTAAAAAGGTCTGCTTTTGAAACAAATGTCTAGATGTTGAAAGTTTCTTGAGGACAAATGCACAGAAGCTTTTCTCTATTATGAGCAGTATGCAAAAATGTGTGGTAAGTCAGTAAGTGTATGCGTGCATGAGTGTTTTCAGCTTTAAGGGGATGTGCTGGGTAACTGTTGCCCGCTTTGGGTTTCCGGACTGGGTGCCTGCAGACGGTTAGTTCCCCCTCTCCCTCTCCCTTTATCTCTCTCCCCATCACTCCTTTTATCTCCTTATCATACCAGCCAGGCACTCAGCCAGGATACTGTGGTAACAGCCGAGCTGGCTTCTGCTTCACCATAGTGATCTTGATGGTGGAAATGAGAAGAGCAGAGAAGCCTTCATTGAGAGTAACTTTATTTGTTCTGATTTTGATCCACTTGATTCATTCGCCAGCCAAACTAACCAGGTGACATATGATGGACTGAATGTCCACAAATAAGAGGCCTGTACCAATGCCATCCACATTTGTGGGTGAGCATCAAATCCTCAAGGTCTGTATATAGTTTAAAAATGTCAAAATAAAGTTACATTTCTACTTATAAGATACAGACAGACTATTAAGAGCAAAGATATCCCCAAACCCTTGACAGAATAACTTTCTGATGTCCCATGTTCTCTGTGTTGTTGTCAGGCCTGACAAAACTCATCCAACTTTATGGATGAAAACAGTCTTTAAACTGCAGTGTGCTGCGGCCTGACTGTGTGCTTGAATGTGTATGTTAGTGAGTGTATGTGAAATATCATATCTGGTTGGTAGTCAGCAGATCATAGGAGAAAGAGTATTAATAGATACTGAGAATGTGTTGAACAGACTGGCAGCTCTTTGTGAATATGGCTAAAAGGAGCAGATTCAACAGATTCACACTCCCACTGTTCACCCTCTATAACACACACACTTTCTGTCTTTCAAGCATCAGGGATCAGAGGTCCATCTTATTCATGCCATGTGCATGCGAGTTTGTTTGTGTACATTTTGTAAGCTATGATGCCATCGCATTGAAATCTCAACACTTTGACCGCAGTGGCTTAAAAGAAACTCTTTGCTTTTTTCACCCCAAACCCAATCCGTCCACAGTTTACTGTTATCCTTTATAGTCAAAGATGTGATAAGGATTTATGGCTTAGAATGTTTCAGTGGCAGGAAAGTTTTGGTATGGCAGCCGTTCACCTGGAGACTGAACAGAGAAGGTGTATGGGAAGAAATGAAATGAGCTGAGGCCTTCGATCAGCCAAATGAAACCTATTTATGTTTATTTCAGATGATGAGTGAGAACCTTTCTATGCATAATTTTGGATTTTATTTCACTGTAAGTGCAGCACAACCACAAGAGCCACCTTAGACCTGTTGAACTTTGACCTTTCTCCATTTTGAATGATTTTAGCTACAAGTATAAAATGCAGTCAGCCAGTCATTTTCGCAGAAGAAACACTGATGGGGTGATCAGGACCTGAAAGTGAAGGTTTAAAATTTGCACAGTATATAGAATATTGGTCATTGTATAAATTTGTCAACAGAAGGATTTGGGGGAAGTATTCTATAGAGTTGTTTAATAAACTTAACCATAATAGAAAGTAGCAACAGATTTTTTTTCTGTATTATGACATACTCGAGAAAATGGATCATCACAAAAGGAAAAATGTAAGACAGTGTCTTGGTTCTATTCACAAGTTGTTGATTGGATTGGGGCATATTAGCTGATGCAGAGCTTGCAGTCAATTATAAGAAAGGGGTGGGATCAAAAAACAACTGTAAATGAAAATCGATAATATACACTGAGTAAAATAGTTTTCTTAAAAATAAATGTTTATAAATGTGTTCTTCATATCAAACAATAATCTTAAAATCTCAAATTCTATATAATGGCAGGTCCAGGTTATGTAATTACAAGCCATTATTTAACTGAAATATGTAGTGCAAGAGTATGCTTACATATCAGTATTTTTCTTAGCTCCGCCTTGGTCTAGTTTTCATCTCAACACTCTTGAACGAGTATCGTTCCCCTGTGCGATAGTCAGTCAGGATATACCAGGTGCCCCAGTAGATGCCATCCGTGATGCCACTGTAACGGCCATGATAGTAGCGTCCATTGAGGTTAGCAGCCAAACAGGAATCAAACCACCAGCCTGCACCATAATAACGGGCACAGTTACCAGCAGCGTAGCGATCATGATCCCGGTCATATGTACTGAAAGCTCTGCCATCGTGATTGTACTGTTTGCTGTAACTGAATGCATTGCCAGCATCTCCATGATAATCTCGAACAGTTAAACGGAACCTTATGGAGAGAAGAAAATGCATGCGTCATAATAAGAAACCGAACTATTTCATGGTTTGTTTAAACTCTGTTTTGACACTGGTCTTTCAATAGAAACTAGTATGTCTGTGTACATATACCTCTGGTTTTCTCCTGCCACTTTAAAGTTGTTATAGTTAGCATGACGTGTCTGGTCGTGCCAGTCTTGGAGAGTGATGCGGAGCATGTGATGCCCACTTGCAGTTAGTGCATAAAGAACTGCATTCCCTAACCAGTGCTCTCTCTGCAGGGAGCCGAATCCATCACGGTACTCCTGCCAGGTTCGGTTAAAGTCAGTTTGTCCATCAAACCGGCGCTGGAACACCGTCCATCCCCCACCTGCTGAAACCATGTCACACACGGCCTGGAATGGACAAGTCATAAAGTATAGGCCTAGAGTTGCCTCCAAAACTACCTGAACTTTTAAAAAAATCTGTCATCATTTACTCATCATCCCAATCTAGGTGCTTGAGTTTTTTGGAACACAAAATAGCTTAAAAAATGTTTATGTGGGGTTATTTTATCCATCCAATGAATGTCAGTGGGTTACAATCGCACACAGTGTTATTTTAGTATTATTTATATGTTATTATAGTTTTTATTAATACTTGGAATTGGTTTTATAGCTTTTAGTTTCATTTAATTTTAGATGATGTTTTTAGTAATTTTGTTTGTGCTTTTGTAATTTGTTTCTTTTTTTACATTACTATTTAGGTGTAATTTATTTTAATTTCAGTTTTAGTCTTAGTTTCCAGTTAGTAATTTTAGTGCTTCAACTTAAACAGAATTAGAACTGAACTGAAGAAAGTTTTTATTTTATGATGCCGGCTGGTCAAACCAGTGATCTTCAAAATCTTTTAATTTTTGAGTGAACTATCCCTTTAAGTTACATTGGACATGTATTAGGTTGCAAAATATCAATCCAATTGGAATGTACTTCACAACATTTACATTTATGGATTTGGCAGAGAGTTTATGCCAATTATACTGTTTATCAATTGGTGTATTCCCATGGATGACGATCTACTGTTTTATATACAGTACAGGAATGTTTGTTTGGTTCCAGCTTTTAAATACGCTGTACACTTGCTGTGCATTTAATGTTTGTACCTCAAGCGCTGGTCGCTTTGGATCTGGTTGTATGGTGTAGATTCCATTCTCTTTGATTCCTAATTGGTAGATCTCATGACAGTCTTGAGGGTAAAGCCCTGCAGAGGGAGGCACTGCTGTATAGACCCAAACAAAACATCTGTGAACATTTGTGCAATAAATATCCTAGTAGTCTGCTGGACTACATGGGGTGTTTGTTTTCTCTCTCTCTCTCTCTCTCTCTCTCTCTGTGTGTGTGTGTGTGTGTGTGTGTGCGTGTGTGGCTCACCTGTAGGAGTCCTTGGTTTAAGGCCATTAGGTTTAGAATCTGTGACACTCTTCAGCAACAGCAACAAGTCTTTCTCCCCATTTTTGCCCACCAAACTTTCTATGACAGAAAGAGAATGTCCCTTAGTCAAAAAAAATTCTAAAGTAATGCATTATTTTTTTTTACAGGATTCCTGTTAAATTTCCTATCATGATTTGGAACCAATCCAAATAAATGAGAATGGAATGGTCTTACAGAATTCTAGTACAAACCATCTTATAAAAACACAATTTTACGGACTATTTCTAATAATCCCAAATAAATATAATGTCTCTGAAAACCTCCTGTCAAATACAAAGCAATATGATTCAAAATGAACTCAAATCCTTAAGTGTTTCTACAGATAAAGCAAAGCAAAGCAAAGAGAATGTATCTGATGCAAAACATTTTGTGTGTTTTTAAGAATAAATTATTATTTGTTTGATTATTTGCTAGTTGACTATTTCAGGACGGTTAGAGTTTGTTTTTGAGGTTATACAAAGGTTAGAGAAAGGTAATAAGAGGGTCAGATTTCTTGCATTCCTAAGAACACCACTGTTTGCTGAGGGTAAATTAGGTGTTAACTTAATTGAGAGAACAGCAGGAATGAAAGGATCAATAAATTATGAAGGGCAAGCATATTTAGCCTGTTAACACATTGGAATCACACATTAATGTGCTTTATCTAGACATGTCATTTTATTTAAGAAGGAAATGTAAAATGAGTTATATGTTGTGGAATGTAATGACCGAGTCTGGTGGCCATCTCTCTGAGTCTATGACTATGGCAGTGGAGGTCACATTCTGTCAGCACCGCTGCCATGAGAGCCAGAAAGCCTAGCAGTGAGTCAGACCCTTCTTCCTGACTCACAACCACTGAATCATGTTGCAGCATACAGCGCTGAAGCTGGATGAGACGTTCAGATGTATCAGACACCTGCAGGACACATATAAACATACACAGACATGAAAACACAAAGAACATGCATCTTGCATCTTAAATCGTCATATTTTACATTGTATACAGATTCTCCATATTCTAACACTTTAACTTAGTAGTTGTTAATTTTGTCAATTTTTATTAATATTTTTTTTTCCAAGTCATTAAATATTCTCTTAAAAAAATGATTGATGCATTCATTCATTCATTTTTTATAGGTAAAAAAATAAATAAATAAATAAAAACAAAGTGACTAAAAAGTTGTAATGGCCCAGCACTCTGACACACTTGCATAACCATCATTTTAAAAATATGCTTTAATTAACATGTTTGCTTCAAGAAACCCCATAAATTATATGACTACTTAGTACTTATGTATTTTTGTACTATATATAGCAGTCTTAAATGCAAAATATTTAAGGATGTGTGCTATTGAATTTAACAGATATTAATTATAATTCAACAGGAAAATAATGAAGATAAGACTGAATAAAACATACCAATATATATATTACACTACTATACACCCACAATCTTATGTTATTGGTGTAGTACCAACATATGAAAA
This sequence comes from Carassius carassius, assembly GCF_963082965.1. Classification (NCBI taxonomy): domain Eukaryota; kingdom Metazoa; phylum Chordata; class Actinopteri; order Cypriniformes; family Cyprinidae; genus Carassius; species Carassius carassius. The sequence continues at coordinate 9,165,569 of NC_081771.1, forward strand.
CATTATATATATTTTTTTTTACAATACACTATAAAAAATAATTTTAATAAAATATAAAAATAAACATACACACACACACATATATATATATATATATATATATATATATATATATATATATATATATATATATAGTTCATTAATGCAGTAAAACAAAAACAAAAGATCTTACAGAAATAAAAAAACTATTAAAAGTAAAAAATAATGCAATGTGTGTGTGTGTGTGTATATATATATATATTAAAATTGAGTAAATATGAATAACACTATACAGCATTTATTAATATTAATGGTTAATGTAAGAATTTACTAATACATGTTTAAAATCCTTATAAACATTTTTTAATGTTGAATCTGTGAAATGTTACTTAAAGATATTTGTGCCCAGTAATACACTCTCAGATCTGTCACCAAGGAGTATGTTTAGGTAATGCTTACCTGTGCGGTTTTGCGGTTCACTGGAGTCTTTCTAATTTGCGAGTCCTGAGAGTGAGGGTGATGTATTTTAGCTGGTGATGCTGTTGCACTGCAGCTCCCTTCACATCTGCCGTTGGGTGGCCCGGCCACCAGGATGTCCCTCTGACACAGCACACAGACACACATCATGTACGCTCCTAGCAAAAGCAAGGGCACAACTCGTACACACATGCTGCTCAGGCCGTAACACGAGTCCAAAGAAATATTATGCACCTGTTCCCTGTCTATTCTCTCTCTACTCTACCGGTATCTACTTTATACTACTTATCTTCAATAGGATTTTCTCTAGGCACACTCCTGTGTTCAGATCAGTATCATCTGCAGTCTATCAAGTCCTACACATTGTCTTTCTTTCTCACTATGTGCTGGTCAGAGTCTCCTCTCCTGTTTTTTTCTTTTATTTGATCTTCTCTATCCCTCCCTCTCGCTCTCCTGCACGCTCTCTTCTGTTTGTGAGGCTCTTTTGGCTCAGATTCCTAGATAACTGCGGCTCTTTGCTGTCTGACATGCACCAGTACACCCGCCCCCAACACACACAAATACACACACTTGTACTTATATGTCTACATGCACATGCAAACACTCGGCGTGTAATTTCACATGAAATTTCACAATAAACTCCATCTAGAATCTACAAATAATCACACACTCTCATACAGTCACATTCAAATACAAAGATAAACATCCTCATCAGGTTTGACCTAAACCTCTTCACTGTGTGTGTGTGTGTGTGTGTGTGTGTGTGTGTGTGTGTGTGTGTATGTGAAGTTTACTGAGTTTTAAGGAATTCCTCTTTTAACACTCTTATTAAAAGACAGACAGTCGCACACTAATATATATAAACACATGGGCAGGAGAAGGAGAAACTGCTTTTGAATAGGATGACCTTTCTATGTCTCTAAAGGGAATGTGCTAGACCTATTTTATTGAGAGGTGTTTGCTCATTGTGTGGATGTGTGCAACAGGAAGTGGCTATAACAGCTGTGTAATTGTAAATGTGCTAACATGCATTACAGTCGAGGCATGACTCACCTGTAGGTCGGTAATAAACAGATAAAAAAATCACTGTATGTTGGGTTATTTCCTCATCAAAGTGTAATTAATCTGGGTGCAGAAAAAGACATAGGCTTACAATTTGTAATGAATTTATGACATGTGGCCTGCTTGTGTTTAACACCTTCAAGGTTTGGAAGATGTGAAAACTTGTGTACATGTGTATACCAATACAACACAAACCATTAACAGTAGATAGACTGCCATCTAGTGCTGAATGTCTGAAATGAAGATATTTAGAAGAGAAAGTGAATTATTTAGAAAAATGTTAAATTCTTTGTTTTATTTCTAAGAAACTGATGTTGCAGAATAATTAACTTTCACGACCTAATCAGACCTTAATCAGGTTTTCCTTTTGATTATAATTTATTATTATTACCTTGATTAAAAATATCTACTTATTTTATGGCATTAGTTTGTAGTTAATTTGCATCTGGAATTTATTTATCTATCTATCCCCTTGATATCCTTTGAAACTCTCAGGAGTATCACGTTATGGTTATATTAACCAATCCTGTATCAAATGGAAGGAGTAACTACAAATTTACTGTGGCGACCCCTGAAGTTTTTAAACAGCACATGCCACAAAGGGGGTGGGGTTTGCACATTTTTGAAAAATACCCCATTGTTAGTTAGACTCTCTGTTAAACTAAACTTAGATTTATTATCATATAATATTTTTAACATAATTTAAACCATATGACTCATGACCAAACAGTTAATGCCCAAACAGTCTCTTAACTGTACCAACTCTTACTGTACGTTTATCATGGTCAAAATGAAATCCCAGAAAGTTTTATAGTTTATCTAATCTGTCAGCACGATACAGCTCAGTGCAGTAACGAAGCTTTAAGATGTTAACCCTAACAGGTCGTCTAGTAACGAGTTGTCAGGCTCGGCGAATTCTAGCAACTGGAGCACAACAATTTTTATATAATAAACTATTTAAAAGATAAAATGTGTGAGACTTTAACGTACCATAAAACGTCATGTCCCATACTCAAATTTCATGTCTTTATTTTATTTATTAACATTCACTTTCACATAAAGGCAGAGAAGAATACAGTGAACAAAAGTCACCAGGAACAAAAGAGCAGAAAAAAAGTTTGCAAATACACATCCACGCGAGGGCGTTGTTTAATGTGTTAGTTGAGCGAAATTAAACTGCTTACACCTCTAATGTTTTTGTTAAAAACGGAATGAGTAGTATAATTCTAGAATCTTCACTTTCTACATTTTCAAAGCAAGGTTGATGCATGAACTGTCTCATTATCCATAAAAAGATTTTCGTTCGCAAAGTAATTGCCCCTACCCAAAATCGCCATTATCTGGGCAAGATCTTTTCTTTGCTTCCTCGCGCCACGGTTTTGCCTTTATCTCACCACTTTAACACACTGTCAGAAAGAGCACTTTTTGTACTTCCCCTATTAATAATTTTACTTGGTAATGTATGTCAAGCTAACAAGATAATAGCTCCCAAAGTCGTGGAAGAAAACACAACTCCACAAGAGCCTCTGTCGAATGTGTTGTTGTTCTCAATCACGTCCGCGTGTCGCCGTTAAATCTGATGATTCAAAACCTTGAGATGATGCTCGCATCATCTTCGATCTGATACTCTCGCGTTCTCGGAAAACACACATAATACGCATCAGGTTTGATCATGTCTGCTGAGGTCGAAGAGTCAACACCCGCCCAAGCCCCTGCTCCAGCAGCAACCAAAACGAAGAAGTCATCAGCGAATAAGGCGAAACCTGCTGTAACTGCTTCTCCAGCTAAAAAGAAGAAAAAGAAGAGCAAGGGGCCCGGAAAGTACAGCCAGCTCGTCATTGATGCGATCCGCACCCTGGGTGAGAAAAACGGCTCGTCGCTTTTCAAGATATACAATGAAGCGAAGAAAATGAGCTGGTTTAATCAGCAGAACGGTCGCGTGTATCTGCGTTACTCCATCCGCGCGCTCCTTCTCAACGACACGCTCGTGCAGGTGAAGGGACTGGGAGCCAACGGCTCATTCAAGCTCAATAAGAAGAAATTTGAGAAAAAGCCAAAGAAGAGTGCCACCAAGGCGACCAAAACAGAAAACCCTGCAAAGCCGGCTTCCAAAAAAGACGTGACCAAGAAAGTGACTGCAAAGAAGAGCGCCAAAAAGAGCCCGGTTAAAAAGAAGACCGCGAAGAAGACGAGTGTTAAGAAGACGACACCCAAACCGAAGAAAGCAGCAGCTGCCAAAAAGCCAAAAGTCGCGGCGAAGAAGGCAACCAAGGCGAAGAAATCAAAATAGACTTTCTTTGAAAGTAAAGAATTGTATTTTTTTATATAGCTTCTTGGAGAATCCAGATTTAAGGGGATTCGTTTTTATTTTTGATATATTTTGATATTTCTGTTGACATTAGGTATGCTGTCATTTGAGGTTTGATGTAAACGGATTCATGATAGAGACACACCCACTTTAGTTCCTGCACTTCAAGATGTCATGCTTTCCTGAAATGACACTTTGTTTCCTTTGCTGCACTAAACAGTACACTTGGTACTAGCTGACTAGACGAAGATGAACGCTTTGTGAATATAAACTAGAACAGTGCTTGTTTAAACAACAATCTCATATAAAATGTTACTGAACTGCAAAAGACAACATGTATGTCGAATAAACCTGATTTTATTATTATTCTTTTTAATAAAAATGACTGCACAACCTTCTTGACCTGTGTTTAATGGTGATGCATATATAGCAAGATTAATGATTCAGTTTAATTATTACCTTGAGCACAATGTTAATTACGGAGCCCCGGAGAAAAAATATTAGGCTAAATCGTGCGCACAATTTATTTATTTTTTCTTGCATGTCATGTGCGGGGCTCCGTAAATAGTAAAAAGTGCTTGCTCAAAAATCATATGAAATAGACAGGGGTGAAAAGGTAAATACATTTGAAACTACAGTTCTGGAATCTAATAATATGGAGATCTAAAGTTTTTTTCCTTAAACCTTTTGACAATTTATCTTCTAGTGAAGGACTGAGTTATCTACATTTTCCCATCTGTTTTTTTAATCCCTGCTGAGCTCTTTAAAAACGACCATCTTGCAGAATGTGATTCTAAATACGACACAACAATATTAGGTGGTAAAACAATTAAAAGAAAATAGTAGGCTACTGTATATTTATAAAAAACAAAACAAGTTAAGGTTCTGCTACCGCTACAACCGACAAGAACTTCCTCTTCTACGACTTTTTGCACAAACGTCTGTATCATGTAAAGTCTACAGTAAGCAATATTATCAGCGAATTAAGCACTTAATACAGGCATGTTAGCCTATTTCACTATCAAGATATTTTTTGACTAGAAACAGCAGGGAAAAAGTTAATTCCATATGAATTATACAGTCGTCGCCCCCTACTTGGTGAAAAGTTGGTATCTTCCGATTAATGGCGTAACTCGCGGAAGTCGCCCGGTGTTTGTACCACTTCCGTCTTTTGCTCCAGCGGGTACACAGAAATGGTAGGATTGCCTTTCAGCACTTCGGGAAAAATACGAATTGTGTTTTGTTTGTGTAATCATTATTACATGAATGGCAATACTGTTGTGACGCAAAAGTGTGATTCCAGGTGTTTGTTTCTGCGTCGGCGCATAGTGCTAAACCACTAACGTTAGCTAACATCCCCACCCATGTTCCCCAGTCGCGAGATGACTGATATTGATTTGACAATTCAGTGTGTATTAACATTGGCAGCGCCTTGTAATCCAGGGTTTTTGTATTATGGGCAAGACAACTCAAATTTACCTAATTTCATATTTAATCGATCGACAAAAAATGATTAACAGACAGCCCTTTTATTGTTAAATATACTAATGTTAGTCTTGTGCTACACATTTTCCAAACAAACGAGTGTATAAGTGCACATTCTGTCGAGATGGTTGCTGCTTAACGTTACTTCTGTGTTATTTGCTGTTTGGTTATGCACAACACAGATGAGTGTACAACATTTCTTAGGTGTTATCAGCTATTCAGTACAAATTAACTTGCTTTAGTTATGAAAATTATGTGTACAGGCAACTGTGTTATAGAGTCTAGTTATATTTACTGAGCTATATCTGAGTTCCAAGGCAGCCCACATAATGCCAAACAAGGTCAGTGTTTTAAAAATGCATCCTCTTGCATGCAGGTTTGCACTTCCTCCATGTCTTGAGTCTAGTTCAGGAAGTGTTGTGCTTCAGACAGTGCAGTCTATGAAGAGATTAATGATGTTTGCATGTTGACTGAGACACTTAATGTGTATAGGGCAGGTTATTTTGTTTTGTTTGGAGGGCTTGTGTAGGACTATCCCGAAAATTCCCCTGCAGGTTCAGGCGTGTTTGAAACCGAGTGGAAGTTGTGAACTGTTTGCCGAGTGCTTGCTTGCTGTAAGGTTGCAGATATGGTCATCCTGAGTACTGATTTAGTTTGTTTCGTTTTGTCAGACAGCGACTCTGCGTCCGTACCTGAATGCGGTGCGTGCTACACTGCAGGCAGCTCTCTGTCTGGAAAACTTCTCCTCACAGGTGGTTGAAAGACACAACAAACCAGAGGTTGAAGTCCGGTAAGTGTGTGTGACTGTGCTTGCATGTGTGTTTTATTTGTGTGTTAAAGTTGTATGATAGGTCAGTAGCCTCCATTCACACATCTGACACATTCAAACTTTGCATTAAAGTTTTAAAATGTTTGCAATATGATTTAACATAGAGAAAATCAAAATACACACATCCAAAAAAGTCTTGACCAGGTGCAAGATCAAAGGACAAATAAATAAAAAAAAATAGAAAAAGGATCTGCACACTGTTATGCTCCCTTTATTTCAAAAAGTTAAAAAGTTTAAAAAGTAGCAACATTTCGGTCACAGACATTTGTCAGGCAAACACAGAAACTCAAACACTTTTACCGAAACGTTGCTATTTTAACTTTTTGAAATAAAGGGAGCATAACAGTGTGCAGATCCTTTTTTTTATTTTTTGCAATATGATTTAGCCATAGATCGTTTGAAAGAGAGTACAAACAAAAGCTGCAGTTTACAGCCAAACCTGCAAATTCAGTACATTGTTCAAACTTTCATTTCAGCTTTTAAAGAAATAGTGGACATATGAGAATTTCGAGTGTTTTACTCATTAGCATCTGGGGTTTAGTTTAATTAGAAGTTTTTGGTTTACTCCTGGTGTTTATTATTACATGCAGAATGCCAGATTTTTTGTTTGTTTATTCTTTATTGTTTTTGTCTAATCATCTCAACAGGAGCAGTAAGGAGTTGCTGCTTCAGCCTGTTGTAATCAGTAGGAACGATAAAGAGAAGGTTCTAATAGAAGGTTCCATCAACTCTGTGCGAGTCAGTATTGCTGTCAAACAGGCAAGCAAGCACACTCGTCGTTTTACCCTAAACTCACTTTTGCTATCATTACTGAGATGGGTTTTAATGCTGAATACAGAAAATGCTACTAATAATACAAAAAGAGAAGTATTGTGGTGGAGAGGAGACAAGTGAGGGAGGTTGGTTTCAATCTGACGTATCAATATCACCACATGCAGTTCACTGAACACTGTAAAGCCAGTGGTTCTCAGCCACTTATTAGGGGCCTCGGTAAACTTCCAAGGGGCCGCTGGATTTAAATGAATAAATTATTATTAATATATTAAATTAATCCTGTGCTAAAGTATAATAATAATAAAAAACTCACAAACAATCAAGATGAATTTGTTTTTTATTAGTTTAATGTATCAGAATTGAAAAACAAGCAGTTATCTTATACCAAGAATATCTTAGCCTTTATTGGTGGAGGGCTCCTTCTAATATTTTGATTGTGATTGTGGGCTCTGTAGGTCTCAAAGGTTGAGAACCACTTCGGTTAGCCAGAAGTATGAGATTTTTGTTACAATAGCACAAGCTAAGAATCCAGTCTGATGGTTTGTTTCTGTCTTTACTGGTCTGTGATTGGACGATGCACCTCATCTTGTCCATTGAAGGCTGATGAGATTGAAAAGATCCTGTGTCACAAGTTCATGCGCTTCATGATGATGAGAGCTGAGAACTTCTTCATCCTGCGAAGAAAACCTGTGGAGGTGAGGGAGAGAGGAGGAATGTACTATTTTTATTGCATTTTGATTTCTTGCTAACAGAAATCTTCAGGTCTTGTGAAATATCAATATGATATTTTAACAGTGAATAACCTTTGTTTCTTTTGTCAGGGATATGACATCAGTTTCCTAATCACTAACTTCCACACAGAACAAATGTACAAGCATAAGTTAGTGGACTTTGTCATCCATTTTATGGAGGAGATCGACAAGGAAATCAGCGAGATGAAACTGTCCGTCAACGCCAGGGCTCGCATAGTTGCAGAGGGGTTCCTCAAAAACGTGTGTCTCTGTAGTATGCTTTGATAAAAAGAAAATTTCACTGTCACACAAACAACCTCTTACTCTATATTCTGTTCAGTTTTAGGAAATTTTCAGTACACCTTCTGCTGGCTGCAATACCTGTGTCACCTTGGTCGCCGGAAAAAAAAAGATGGAGATCTGTGGGGCCAGTGAGGAAGTAGTTAAGGTGCAATTTGATTCCTGGACCACCAGCAAGGGTGGAACAGCTGGAACCAGAGGGTGCCGCCTGTCACAGGAAGGAATTCAGAGTATTGCAGTATTGTAATTTAAGAGCAAAGTAATGGTTTTCACAGACAGGTGCGGTACTTCTTTTGTTGTTCTGTTTTATTCTTTGTTTGACTTTTTTGCCCTACTATCCTTGCCCTTTTTTTTTTCTTTTGCTAATGGCCTAATTTTGTTTTAAAAGTATTTTGTTTCTTCACACACTGTAATTCCATTTGTGTTCTGTCTCTCTTCATCTTATCCCAAATCCCTCTGTCATTGTTTAGTAGTAGTAAAGCGCTAACGACGTTGCAATATTCTGAATATGCCTCAGCTTTTCTTTGTTCTCATGAATATTAATGAGCATGTACTGTACATATTAAAAGGATAGACTCATTTTACCTCTGCCTTTGTTACAAACCTTAAAATCAGGGTGGGTCTATACAAATGAAACCTCATTGATTCTCATGTGCACAAAGGAAAATGTTCAGTGTCCAATAATTTAAACAGTTTGTTTTGTCAGTGTTTTTTTTTTTTTTTATAAATATGTCATGTATTCAAATGACCATTTTTCATGTTGAGTTTCGATATTTAAAAAAAAACTCACGGTGGTGCACATGGATCTTTCAAACCATATCAGTCATGGCAAAATGATGAAAAGGCTAAATAAATCCCTTTCTGCTTGTATTGTGTTGTTTATTGTGGGAATGACAGGTGTTGGTTCAGTTACGTATTGTGGTCATTTTAGCTTCTGTAGATTTTGAATGTTACAGTATGTACAATACAATGATGGCCCATATTTGGAGAACTTGGTAAATAACCATTTGATATGGAGCACCTTCATGATATTTGGGGAAAAAAGGCATTCCATATCGTCACAAGATATTGAAATAGTAGATACAATATAATCTATATAGACAAGGGAAAATTTTTAGTTTTTTATCCCTACAACGGAGGTCACGTATCTGACCTTTCTTTTGTGTCACATGATATGTAAAAACTACTATCTGTTAGGTTTCTAATTAAAGTTGTAAAAAAATGGCATTATTATAATTATTTTTTTTGCCTGTATTTTGATTTATTTTAAATTTATTTAAAAATAAATGTTTATTTATTGCCCAGACTTTGGGATAATACGAAGCCCTTATTGATGTATATAATACAGATTATCATTTGACTAATATTTTGAAGCAGAATTGGCAATACTTTTAAGTACTGTCATTTACTTTTATAGGTTTTCTCTTTTTGTAGTAATTAATTTAGGAATATATAGCAATCTCATGTTTTCACGACTTTTCCATCCTTTTAATAATTAAAATGAGATGATTAAAAAAAAAGTACTCACATATCTGTTCTCCCTTCAGGCTGTTGTATATTTTGTGTTTGTGTCAAAGGGCAGCTGCTTGAGTGTATCTATATTTGTACTTAATCCTTATAAGACGATAATATGAAATATCATGTATCTCTTTTTATTGAGGAGATGAGCTCACCGTTGTGGGTAACCTCTTGAGAATTTTTACAGCACTTTCCCCTTTTACAGAACCCCTATCTTGTTTCCCATCCCAAGGAAACCCTGAGTGTAATTGGTATAAATCATTAGATCTCATGTTGAAATGGCATACAGTTCTTCGACAACCACAAGAGACGGGTTAAGAAATAAAGCTGGTTGGGATGAAGTTGCCCTTGTTTCACCATGTAAATACAGATCTTAAATAAAAACATACAAAAAAACGGTCAAATAATTATTTTCAGATCACATAGGTGTAATAACTATTGTTATTATTAAAAGTGCTTGCTATATCTAGTATTTAAATACTAGATGGAAAAATGCAAATGTTCATTTGCCTCAAATCTCACAACCCAAAGCAATATCTGAGATGAAGATGAAGAAATGAAATTAATACATAAGCAGCTTATGGTCACTTTTACATCCGGTCTGTGTGCTCATGCATCACATTTCAAAATTGAAATTTCATGTCTTTTAACATATGTATGTTTGGAAGGAATTTGCAACAGTATACATGTGACATTTGCAGGCTCCCCCTCAGCTAAAGAGAGAAGTCCCACAGTGCCAAGGAACATTGTTAAGATTGAATTCACACAATTGACACCACTGAAGTGCTATATATTTAATAGAGTGCATAATTTGTATTACAGAGCATCAAGGTTCTCACATGATTCTAATGTTATAGTTATATGAACTTTATATCATTTCCTTTAAAAAATTAAAATATGGATGTTTACAAAGTTTTACGCTGTAATAACGTCTTTGATATACAAATCTCTGGACTGCTTTGAAAACGTGGAAATATTGGAACCAAACTGCAATACTCTGTCCAAAATTACTTTAGATTTATCATCAGATAAAAATACATTTCCAGAGAGAGATGCGGAGTTGAGGGCAGTCCAAACACCAAATAGAGAGAGAGAGTTTTGCTGACTGAACACATTGTGCTCTATAAAACAAGAAGTCGAGTGCGAAGCCATTGACTGGGGCTGACTTCAAGAAGGTGAGTCAAACTGAAAATGAAAAAAAAAAAAATTCTAGTTAAAGAATTTTTTACAATATTTATCAAGTTTATTACATTTATTCTGTGTGCATAAATAATTCATCATAAATGTGCTTATGAAGGAATGTCTTTTTAAATATACATATTTAATATATTTTATATATATACAGATTTCTCACATCATTTGTTCAACTTCTACTGACTGGAGGCAAAAGGAGGTAAAAATACACAATTTTTGAATATTGTTTGATGAGGCTACACAACCTCATCAAACAATATTCATCATTTATACTATAGTGCAGTAATGTTTTGTATTACCACTTACTATTTCAATGATCAATATCCTGAATGTTACTGATGTTTGGTCTATTTTTCCAGTAAATTGGCACCATGAGTGGGGATGCAGAAATGGAATGTTTTGGCCCGGCGGCTATTTACCTCCGGAAGCCCGAGAGGGAGAGAATTGAGGCTCAGAACACACCGTTTGATGCCAAGACAGCATACTTTGTGACAGAACAACAGGAGATGTACCTCAAAGGGGTGCTAGTCAGCAAAGAGGGTGGCAAAGCCACTGTCAAAACGCTGTGTGGCAAAGTAAGTTTACATCTAGAGTAACAACCAAGTAACAATATAAATAAATAAGGTACAAGTTCAAAATATAGTTATCTGAGCCTAGTATTTTTAGTTTTCATATTAAACACTGTTATTTATCATTTGCCTTGTTTTTCACCTCAAAAAGACCATCACAGTGAAGGAAGATGACATTTTTCCAATGAATCCCCCTAAGTTCGATAAGATAGAGGACATGGCCATGATGACCCACCTCAGTGAGCCCACTGTGCTGTACAACCTCAAAGAGCGTTATGCAGCATGGATGATCTACGTATGTAACGAAAATGAACAGTACTTCATCCTTCAAATGCAATATGTCTTATTTAAGCTAAAATCTTAATTTGCAGACCTATTCCGGGTTGTTCTGTGTCACTGTGAACCCCTATAAGTGGCTCCCAGTGTATGATTCTGTAGTTGTGACAGCCTACAGGGGCAAAAAAAGAGTTGAAGCCCCACCTCACATCTTCTCCATCTCTGACAACGCCTATCAGTTCATGCTCACTGGTATAAACTTGTGGAAGAAAATATTTAAGATTTTTTTTTCTTTAATCTTTGTTGGGTAAAATTAAATGTCTCTCTGCTTTCCGCAGATCGTGAGAATCAGTCTATCTTGATTACGTGAGTATTTTTCAGAGTTTGGAGTACTTTTATCTTTCAGTTAAAATAAGAAATAAAATAAGAGAAATTGGGTCGACTATATGTTGCATTATTGTAATTTCAGTGGAGAATCTGGTGCAGGAAAGACTGTGAACACCAAACGTGTCATCCAGTACTTTGCGACAATCGCTGTATCATCTGGACAGAAGAAAGCAGAGCCCGTCCCTGGAAAAATGCAGGTATTTTTAAATATTTATTTTGATAATATCTGATATTTATATCCTTTTGATTAATGATATGGTCAGGGAATTAATCAAATGGATGTTCTTTAAGGCATATGCATGCATATAGCTACTAATCCTTCATTTCAAGAGGACAGCAAAGTACTTACTTGACAGCATCATTAAAGATATTCTGTACACATCAGGGGTCGCTGGAGGATCAAATCATTGCAGCCAACCCCTTGCTGGAAGCCTATGGAAATGCCAAGACTGTGAGGAATGACAACTCCTCCCGCTTTGTGAGTACTATAGTCTATAGAGCAAATGTTGTGTCAATTTTTTGTCAAATTCTGTGTTTTGTAGCTAAATAAACACAATCTGTTTGCAAAGATAAACTCGACTTTCAAACAAACGCAAAGTAATTTGCAAGTACAAAACTCTTATTTGAGAGAAACTGCAGAGGTATGGACAGATATATGTAGGCTATTGTGTGTTATAACTTTTTATGAGGAAACTTGGCTTGATTTTCTCACAAATGCGTGCAGACAGATTTTCTAACAAATGCAAATGAACAACTTTCTTTTCAAAAACAGCAGATGTCGCTGTCGGTCAATTTACGCTAGTCTCCCGAGACCCGAGACACCTGCCAACTGCCGTGCTCTACTAAGCGTTTTGATTCTGTAAATTAAAACTGTTGTCTAATTAATCTTGCATCTGGTAAAATATCCAGGGTAAATTTATCCGAATTCATTTTGGCACCACTGGAAAACTGGCATCAGCTGATATTGAAACTTGTGAGTCCTTCATTCTTTTAGATTTCAGCTGATTACGCACATTCCTTTTATCCCTCTGACAATCATGGTATTGATCCATAGATCTGCTGGAAAAGTCCAGAGTAACTTTCCAGTTGTCTGCTGAGAGGAGCTACCACATCTTCTACCAGCTTTGCACTGGCCATAAGCCAGAACTGCTGGGTAAGAAACTGTACATTATTGCATTAGGATCAAATGTGCATGTAATAATTTGAATTTAATAAAGGCTGCAAGAACGGATAATGTCAGCATTAAATTATTAAATTTGTGCCACAGCATTAAGTTTTTCTTTCTTGACATATTCCTCTTGTAGAGGCTCTTCTAATCACCACTAACCCATACGACTATCCCATGATCAGTCAGGGTGAGATCACAGTCAAGAGCATCAATGATGTGGAAGAGTTCATTGCAACTGATGTAAGTGGAGTCAAATGTCTGAGCACTTAACATTTGATACATAATCTTATACACTGCATATCTCTTGATACACTATGTGAAATATGTTATAGTAAGAGTACATACATTTGATTGTTTCTGACTTGCAGACAGCCATTGATATCCTGGGCTTTACTGCTGAGGAGAAAATAGGCATCTACAAGCTGACAGGAGCTGTGATACATCATGGGAATATGAAGTTCAAGCAGAAGCAGAGGGAGGAGCAGGCTGAGCCTGATGGAACTGAGGGTGTGACTTTAAATTTATCTATGAAAGCATGCATATATGGTTGCAGTATGGATACATACAAATTATTTACTTACAATTTATTTATTTTTTTCAGTGGCTGATAAAATCGCTTACCTCTTGGGACTGAACTCTGCTGACATGCTGAAGGCTTTGTGTTTTCCCAGAGTGAAGGTCGGGAATGAATTTGTGACCAAAGGTCAAACTGTTCCTCAGGTGTGTCCACTAAAAAAATGTATAAATAATTGAATCACTAAATATTTATGAATATGCAGTTTTTTGTTTTGCTTTTTGTTTTTTAATGAAATGGTATTAAATGGCATTGTTTTTTTCTAAATTAGGTAAATAATGCAACTATGGCTCTGTGCAAATCGATCTATGAGAAAATGTTCCTGTGGATGGTTGTCCGAATCAATGAGATGCTAGACACCAAACAGCCAAGGCAGTTCTTCATCGGAGTGCTTGACATTGCTGGGTTTGAAATCTTTGATGTAAGTTAATAAGATACAGATTTTGAATCTGTAGCTTTAGCTTGGTTCTCATGCTGAAATATTTTATGTTCTCTACAGTTCAACAGCCTGGAGCAGCTGTGCATTAATTTCACAAATGAGAAACTGCAACAGTTTTTCAACCACCACATGTTTGTGCTGGAACAAGAGGAATACAAGAAAGAAGGCATCGAATGGGAGTTCATTGACTTCGGTATGGACTTGGCTGCCTGCATTGAGCTTATTGAAAAGGTAACAAATTTCAACTTTAGGACATGGTGTTTTTATTTTTATTTTTAAGCATAGGTGCTTTGGTTTGATTCATTTTCTTATCTCAAGGAAATGTGCTCTTTCTTGCAGCCAATGGGTATATTCTCCATCCTTGAGGAGGAGTGTATGTTCCCTAAGGCAACAGACACAACCTTTAAGAACAAGCTGCATGACCAGCATCTTGGTAAAAATGCATGCTTCCAGAAGCCCAAACCTGCCAAAGGCAAGGCCGAGGCCCACTTCTCCTTGGTGCACTATGCTGGAACCGTGGATTACAACATCGTAGGCTGGCTGGATAAGAACAAGGACCCTCTGAACGACTCAGTGGTTCAGCTGTACCAGAAGTCTTCAGTGAAACTGCTGGCTCACCTGTATGCTGCTCATGCTTCTGCTGAAGGTCTGCTCTGATAATTTTTTTTTATAAATGTATTATGATAGTTACACATTCTAGTTGTATTATTTATTATACTGTACAGAGGCAGGAGGCAAAAAGGGCAAGAAAAAGGGTGGTTCTTTCCAGACAGTGTCTGCACTGTTTAGGGTAAGTTTACCATGTTAAATATGTGTTCATGTTATATGATTATAAAACTGCTAATATGATTAATATATGTATTTGTACACTGGTCAAGCATTTCAACATATTTTGGACAAAATTCTACAGGAGAACTTGGGTAAGCTGATGACCAACTTGAGGAGCACACATCCCCATTTTGTACGCTGTCTGATTCCAAATGAATCAAAAACCCCTGGTTGGTATTGTTATTTTTTCCAATAATAAATAGTGCTTAGTATAACAATATCACCTTTGTTTAGCTGTCAAAAGAAGACTCAGAATCCTATTTAAGACATAATATTTCCTATATCCTATTTAAGAATGTTTTAAGATTAAAATCCCTCTACCTATTTTTCCAGGTCTTATGGAGAACTTTCTGGTCATCCATCAGTTGCGCTGTAACGGTGTATTGGAGGGTATCAGAATTTGCAGAAAGGGTTTCCCAAGCAGAATCCTCTATGGTGACTTTAAGCAGAGGTATCTCACATACATGCCACATGTGAATAACATGCACATTTAAAGGTAAGGGTACTTCAGATGAAAATTTAACTGAAATCACTTCTGTGTCAGGTACAAAGTATTGAATGCTAGTGTCATCCCTGAGGGTCAGTTCATTGACAATAAGAAGGCTTCAGAGAAGCTTCTTGGCTCCATCGATGTGGATCATACCCAGTACAAGTTTGGACACACCAAGGTACACAGTATCAAACCATATCTTGCAACTTATTTTTCTAGATATTAGATAATAGTGCATAATTGCTTTATCACTTATTTGTGATAGGTGTTCTTCAAAGCTGGTCTGTTGGGTACCCTTGAGGAGATGCGAGATGAAAAACTAGCTGAGCTGGTTACCATGACTCAGGCTCTTTGTCGTGGATATGTTATGAGGAGAGAATTCGTCAAAATGATGGAGAGGAGGTATGGTTTTGCATAAAATATTACATGGATAAGATAGTAACTTCATGCTTACACACAGTCTCTGGACATTTTTTCCGATTCTATGATCCAGAGAGTCCATCTTCTCCATCCAGTACAACATCCGCTCATTCATGAATGTGAAACACTGGCCATGGATGAAGCTGTATTTTAAGATCAAGCCTCTGCTCAAGAGTGCAGAGACTGAGAAGGAAATGGCAGCCATGAAAGAGAATTTTGAAAAAATGAAGGAGGATCTTACAAAGGCACTTGCCAAGAAGAAGGAGCTGGAGGAGAAGATGGTTTCCCTGCTGCAGGAGAAAAATGACCTGCAGTTGCAAGTGGCAGCTGTGAGTTTTTCAGCAGCATTCATCAATTTGTCTTTATAACATCACAAATTCACAGCTAAAATTTAAATCAAATGATGCTCTAATCAACAGGAAACAGAGAACCTTTCTGATGCTGAGGAGAGATGCGAAGGACTAATCAAAAGCAAGATCCAGCTGGAGGCGAAACTCAAAGAGACAAATGAAAGATTGGAGGATGAGGAAGAAATCAATGCTGAACTGACAGCCAAGAAGAGAAAACTAGAGGATGAGTGCTCTGAGCTGAAGAAAGACATTGATGATTTAGAGCTTACCTTAGCCAAAGTGGAGAAGGAGAAACATGCCACCGAGAACAAGGTTTACTGTCTTAATTCATATTACCCATCAGATATCTGACCTGATCTGACTCTAACAATTTCACCAAATTTCTATATTAGGTGAAAAATCTTACAGAGGAGATGGCCTCACTGGATGAAAGCATTGCAAAGTTATCAAAAGAGAAGAAAGCCCTCCAAGAGGCACATCAGCAAACTTTGGATGATCTGCAGGCAGAGGAGGACAAAGTCAATACTCTGACAAAGGCCAAAACCAAACTTGAACAACAAGTGGATGATGTAAGTTACAATATATTGGTTGATTTGATTAATTTTAGATGCCTTTCAGAAAAACCAATATTGGAATCTTGCTTGATAGCTTGAAGGCTCTCTGGAGCAAGAAAGGAAACTCCGTATGGACCTGGAGAGGGCCAAGAGAAAGCTTGAGGGTGACCTGAAACTTGCCCAAGAATCCATAATGGACCTGGAGAATGACAAGCAACAATCAGACGAGAAGATAAAGAAGTAAGACTTTAACTTCTATTTGGAATGTTTTGAAGAGAATAATATTTGCGATGATATATGTAAATCATCTGTTACAACTATTTCCCACAGGAAGGACTTTGAGATAAGCCAACTTCTAAGTAAGATTGAGGATGAACAGTCTATTAGTACTCAGCATCAAAAGAAGATCAAGGAACTCCAGGTGATCTCTCAATGAATAACGCTAGGAACACTGGTCATGTAATCTGGTTTAAGTAAGTGTGATCTTCATAATTACCACTGTTTATTTCAGGCTCGTGTTGAGGAGCTGGAGGAAGAAATTGAGGCAGAACGTGCTGCTCATGCTAAGGTTGAGAAGCAGAGGTCAGATCTCTCCAGGGAACTTGAGGAGATCAGCGAGAGGCTTGAAGAAGCAGGAGGTGCCACTGCTGCACAGATTGAGATGAATAAAAAACGTGAGGCTGAGTTCCAGAAACTACGCCGTGATCTGGAGGAGTCCACCTTGCAGCACGAAGCGACGGCTGCAGCACTCCGCAAGAAGCAGGCTGACAGTGTGGCAGAGCTGGGAGAACAGATTGACAACCTCCAGCGTGTGAAACAGAAGCTGGAAAAAGAAAAGAGTGAATACAAAATGGAGATTGATGACCTTTCAAGCAATATGGAGGCTGTTGCCAAATCAAAGGCACGAGAACTTATTTTCCTGAATATTGCGTTTTTAATATAACAGTCATATTCATAGCAATTTTTCCTTTCAGGGTAACTTGGAGAAGGTATGCCGTACACTTGAAGATCAACTGAGTGAAATTAAAACCAAAAACGATGAAACGATCCGTCAACTAAATGAGATAAGTACACAAAAAGCAAGACTGGCTACTGAGAATGGTACGTATGAGTACAAAGCCACACTTCAAACTCCAAATTTAAGGTTTTGCCTACATTTTCAAGGATTCATGGAATTGTTCTTTCTTTTAAAAGGTGAATTTAGTCGTCTGCTAGAGGAAAAAGAAGCTCTTGTTTCTCAGTTGACTCGAGGCAAGCAAGCTTTCACTCAGCAGATTGAGGAGCTTAAGAGACACATTGAGGAAGAAACCAAGGTAATTGTTTACTATTTTGGTAACGTGTCTCGTAGCAACATTAGCAAATAATGCTTTGTTTGTTGCTTTTCAGGCCAAAAATGCCCTGGCTCATGCTGTCCAGTCAGCACGACATGACTGTGATCTGCTCAGAGAGCAGTACGAGGAGGAACAGGAAGCCAAATCTGAGCTCCAGCGTGGCATGTCAAAGGCCAATAGTGAAGTAGCTCAATGGAGATCCAAATATGAGACTGATGCCATTCAGCGTACTGAAGAGCTTGAGGAAGCAAAGTAAGTAAAATCCCCTGTTTAACAGGAAATAAAGTAGAAGCAATGACTAACATTTCATTGTTGCTTGTAGGAAAAAGCTTGCTCAGCGTTTACAGGATGCTGAAGAGTCCATTGAGGCTGTGAACTCAAAGTGTGCCTCTCTGGAAAAAACCAAGCAGCGACTGCAAAATGAAGTTGAGGATCTCATGATTGATGTGGAGAGAGCTAATGCTCTTGCTGCCAATCTTGATAAGAAGCAGCGGAACTTTGACAAGGTACAGGATGTATTAATTGTTCCTGAATTTTTGTACAACAACATAAGGTCTTTGATCACAAATTTAATTGACTTTTTGCAAGGTTCTGGCAGAGTGGAAGCAAAAGTATGAGGAAAACCAAGCAGAACTGGAAGGAGCTCAAAAAGAGGCCCGTTCTCTTAGTACAGAGCTTTTTAAGATGAAGAACTCCTATGAAGAAGCCCTAGACCATCTGGAGACCCTCAAGAGGGAGAACAAAAACCTTCAACGTAAGATTTTTTCACAAATACAAAGGGCAGATGATAGACCATTTCCATGCTTGCATGTGAATAGTCTGGTTTTTATGTTATTTAGAGGAAATCTCTGACTTGACCGAACAAATTGGAGAGACTGGGAAAACCATTCATGAGCTGGAGAAAGCCAAGAAGACAGTCGAAACCGAGAAAACAGAAATCCAGGTCGCTCTTGAGGAAGCCGAGGTAAGCTGAAAAGTTCTGAAGAACCAATATAATACTTAACAAAACTGCTTTTTTGTAATGTTAACTGATTATTGCTCTTTACTGGTCAACAGGGAACCCTGGAACATGAGGAATCTAAGATTCTTCGTATCCAGCTTGAGCTAAGCCAAGTGAAAGGGGAGATTGATCGTAAATTGGCTGAGAAAGATGAGGAAATGGAACAGATCAAAAGAAATAGTCAAAGAGTGATTGATTCTATGCAGAGCACTCTAGACTCTGAGATCAGGAGCAGAAATGAAGCCCTAAGAGTCAAGAAGAAGATGGAAGGAGACCTCAATGAGATGGAGATTCAGCTGAACCATGCAAATCGCCAGGCGGCAGAAGCTCAGAAACAGCTCAGGAATGTCCAAGGACAGCTCAAGGTAAAATTGTGGAGCTCTTCTTAAAGTTCCAGTTATCCTCAGCTGGAAGCTGAACATCATACTCTTCGATACTATTCCACTGAAACAAGTTATTCATCTTTTAATAGGATGCCCAACTGCACCTTGATGATGCTCTGAGGGGTCAAGAGGACCTGAAAGAGCAGGTTGCTATGGTTGAACGCAGGAACAACCTGATGCAGGCTGAGATAGAGGAGCTGAGATCTGCTCTGGAGCAGACAGAGAGAGCTCGCAAAGTAGCTGAGCAGGAACTGGTGGATGCCAGTGAGCGAGTTGGACTTCTACACTCCCAGGTTTGTTTTCAAGTGTTTACAATTTAATTCATCTGGACTCTTAGACAGAATCATCAGTGGTAAACCATGTAACTCTCCAATATACAGAACACCAGTCTCATCAACACCAAAAAGAAGCTTGAGGCCGATTTAGTTCAAATCCAAGGTGAAGTGGATGATGCTGTCCAGGAGGCACGAAATGCAGAGGAGAAGGCTAAGAAAGCTATCACTGATGTGAGTACCTATTTATATGACATGTTCTATATGACAACATTTTTATCCAGTCAAATCCAATTAAATACATCTAGTGAACACTGAAAAAGAGCTGTAGTCATGTCACGTGTGATTGCAGGCTGCCATGATGGCAGAAGAGCTGAAGAAAGAGCAGGATACAAGTGCTCATCTTGAAAGGATGAAGAAGAACCTGGAAGTTACAGTCAAAGACCTGCAGCACCGTCTGGATGAGGCTGAGAGTTTGGCCATGAAGGGAGGAAAGAAGCAGCTCCAGAAACTGGAAGCTAGGGTACTTTTTGTGCAATTTGTAAGAAGGCTATGAAATCTAAGAGGTACACCAGAATTGTTGCATCCATTTTTTCTATTTCCTAGGTTCGTGAACTGGAGAATGAGGTTGAGGCTGAGCAGAGAAAAAGTGCCGAAGCAGTTAAAGAAGTTCGGAAGTATGAGAGAAGAGTGAAGGAACTCACTTACCAGGTAGATAATTTAACTGAACTTCTGAGAAGGAATGGTTTGTCAACAGAGCAACATTTGTTACAATGTCTTTTTAACAGACTGAAGAGGATAAGAAGAATGTAACCAGACTGCAGGATCTGGTGGACAAACTGCAGTTGAAAGTGAAGTCCTATAAGAGACAAGCTGAGGAATCTGTAAGTACAGTATTATATGGTCATATTTCATCATAATTAAGACATCATTATGTTTGACAATGTAATAAACCTGATTCCTTGGTAATCTCATCACAGGAGGAGCAGGCCAGCACTCACCTGGCGAGGTACAGGAAGGTGCAGCATGAGATGGAGGAAGCTCAGGAGAGAGCTGACATCGCTGAGTCCCAGGTCAACAAGCTCAGGGCAAAAAGCCGTGACATTGGAAAGGTATTTAAAAAAAAAGTTATTTATTCAAAACGTTTAAATATACACAATCTAAACTCAAAAGTCCAGAATATTTGACTTTTATTCATTTATTTATTCATTTTGCTTCTGCAGGGAAAAGAGGTTGCAGAGTAAATATCACCTTTCAAGAAGAGTCAGCAATAAACAATCATATAATATGAATTTGTGCTATTTCTGAGTCATATGGTCAATAAAGTTGCCCACCAACCAACAATGGCTGCAATGTTTTCTTTTATTAAAAAAATTAACTTGCTCTCTTCATTTCATGGATGACACAAAAACTGCTTAATCTTTAATAAAATTATAGCTTCTTACAAGGTTTAAAGTATCCATATTAATAAGAAACTATGGTTACTTGGTAAATTGTGTGAACGTGATGTGGCCTTTGTTTACACAGACCTGTAGTCCACAAGTCCATAGTAGGGGTGTCCTATTTGTCCTTTTACAAGTTCCTCTTTGGGGATATGATGCAACCTCAATGAATTTTGTAAAGTCTAAAATGGTGCACATTGGATTACAACCAAATAAATGACTATTAATCAGCCTACATGGTGCTCTGTCACTCAGAGTTTACACTTTTGTGAACTAATGCCACATTGGATAGCAGTCTCGTGTGAAATCCAAAGGGTGTCCAAGTTGTATCAGCTAACCAACCTCTTGTCATTTTAAGACTGGACCACTGCAGTTGGCTGTGGGCTAATCTTCTAGATAGAAGATGATTCACAATATAATGGCACACCTACTTCTCCCAATCCATGTGACTCTGGAATAACACCCTGTTACTTCAACATGCTCCTACAGGTCTGTTGCCTTCTGTCCTTATACCCTTTCTCTGCTTCTCTGTGGTGAAACCTCCACCTGAAAACTGGTTGAAGATACACTTCATCCATGTGCATTTACCTAAACCGTAACCAAAAACATAAGACACTTCCTATATAGTATATATCTGTGCCACTCCAGTTTACTCTTTTATTGTTTGCTCCAGTATGAGAAATTATGCAAACTGGTTTAAAATCATGGCAAAATTATTAATTATAAATAGAAATATAGTATACTGAATACCACCTTATTGCTTACTAGTTACCTCAGAATCTTGCTAAAGTAAGTCTTAAAATTTATTATATTGACCCTTTAGATTCATACATTTAAAATCAGCTGTAGACTTATCGGCCTCACATTCCTTGTCACATTTGTTAAAATGAGAACCTTTACAATCTCTTCATCTTGTTATGAATAATATGCAAATTTGGATGCAGCTCCCCATGTTTTGAACTGGTGGTGGCTCAGAACTGATGCACCATTACATGAAATATATATTTATATATACACCTCCCTTTACAAATCCATAGAAGGTTAATTCCATGTATAAGATATTTTATGTTAGGGGAGCTCAGACTAACTAGTTTACTTGAAATTAAGTTCACTCACTAAATATGATTTTCAGGTTCACTATATTGCTGCTTCTTAACGTTACATTTAAGAATTATCCCTCAGGATAAAAACAGCATCAGGACCTTACCTTTTTATCCTTCAGGTACTCATTCTGCCATGGTTTGAACAAATATTTTAGAGAACCACACCCTGTGGGTTAACACAAAAGTTAATAGCTCCCCAAACAAAGTCTGTGCAAAATCATGAAACTGCGTCAAAAATATCAAATAAATAAATATTAAGAAAATGTTTACTTATCTGCGGTTGTACTCAGAAGGGATCCCAGCTGCATCCACCAAGAGACAGAGAGACTTTATAATCAGCAGATCTTTGCGTGGTTAATAGTGTAAATGCGGCATCATACTCACACATTGAACAATAAAGCAAAGACTGTACAAACTCATTTGTCTTTCATCACGAGAAGCAAAGATGCTGTATTATACTTCGAAGTCCTAAAATAAGAAGCCGCAATGACTTGAAACAACGATACAACTGTCTCATCCAAGAACCATTGTACCATCCCACAATCTTTAACGGTGCACACTTGCAGGCTCTTGACAGACACTAAAACACTTGGATTTTGTTTTGTAATGTAATACAGGAAGTTCAAGTCACAATAAATCCCCTGAGCCTGATGCCATTTGGTGGGTCAAGATGGCACTGGTGTCTATATTTGTATTTTGTCCAAATAAGAATGTAGTGTTATGGGTGGGTGATCAAGTTTCACATTTTTATTCAATGGAGCCCATTATATCTCAAGAGTAACTCCCCCACAATTTTTAAAGCTTTCTGCTCTTTGCCAGTATGGGATCACCTTTCCAGTGGAAAGACTGACCTTAAGTGTCACAAACCCTACTTTAAATCAAATCTCATATTACACCAAGCCAACCAGAGGAGGACTATCAGACTAAAGAGGTCTGGATCCACAGATCTGGATGCATCTGGATGAAATGGCATCCTGTTTGACGTATTCATTAGAAAACGTTACCTGTGTGAAATCACATATACATACATGTCCAATGATTAATACATGATATATGTCTATTTCAAGTCTTAAAAGTGTATAAAAGGCCATGCACACATTCTTCCAGCACTCTCAGTGTGGAAAGGCACAGCTATTAGCACACAATGACTCAAGTTGGCCTGTTAACATCACAGATTTTGTCACCACCTGGGACTTTGTTTAATCCCCAAGAAAGGCCTGGAGAGCCTCAGCTGTTCTTAACAAGGAAAGGCATGATCTTTTGGCCTCCCTGCTTGTTTCTTGAAGGGACAGAAGTATACCAATTTGATTTCTTTGTAACACGGCAAATTTGTAAGGCTCGTGCAACTTTACACCAGTGACATTTGATGTCTTCTCCACAATGAGTGGATGACTTATTATTGCCAGACATTCTTAAGAAGGACTTACAACCGAGGGTTAGATGGACTGACTTGCACATTGTGGTTATTCTTTTGCTCTCCTTATTTGTCTCTACTGAATTATTTAAGTTAAAAAGAAACAATTTATTATCATTCTAGGGTCATGATCGAGTACTCTTGAAATTAAGTTTTGTTGTCTTGATCCAGTTTTGTGCATACAGTAATGTTGCAGATTCTGATCAATAGTGACAAGTAATCCATAACAGTTCAGGATTACATTTAAACACTTAAAATGCACCCCCATCCCACCCCCACCCCCCCACCCCCACACACACACAAAAAACCTCTCCACATTTCTATACTAGACCATAACATTTTGAAGAGATAAAACCATCTTGGAACTCCTTCTCATTTCAAGAGATAAAAATAATACAGGGACAAATGGAAGAGGGCAAACAGGACTCATGCCCAAAAATGAGATGCTGAAATGTCCTGACAGGACACTTACACTATAAAAGAGGGCTTTTCCGACTCCTCCCAGGGCTCACAACTACACAGCAAAGGTAAGTGATTGAATGCTTAGCCACAAAACACACTTTCTCTACACACAATTCTGCTTTTACTTTTTGTTACTTTTAACAAATAAGGATGTTTTAGTCTGTTTATTACAAATTACAAGATTGTGCTCCTCAATGAAAACGATGTTATCCTGGGCTAATTTAAAAAAAAAAAAATTCCTGATGAATTATTTTAGAATTTGGGCAAGTTTCAACTGACAACAAATTCCTTGTTTTATTTTACAGTATACACGGAGGTGGTAAATTACAACATCAAGATCAAGTCCCAAGAGTTGGTTATCAAGATCAATATCAAGATCAATTCCTAAGACTTGGTGATCAAGATAAACATCAAGTCCTAAGAGTTGGTGCAATACAAAGGTAAACATGGTGCATCTTTTTAATTAACTCTAAATGCTAAACAATGTGACAAATTCATGCATAACTTAGTTTTTTAACACGGTTTTGTCATTCTCAACCACCATTTTTGCCTTTTTGGTGACAAGTTAATCAACCAAGTACTTGGTTATTTTACATTTTTATCTAATGTTAAAGGGTACTATTACACATGCATGAACGTAAATGTTCCTTTGAATATAACTTGCATTACAAACAGTATTGGTTGTTCTTCTGTCAGAATTCCACTATGAGTGGGGATGCGGAAATGGAGTGTTTTGGTCCTGCGGCCATCTACCTCCGCAAGCCAGAAAAAGAAAGACTGGAAGCTCAAAATAAACCATTTGATGCCAAAACTGCCTATTTTGTGACTGAGCCCAAGGAGATGTACCTCAAAGGGGTCCTCAAGAGTCGGGAAGGTGGCAAAGCCACAGTGGAAACTCTGTGTGGCAAAGTGGGTATAAGACATACTTAGACAAAATTTGCCAAATAAATTTTACAGCCATCTGCATTGCTTTTTTGATAACTGTAAAACGACCCTCCAGACCATCAAAGTGAAGGAGGATGACATTTTTCCAATGAATCCCCCTAAGTTCGATAAGATAGAGGACATGGCCATGATGACCCACCTCAACGAACCCACTGTGCTGTACAACCTCAAAGAGCGTTATGCAGCATGGATGATCTATGTATGTAACCAAAAATGAAGGCGTTGTGCTGCTTTACTTATAAATCAATGCAATTTATATATTTAGCATGTGAAATAACATTACTCTCTTGCAGACCTATTCCGGGTTGTTCTGTGTCACTGTGAACCCCTATAAGTGGCTCCCAGTGTATGATTCTGTAGTTGTGACAGCCTACAGGGGCAAAAAAAGAGTTGAAGCCCCACCTCACATCTTCTCCATCTCTGACAATGCCTATCAGTTCATGCTCACTGGTATGAAAAAAGTATCTTTATAAATGAGGTTCAGTGGCTAAATAGTTAAAAGATCCAGTTTATATATATATATATATATATATATAGAATGTAATAAATGACTTTCTACTCTTTTGTAGATCGTGAGAATCAGTCTATCCTGATTACGTAAGTATTATGTTTTAAGTATTTTCACCACAAATGCAATGTGATAAGCAGAAACTGTGTAGTCTGATGCATATTATGATATACTGTACCGTATTTTCAGTGGAGAATCTGGTGCAGGAAAGACTGTGAACACCAAACGTGTCATCCAGTACTTTGCGACAATCGCTGTATCATCTGCACAGAAGAAAGCAGAGCCCGTCCCTGGAAAAATGCAGGTATATCTGTTATCTATGTGGCAATATGGTAATGAGGATGGATTTATTAAATTGTACGGTCATCAGTCAAAAACATCAATCCAAAAAAGTCTTAGCAAAGCAGTAGAACACTTATTTAACTGGCATATCTAAAACATTATGTGTCCATCAGGGGTCGCTGGAAGATCAAATCATTGCAGCCAACCCCTTGCTGGAAGCCTATGGAAATGCCAAGACTGTGAGGAATGACAACTCCTCCCGCTTTGTAAGTATTGATGCAACTGCAAAGATCTACTATGTGTTTTAATTTTTCCTGTTAAATTTGATCTTACTTCTAAATTCTTCAGGGTAAATTTATCCGAATTCATTTTGGCACCACTGGAAAACTGGCATCAGCTGATATTGAAACTTGTGAGTCCTTCATTCTTTTAGATTTCAGCTGATTACGCACATTCCTTTTATCCCTCTGACAATCATGGTATTGATCCATAGATCTGCTGGAAAAGTCCAGAGTAACTTTCCAGTTGTCTGCTGAGAGGAGCTACCACATCTTCTACCAGCTTTGCACTGGCCATAAGCCAGAACTCCTGGGTAAGAAACTCTATTATTATTGCATAGGATAATATTTTCCCATATTTAATTTGAATTTAATACAATATTTCTAAAGAATGCAAACAGATAATATGATCATTCAAACTTTGGATTAAAGTCTTTCTTTCTTGTCATACTCCTCTTGTAGAGGCTCTTCTAATCACCACTAACCCATTCGACTATCCGATGATCAGTCATGGTGAGATCACAGTCAAGAGCATCAATGATGTGGAAGAGTTCATTGCAACTGATGTAAGCAGAACTTTGAACTTGTCAAGTAATTTACATAAAAAGCCTATTTCATATTTGCGATGTATCATCAGCAACATTACAAGAGACACATGATTGTTTCTGACCTGCAGACAGCCATTGATATCCTGGGCTTTACTGCTGAGGAGAAAATAGGCATCTACAAGCTGACAGGAGCTGTGATGCATCATGGGAACATGAAGTTCAAGCAGAAGCAGAGGGAGGAGCAGGCTGAGCCTGATGGAACTGAGGGTGTGACTTCAGTCTAAATTCAGCAGTAGAAACATTTATATATGATAAAAATATGGAAGGAATATATTATTTTTAATAATCTATTAATAATTTACTTGAATATTTTTTTCCAGTGGCTGATAAAATCGCTTACCTCTTGGGACTGAACTCTGCTGACATGCTGAAGGCTTTGTGTTTTCCCAGAGTGAAGGTCGGGAATGAATTTGTAACCAAAGGTCAAACTGTTCCTCAGGTG
Source organism: Carassius carassius (assembly GCF_963082965.1). NCBI lineage: Eukaryota > Metazoa > Chordata > Actinopteri > Cypriniformes > Cyprinidae > Carassius > Carassius carassius. Next base: position 9,192,751 of record NC_081771.1, read on the forward strand.
TGTGCACTTAAAAAATGTATTATTAATGATTGCATCACTGAATTTTTTAGTATATACTTTTTATTGAAAGAAATGGAATAAAAATAGCATCATTCTTTTCTAAATAAGGTGAATAATTCAACCATGGCTCTTTGCAAGTCAGTTTATGAGAAAATGTTCTTGTGGATGGTTGTCCGAATCAATGAGATGCTAGACACCAAACAGCCAAGGCAGTTCTTCATCGGAGTGCTTGACATTGCTGGGTTTGAAATCTTTGATGTAAGTTAATAAGATACAGATTTTGAATCTGTAGCTTTAGCTTGGTTCTCATGCTGAAATATTTTATGTTCTCTACAGTTCAACAGCCTGGAGCAGCTTTGCATTAATTTCACAAATGAGAAACTGCAACAGTTTTTCAACCACCACATGTTTGTGCTGGAACAAGAGGAATACAAGAAAGAAGGCATCGAATGGGAGTTCATTGACTTCGGTATGGACTTGGCTGCCTGCATTGAGCTTATTGAAAAGGTAACAAATTTCAACTTTAGGACATGAATTTTTTATTTTTAAGCATAGGTGCTTTGGTTTGATTCATTTTCTTATCTCAAGGAAATGTGCTCTTTTTTGCAGCCAATGGGTATTTTCTCCATCCTTGAGGAGGAGTGTATGTTCCCTAAGGCAACAGACACAACCTTTAAGAACAAGCTGCATGACCAGCATCTTGGTAAAAGTGCATGCTTCCAGAAGCCCAAACCTACCAAAGGCAAGGCCGAGGCCCACTTCTCCTTGGTGCACTATGCTGGAACCGTGGATTACAACATCGTAGGCTGGCTGGATAAGAACAAGGACCCTCTGAACGACTCAGTGGTTCAGCTGTACCAGAAGTCTTCAATGAAACTGCTGGCTCACCTGTATGCTGCTCATGCTTCTGCTGAAGGTCTGCGAAACAAATTCACACATTTATGATTGAAACATTAGGATGCAAATATAAAACTTATCAAACTTTGTTAACAAAGAACCTTGATTTCTGTATATGACATTATTTACCAGAGAGCTCTTTACATTACTGCTTAATCAACAGCTGACACTGGTGGCAAAAAGGGTGGGAAAAAGAAGGGCGGCTCCTTCCAAACTGTGTCTGCTCTGTTCCGGGTAATGATGTGGCTTCATTTAACTCCTTAATATAATCTTTTTTTTTTTTTTTGAAGATGTACCGGGTGATAGCTTATCTGTTTATTCTTCAACCAATAGGAGAACTTGGGCAAACTGATGACCAACCTGAGAAGCACTCATCCTCATTTTGTGCGTTGCTTAATTCCAAATGAGTCAAAGACTCCAGGTTAATATTTTTTGCATTCATGTTAGAAATACAGAAAAGCATGCAGTATATTTAAATTATTGGCTCTGTTAAAGGGAACATGACAGACTTTTATGTAAAAACAATAATCAAGTTTGTGGAATTCTTTTTATTTTAGGTCTTATGGAGAACTTTCTGGTCATCCATCAGTTGCGCTGTAACGGTGTACTGGAGGGAATCAGAATTTGCAGAAAAGGTTTCCCAAGCAGAATCCTCTATGGTGACTTCAAGCAAAGGTAAACAATGTACATAATGCATAAATATGTTTAAATATGTTTTACAAAAAAAAACAATTCTAATGTAATGCTTTTTGTAATGTTGATGAATCTGGATTTTTCTAAATGAGGAGGATGTACCCACAGCTAGTAATTTGCATAAAACAAGTGTGCTTTCTCTCACACACATATGCTTCTTTTGCATGGGCAACAGGATCCAATACATTCGTAACAAATAGAAATTCACATAAACAGATTTTACACAGAAAAGCATGTGTATGCAAGATTAGTGGGTGATACCGGTGTTTGTTCTTAGTACTTCATGTATGTAGTGTACCATCCAGGTGAAAATTTCAACTTAGTATGATTCTGAAACCACATTACTGAATTAATTCAAGGTAAACGTATTATGAATATCTTTTCTTTAGATACAAAGTATTGAATGCTAGTGTCATCCCTGAGGGTCAGTTCATTGACAATAAGAAGGCTTCAGAGAAGCTTCTTGGCTCCATTGATGTGGATCATACCCAGTACAAGTTTGGACACACCAAGGTTAGGAAGTCTTCAAGACTCTGCATTTACTGTTGATGATGCAGTTGGCACTAACAATCTGAAAACCAAACCAAATTTCAGGTGTTCTTCAAAGCTGGGCTTCTGGGTCTTCTTGAGGAGATGCGAGATGAAAAACTTGTTATCCTTGTGACCATGACTCAAGCACTTTGCAGAGGCTATGTTATGAGGAAGGAGTTTGTCAAAATGATGGAGAGAAGGTAGTTTTGTCTTGAAAAAAATATGTATACTTTAGGGGATAACACTCCACATCCACACACAACATCTGGCCATTTCTTCTGATTCTATGATCCAGAGAGTCCATCTTCACCATCCAGTACAACATCCGCTCATTCATGAATGTGAAACACTGGCCATGGATGAAGCTGTATTTTAAGATCAAGCCTCTGCTCAAGAGTGCAGAGACTGAGAAGGAAATGGCAGCCATGAAAGAAAATTTTGAAAAAATGAAGGAGGATCTTACAAAGGCACTTGCCAAGAAGAAGGAGCTGGAGGAGAAGATGGTTTCCCTGCTGCAGGAGAAAAATGACCTGCAGTTGCAAGTGGCAGCTGTGAGTTTTTCAGCAGCATTCATCAATTTGTCTTTATAACATCACAAATTCACAGCTAAAATTTAAATCAAATGATGCTCTAATCAACAGGAAACAGAGAACCTTTCTGATGCTGAGGAGAGATGCGAAGGACTAATCAAAAGCAAGATCCAGCTGGAGGCGAAACTCAAAGAGACAAATGAAAGACTGGAGGATGAGGAAGAAATCAATGCTGAACTGACAGCCAAGAAGAGAAAACTAGAGGATGAGTGCTCTGAGCTGAAGAAAGACATTGATGAATTAGAGCTTACCTTAGCCAAAGTGGAGAAGGAGAAACATGCCACAGAGAACAAGGTTAATATCTTGAGAAACAGGTTTAGGAAAACTTGATCTTCCACTCAGATTGGAGTCACTGAAATTATCCACTGTATCTCTTAGGTTAAAAACCTTACTGAAGAATTGACATCTCAAGATGAGGTTATTGCTAAGCTGACTAAGGAGAAAAAAGCCCTCCAAGAGGCACATCAGCAGACTCTTGATGATCTCCAGGCAGAGGAGGACAAAGTCAATACTCTGACAAAAGCCAAAGCAAAGCTTGAGCAGCAAGTCGATGACGTGAGTTTGAAATGTAACAAATAGTGCAAATTAGTACTCATGTGTCTGGTTATTGTTACAACAAACAGGAGAAATCCAGCATGAAAATAATATTCTGGAGGAAAATTATGCTTACTAATCTTTCACATTTGTGAAACAGCTGGAAGGCTCTCTGGAGCAGGAGAAGAAACTCCGTATGGACCTGGAGAGGGCCAAGAGAAAGCTTGAGGGTGATTTGAAACTTGCCCAGGAATCCATAATGGACCTGGAGAATGACAAGCAACAATCAGACGAGAAGATAAAGAAGTAAGACTTTAACCTCTATTTGAAATGTTTTGAAGAGAATAATATTTGGGATGGTAGTGAGGAACTAATAAAATATTGTTAATCCTACTTACCATTATAATTAAGACCCTAATTGTTAACCTTCAGAATAACTATAATTTTATTATTATAATTTTTTTTTTAACAGGAAGGACTTTGAATCAAGTCAATTGCTGTGCAGGATTGAAGACGAGCAGTCTCTTGGTATTCAGCTCCAGAAGAAGATTAAAGAGCTTCAGGTCACTCAAAGTGCTACTGTGATTTTATGCTTATTAGTTGTAATTAACTGTAACTCATCAAAGTTTTGCTACCACAGGCTCGTATTGAGGAGCTGGAGGAAGAAATTGAGGCAGAACGTGCTGCTCGTGCTAAGGTCGAGAAGCAGAGGTCAGATCTCTCCAGGGAACTTGAGGAGATCAGCGAGAGGCTTGAAGAAGCAGGAGGTGCCACTGCTGCACAGATTGAGATGAATAAAAAACGTGAGGCTGAGTTCCAGAAACTACGCCGTGATCTGGAGGAGTCCACCTTGCAGCACGAAGCGACGGCTGCAGCACTCCGCAAGAAGCAGGCTGACACTGTGGCAGAGCTGGGAGAACAGATTGACAACCTCCAGCGTGTGAAACAGAAGCTGGAAAAAGAGAAAAGTGAGCTTAAAATGGAGATTGATGACTTGTCAAGCAGTATGGAAGCTGTTGCCAAATCAAAGGCAAGTATTAATATGAAATATTGGACAAGAAACAGCACTGTATTGTAGGGATGTCCAGATCCGATCACGTGATCGGAAATCGGGCCCGATCGCGTGGTTTCAGACTCGATCGGAATCGGACGTTACCTCCCGATCAGGACATGGATATATATGTATTCTCATTAATTTTTAACACATCTTTTGTTATGCGGTGGCACAGAGTTAGACCCTTTTGACTCAACACAGAAACAGCAACGCGTGCGGCATGACATCACTTTGTTTTCAAGAGCTGGTGTGAATAAATATAGATTCAAACTCAAAGAGACATGATAGTTTGCGCATGACCTGATATTTCATTCGGACCCAGGATACAGCGAGATGAACATCACAGAGTGCTAAACTCTCATGCAGTGTGTGTTTCATTCATACTCGAAGCCGGAGCACGCTCTCGCGCTGATATCAGGATATTCCTAATATGGACAAAAGCATCCAGCTATGCTGTGGTGCTCACAGGGAAAACAGAAACTTATGCAAACACGAAGACATTAATATACGATCACGACAATAAATTGTTCAAGTCATCTCCAGCAGGTGATAAATAAAGTATGAACAATGCAGTGCTGATTGAGATAGTATTTATTACAGTATAGAAACTATTCTGCATTATTATGTGATAAACAGTGTTTGTAGTATATAAACAAATCATTATTATTTGTTATTGTCCAGCATTTATAGATTTCTAAGCCAATTAAAAGCTAGAAATTAGAGAAAAAATAAAGTTGCCTATACTACCAGTCAGAAGTTTTTGAACAGTAAGCTTGTTAAGGTTTTTTTTTTTTTTTTTTTTTTTTTAAGAAGTCCCTTCTATTCACCAAGCCTGCATTTATTTGATCCAAAGTACAGCAAAACAGTAAGATTTTGAAATATTTTTACTAGCCTATTTAAAGTAACTGTTTTATATTTGAATATATTTCAAAATGTAATTTATTGAAGATCCTGGATCTGTTTTTTCGCTCTTCTTTATTCTTTTTTTATGTATTATAGAAGTATCGGATCGGGACTCGGTATCAGCAGATACTCAAAATCAAATGACTCGGACTCGAGGACAAAAAAACCTGATCGGGACATCCCTACTGTATTGTATAAAAATACCCATTAAAAAAATTGTGTTTTACAGACAAATCTTGAAAAGATGTGCCGTACACTTGAAGATCAGTTGAGTGAGTTTAAGACAAAGCATGATGAACATGTACGCCACATCAATGATCTAGGTGCTCAAAAGGCAAGACTTCAGACTGAAAATGGTAAGTAGTATTTTGTATTTTTTACTGGAGGGATAATAAAAAAATGACATTCTCTATACACACACCTAAACAACACTGCAGTTATTGACCATCATTAAATTCATGCAAGGTGAAATGGGACGTCAACTAGAAGAAAAAGAGGCTTTAGTTTCTCAGCTGACTCGAAGCAAACAGGCTTTCACTCAGCAGGTTGAAGAGCTGAAGAGGCAAATTGAGGAAGAAGTCAAGGTGAGAAATTAGCATTTTCCTAATGAATGAATGACCTTATGAACTAAACCTACTGAATAACTTTCTGTTTTAAAGGCCAAAAATGCCCTGGCTCATGGTGTCCAGTCAGCACGACATGACTGTGATCTGCTCAGAGAGCAGTACGAGGAGGAACAGGAAGCCAAATCTGAGCTCCAGCGTGGCATGTCAAAGGCCAATAGTGAAGTAGCTCAATGGAGATCCAAATATGAGACTGATGCCATTCAGCGTACTGAAGAGCTTGAGGAAGCAAAGTAAGTAAAATCCCCTGTTTAACAGGAAATAAAATAGAAGCAATGACTAACATTTCATTGTTGCTCCTAGGAAAAAGCTTGCTCAGCGTTTACAGGATGCTGAAGAGTCCATTGAGGCTGTGAATGCCAAATGTGCCTCCTTGGAAAAGACTAAGCAGCGACTGCAAAATGAAGTTGAGGATCTCATGATTGATGTGGAGAGAGCAAATGCTTTGGCTGCCAACCTTGACAAGAAACAAAGGAACTTTGATAAGGTAAAGCAACCATATCTTTTGCACATTAATTTAGTTACATTTAATATTGTTGCGATGCACCTCACCATGGGTATATTTTTCAATGTCGTAAAGGTCTTAGCAGAATGGAAGCAGAAGTATGAGGAAAGCCAGGCAGAGTTGGAAGGAGCCCAGAAGGAGGCTCGTTCTCTTAGTACAGAACTTTTCAAAATGAAAAATTCTTATGAGGAGGCTTTGGACCACTTGGAGACTCTGAAAAGGGAAAACAAGAACCTTCAACGTATGTACAATCACTTACCTTTTATTTTAGTTTTTAAGATCTTCTACAGAATATTATGTTTCAACCCACTGTTAATCATGTGCTCTTTCACGTATACAGAGGAGATCTCAGATTTGACTGAGCAGCTTGGTGAAACTGGAAAGACTATTCATGAGCTGGAAAAAGGAAAGAAATCTGCTGAAATGGAAAAATCTGAAATCCAAGCCGCACTTGAAGAAGCTGAGGTAACGTGGTGCTTTTAAAAAAAAAAAAGATTATTTCCACTGTTCTAGCAAACAATTCCCTACAAGTTATTCTAATTTTCAGGCAACCCTAGAGCATGAAGAATCAAAGATTCTTCGTGTTCAGCTTGAGCTGAACCAAGTAAAAGGGGAGATTGATCGGAAATTGGCTGAGAAGGATGAGGAGATTGAACAGATCAAGCGAAACAGCCAGAGAATCATTGATTCCATGCAGACCACCCTGGATGCTGAAGTCAGAAGCAGAAATGATGCTCTGAGAATTAAGAAGAAGATGGAAGGAGACCTCAATGAGATGGAGATTCAGTTGAGCCATGCAAATCGCCAGGCTGCTGAAGCTCAGAAACAGCTCAGGAACGTCCAGGGACAACTGAAGGTTTGTTCTGTTACAGCAGTGTAGCACTATGTCTTGATCTGACTAATGAGATCAGAAGACCTAACTATCTCTTGATTGCTTCAGGATGCTCAACTCCATCTTGATGAAGCTTTAAGAGCACAAGAGGACATGAAAGAGCAGGTTGCTATGGTTGAACGCAGAAACAACCTTATGCAGGCTGAGATTGAGGAGCTGAGATCTGCTCTGGAGCAGACAGAGAGAGCTCGCAAAGTAGCTGAGCAGGAACTGGTGGATGCCAGTGAGCGAGTGACTCTCCTACACTCCCAAGTAAGAAGAATGATTTAAGTAATTTTTTAAGGAATAACTCATAATCAACGTTATTTTCAACATTCTCTCATTTTCTTCAGAATACCAGTCTTATTAACACCAAGAAGAAATTGGATGCAGATCTTGTTCAGATTCAAGGTGAGATGGAAGATGTAGTCCAGGAAGCACGCAATGCTGAAGAGAAGGCAAAGAAAGCAATAACTGATGTGAGTAAAAACTACTTAAAAACTACAGTAGTTTTAAACTTCTATTTTACACATTTTTATTTTCCAAAGAAACCAAATTCTGAGTAAAACATTATTGCAGGCTGCCATGATGGCAGAAGAGCTGAAGAAAGAGCAGGATACAAGTGCTCATCTTGAAAGGATGAAGAAGAACCTGGAAGTTACAGTCAAAGACCTGCAGCACCGTCTGGATGAGGCTGAGAGTTTGGCCATGAAGGGAGGAAAGAAGCAGCTCCAGAAACTGGAGGCTAGGGTATGTGGCTATACTAGTACATTAAATTTTTAGAGACTTAACATTGGCCAATTTTGCAGATGAATGATGACATAAGTTTAATTAATGTTTTAAAAACTGGGTGGACGGAATGAATTATTCAATGCACTTAAGAAGGTCTTGAACTTTGTCCTGCTGGTGATACATGTAAAATAAAAGGTTAAAACAAGACTATTTTTGTGAATGCGAATCATCGTTTCATATACAAAGTAATTAAAAAGATTGATGCATTAAAATAAATTTTATAGAGTGATGAAAGATTGCGGTTCAAATGGCTTTGTGGAATGTACACATGGAATATACATTCACATATTTTATCACAAGCATAAAGTCATGGATAACATAAATTATAATCCATGATTCAGGTTCGTGAGCTGGAGGGTGAAGTTGAAGCGGAGCAGAGACGGAGTGCTGAAGCGGTGAAAGGTGTCCGCAAATATGAAAGAAGAGTGAAGGAACTGACTTATCAGGTACTTCATCAAACAAAAATATGTATCTAGGTATGATAAATGGTTCAATTAATGCATTACATTTTTTCTGATGTAGACTGAAGAAGATAAGAAGAATATTATCAGACTGCAAGACCTTGTGGACAAACTTCAACTGAAAGTCAAGGCCTACAAGAGACAGAGTGAAGATGCTGTAAGTAATTTTAAAGTTTGATGAGTGGTGTGCAACACAATCTACTGGATATGATGACCCTAAACAAGTGTTATTTCATTGACAGGAGGAACAGGCCAACAGTCACCTGACCAGGTTCAGAAAGGTGCAGCATGAGCTGGAGGAAGCTCAGGAGAGAGCTGACATTGCTGAGTCCCAGGTCAACAAGCTGAGAGCTAAAAGCCGTGAATTTGGGAGGGTAAATATCAAACTTTTATTTAGTTCATTATTTGTGATCAAGGACTTTGTTATCCAGACAAAATTTTGTGTATAGGCCTTAATCATGTAAAAACAAATATACAATATTAAACAATCTTAAAAAGTACATTATTGTGCTCATTTTGATAATGCTTCACTTCACATTATTTTCATTTGTTTACAGGGTAAAGAGGCTGAGGAATGAACCTTTTGAGAAAAAGAGTGGGCAAAGAATCAGTAACTAATTACTGTGAAGTCCTTGTCCACAGAAAACAGTAACCAATAATAAAAAAGCTGTTCATCTGAGGTGTCTTTGTGTTTAGTTTTTCTTGGTTATATTTGTATAGCCTAGTTGGTATTTAAAACATAACTGGTTAAAACCATATGTGTGTGTGTGCATTCATCTGATTTAAAAAAAAAATGCTAATCCAAAATTATTCCAACAAAATGTATTTTTGAGGAAGTCCAGTTTCTCAATGTCAAGGATACTTCCTTGGCAGGACTAGTCCTTCCAAGTCACTTCCTTCAGAGGCTAGACGAGACTCCTCTTTAGCATTCGGAGAACACGTAAATGGAACAGGCTAGCAAGTGCACGTAATTGCGTCATTACGTCAGTGAAAAGGTCCGTTTGAATAACGCTGTGAATGGTATCGTTAAATTACTTTGGACAACTTAACTAGTTATTTATAAAAGAAATGCAGATGACGCAACCAATTGTTAAATGACGGTCCGGTTCAGTTAACCATTTGTATTTGTATAATTTACATTATCAATATGGTAGTAATTTTTACTGGCATTTAAACGTTAAACTTTACTTATATTAACTACAGTTATAACAAATGTTTGGTAACGTAAATAAAAACCGTTAACGCTCCAACTCCGCAAACGTTCGACATTTTTGAACTTTTGAACAAGATAGCAAAGCTGCGCGCATAGGATTGTGGGTGATTTGAGAGCGCGAAGAGCGCAAAGGATACACATAATGCATCCTTTCCTGTGTATGGGATATTCTTCGAACGAAGGACTCAGTCCTTGGTTGAAATTCCGAGGATCCTCGACATTGGAACAGTCCTTCGACGGATGTCGATGACGTAGCATCCTCGAAATACTGGCTTCCGAGGATCCTTCCTTGACATTGAGAAACACCTCAGATCTATAGATAAGTGGGAATACAAATACCTTGGTCATAGTACATCCCAACCATAGGCGGAAATCGCGGGGGGGTCAGCGGGGTCCAGACCCCCCCTATCTGAGGGTTGTCCCCCCCTAAAATATAATTGAAATATGTGTATTGTAAATAATATAATGATATATATAGTTAAACTAATTGTGTAAGTAGTAAAACAATACAAATGCAAAATGAGCAACAACAAAACAAGTTTTAAACATCTCGAGTTCCCCCTGCTTTGCCTCACAGTGCTTTGGTCCACTGCCTGCTCCCCTTTTACCTCACCACCACCGACACACACACACAGTCCGGTCGGGTGCGAGAAAACAACGTGTTTCAGTTGTTGTGGAACTCCATAAGTCTAGCTTAGTTTATTCACATTAAACATCTGATGACGTGATTATTTTCTCTTTAATATAGATGATGCTGAGTCATTAATAAGTCGTGTCCAAAAAATATTATTGTGTACCAATTTACTTTTGTCACTGATGTAGTCTGCGCTGTTAGCGATTATAACGTTTACCCTTGTTTTATACAGACGTTTACCTAGCTTGTTTAATAACGTCTTATACACACCCATAGTGTACGCATATACAAGTCTTGTACGTTAGATTAGACTAGTGTGGGCGCGCATTTAGATTTTCCCGCGTTCACTATGATTTAGTTGGTTTCAGTGGCGGCTCGTCGGGTGAGGCAGGGGAGGCACAGTTTCCCCCAAATTTTGAGGTGAAAATGAGGAAGATTTAATGTTAATGAAATTCACTATTCATTTCAGTTCATGTCTACATGTCTCAGAATGTATATATTTTCGTTTGTAATTTCACAGTTGTAATTCCATTACATGAAAGCTCCGCTTTTCTATCGCAAATGTGGCGAATCTGCTGATGTCATTACAACCGCTAAGTAAAAGAGAAGGGGAGGTGGAGGCCAGGGGAACCATGAATCAGCATCGAGTGTTCACTTTCAGCGCTGAGGAGTGCTGAGAAAAGTAACATCATAGAGGAGGCTAGCCTCCCTTCTGGAATATCAACCAACCATCATAGAGACGTTATGTGCTATTAGTTTGAACATCTCGGTTACGTATGTAACCATGGTTCCCTGAATAGGGAACGAGATGCTGCGGTGACGTCACCGGCTATGGGAACACCCCTCGGTGTGACGAATGTCTGAAGCCCTATACCACCTCGCCAATCCTATTGGCCAAATAGCGCTTGGCACCACCCTTACGCATGCGCACGCATCTAATACCTGGGTGCCGCGCACTATTTCGCTCAGATTTCATGAACTGAAGAAGAAGAATGCTATCAAGGTATGTCACCGCCAGGACCGCAGCATCTCGTAGCCTCATAGGCTAAAGATTAGGGGTGCACCGAAATTTCGGCCGCCGAAAATTTTTGGCCGAAATGGCATTATCGGTTTCGGGCCGAAATTAAAAAAACAGCCGAAAACGTAAACCGAAAATGAATGTCACCCGCCCCTCCCATCCGTGAGCAAGCGCTTAGGTTTCGAGACAGCCCTCGCTGCAGCCTGTAGCACGATGACGTGTTTGGATCTGATCCAATACGTAGTGGACGCTGTTACGCGCATGCGCGGTGGCGTGTTTTGTGACGTCATATGCATGCGCCGATTGCGCACTAGTAGAGAGCATAGACAGTATATAAGGTAGAGAGTTGGTGAACAATCGCACTTGATGGGGAAAGGAGGTAGAGTCTCTGGATTGAGTGCACAGTAGGTGGCAGTAATGCGCGAAATTGGTGCGAATCTCCAAAAAAAGGGAAGAAGAAGAAGAACAATCGCACTTGCTTTGATCTTCTTTGAAGAATCTGCAGAAAAACGATGGATTATTTAACAATATTGATTGTATCACAGTGATTCTCATTTTAATCTTATACTTCAGAACATAATACCATATGGACAGACTGCAGGGCTAATGTAAAATTAACATGATTTTGCTCGGTTACTGATTATTATTTATTTGTTATTGTATTGTTCTAGATGAATGTCTTTAAAAAGGGCAGTTGCCCTGTAATTTCAAGGTGCACACGGTGCTGTAACCTGTATCACTGTCCTTTTTGTGAGACGTACAAAACCACATCACAACTGTCCATTGATTGCCATGTAGAGAATCATCTAAAATTGGCAGTACATCATGATGGTGAGTATAATTTCACCTCTATACAATACTGTATTAATTACAAAAACTGTATTACAATACAATATTAATTTGCTTTATAAAATTTGATCAGAGTAATGCATGTGTGTATTCTGTGTAACTTTTCCCCCCAGATTTTGTGATTGTTAAGTGCAATTCACACTGTAGGGAAAATGCACATTTTCACTGCTGTTACTGTCCTGCTACAGTAATAAGAAAAGTGCAGTTAATTACTCATTTAAAAAAATGTAAACAAAAGTTGGCATTTCCTGGCCAGGAAGCTCAGTCTCCACTCCTGCATAGCCCAGCAGCCACTGCTCCACTTCCAAATATTTTGGCACAGACTTCTCATGTCATTACACAGGCGCCTCCCCTGTCATGCCCCATGGCTATCCGAACATCTTCATCTCCAGTTACATCAGTGTTTCGGTCTCCACCAATGACACAGTCTTGGACAAGTCCCTTATGTCTACCTTTGCAATCTGGGACAAGTCCCTTATGTCTACCTTTGCAATCTGGGACAACTTGCCCTCCTTCTGAAGCTCAATTTTCTCTTTCTGCATCCACCCAAGTATTTCCATCTCCGACTACTTCTGCTGTCCATGTTCCACCAGTGCAACCAACAGTAAATCGTCTTCAACCAAAGAAGAAAAGAATTAGATGTGATCATTGTGATATGGAATTGAATAAAAAAAACTTACGTGTTCACATTAGAAGAAAGCACACCACAGTTAAAGAGGCCATCACATCAGAACGACATCTACTTTGCCAGTGCATTGACAGTAAGCATGGAATTTTTGCAGTGGCAAAATCTTTCAGTGCACCATCTCTTCCCATCCATGTTCAAAAAAAGATTTGGGGTGTAAATGACAAAGTTATGTGTGAACTAGACCAATGCAATGCCAGTGCTGAATTTGCTCAAAGGAGTGGCCTGAAACCATTTGAGTGCTGCCATCTCATGTCTTTAGCTTTCTGTCCCAAAGATGATGGCAATTCTGTTAATCTCAAAGAGGAAGCCCTAACAGAGATGGTGAAAGAAAAATGGTTTGGAGAAAGTAGGAAAGATGCATGCATCGAAAGGCAATGCATGGCAAACAAAGAAGATGTGCCACTTTCTGTAGAGATCACATTTGCTGGGCCCTCAACGAAAAAATATATATCAGTGTATGAGCCAAAAATGTCTTATTACTGTAGACTTGGAAGAGTTACTGTTGTATATGACAGTAAGAAGATCACATGGGCCTGTCCATGTAATAAAACAAAACAGTCATGTATTCATAAAGCAATAGCTAAATGGCATTTATTTCAAAATGAGAGAGCTCTATTCCAGAAGGTGAAGACCACCGAAAGGATTGATTCCATGCAGAAACCTCAACCGCATCCTGAGAGTGTGGATGACTGTAGTGATCGTCAGTACCCACCTAATGATGATGGAATAGAGAGGATGGTACGCTATTTTTTTAAAAATAAATCTCTACCTGTGGACTTTCCTGAAAATTTGGTTGGTGGTCTACAACATGGTAGTGACTTTAGACACCAACTAATTCCTGAAGAAGTGTTCTGCTCCGAATGTGAGGGTAATCATGTTCTAAGTGACCCAATTATTATAACCTCACGAGCAAAGATTCTGACCTTCACTGGGGTAGTTGAAGGTAAATATTGTTAAATAAAACATTCTATTTAAAGAGTGTACTGTTATTTTGTGTTTAACTTTTCTGCTCTCAATTTAAGGAATTTCAACTTACTACAAAGTCTGCAGCAACTGCAGCATGATGTACAGGTACCAGGAATTCACTGATGGTATCCATAACTTCAATGACCACCTTCTGCTTTCTCTACACTTGTGTCTGATTTTTCGCAATGCTCTTCAGGTAATATGTACAACTACTGATGTTAATATTGTTTCATGTAATACGTGTTATGTCATGTAACATTTTTTTTTATATACTCTGTGAATATTCTTAGAATCACACTGCTGTTAGCAGAGTAATGAGCATACTTGAAGCCACTGCCAAAGCAAAATTTCCCAGCAAAGACACAGTGCTCCATGGTTACCTCCACTTTGAAGCCTTGGGCAGCCATGACTATTCTTACACATGCATCAATTGTGGTTATCACCCCAAAGTGGTGATCATGGATCTCCACAAAAAAGGAGTCTTCAGTATTCCTTGTAAGTATGTGTTGTGTACATTGTATTACACATGCTTTCTAAAAACAGCATGTTCCTGATTTGTGAATTTGTGTGTTGCAGTCAGTGAAATAGCCACACCACCATCAGAATTCAAGGGTGATACAAACATTGTCTCTTTTTGGGAATCCGTAACGATGGAGATGATTGGCCGGGGATTTCTTTCAAGTAAGTTATTTAATGTGTAATATTATTTAGGTCTGTGTAACTAAAGAAATTCTTTAATGTACTTGTACACTCTGTATTTCTCTTAAGGTGGCAGGAAAAACCCCTTTGTAGTTCGTCCCAGTTATGATTCCTGGGCTCCTTGGATTGGACCTAATACCCGGAATTCAGACATTGTTTTAAACACTGAGCATGCAAAACTACAAAAAAAAAAGTCCTGTGATGTTCCAGATCTTGACGTCACAGAGGAAAGGTTAGGTGATGAGCTCTTTAATCTTAAGGTAAGAACAAATTTACAACATCTAATTACGTTTTGCAACAATTTTGGTTTTAACCAAAGTCTGTCATATGTTTAGGTTGATGCAGTGAGGAAGCTGTGCAAAGAATGTGGATTGGACACCAAGGGATCAAGGATGGATCTTGTGTTACGTTTGCGGACGGAGATGCAAAACCGCTCAGCGTACGACAAAATCTTCCAGCAGATTTGGGGTGCTTCTGGTAAATTGCCTGACTCTTATCACTTAAATATCTATGTATATAATAATAATAATATATCTTAATAATACATAAAGTTATAGCTTTGATTAAAAAATAATAATAATGTCCCAGGAGTTTTAAATTTATGTTGATGGACATTTCATTTTCAGCAATAATGCTTTCATTGGCAGATAACAAATTTCATTTGCTGTAAGAAAATACTTGCAATTTATTCATGGGTTAATTAATACTGTTTAAACTAGTCTCTGAGTCAACCCACTGACAAAATGTTGGTAAAAGTAGGTAGATTTACTCAAAATTTACGAGTATGGTATGAAGAAATTATGAAAACCTAGTGAAAAACTAAACTAAATTATGAAAAATTAAGTTAATAGTTGAAGTGTTACTTGTAATTTTTGTTTAAGTAACCATTGTAATGATTTTGTCATTTTCTAAACTGTACTTTCTTTAAATTGTACTTTTGTACTTTTCTCTTAGGTGGCTGGGCAGTCATTACATGTCCTTGTGGAGTAGTCTATTCCATCAAATTCAACATAAGAGCAGAGTCTCCCAGAGACTTTGCGGACTTGCTGCTGAGTTGGAAGCACTTTCCTAATGTTGTTATATACGACTTTGCTAGAGGACTTGCAGCACACGTTAATCTTCGTGAAGCAGATTCTATACCTTTCAGTCCCCATGAAGGGAGACTTGCTGAACCAACTACAGCCAATATCCAGCTAGCAAAAGAAGGCAAGCTCAAAGTTAATCTAACATGGTTGAAAAATAAGAAGGAGGAGGAGGATACCAACTGCCATCCTTTGACTGGATCATCAGAGCATTATGCTTTGTATGACAGATTCCACGAATTCAATACAAAAGACCCAAGAGATGCTCTTAGGAGAGTCCAGGTAGTCCCAGAACTTTGTGGCTGGGTAAATACTCAAACCGCAGAGCAACTTTTTGCTGCAATGCGCAAAAACAATTATTTCCTTAACATGCTCACGCCATCAGGACACACATTTTTGATGCGCAACATCATTCACCATTATAACATCGCACAGAATAAAAACATGGAGGACAGCCTGAAAAAAGTTGTATCACCTAGTGATCAGTTAACCTTCAATGATTATGGTCAGATAGTACTTGGTAAGTTTTTATTATTATTTTTACATCTTACAATGACCAGTAATTTTGTCACATATTGTAAAATAGATTTTTCTTGTCCTGTATGTGAAGGTACGCCTCCACAGTCCTTAAATGATAGTAAGAGACTCTCATGTGATATTACACAAATAGATCCAGTACACTGTAAGTAATGTCATGATAAACACTGCACTTGTAAAATCTCACTTCACTTAGCACAGTTGGGTCATAATATTTTGTCTCTTTTCAGACCCCAGCCGGGGTTCATTGATGGACTTGACAGCCCTACGAAATGTGCAGCCAAACAGGGCATGCTGGATGCATCCACAAAGCAGTGACCAAATTAAGATGGTATGTTGAATTATTTTGCATTTTCATGCAAAGTAATCATGCTTACAATTGTTTTTGTTTTTCTAGATAAAAAATGCTTTAAATGAAAAGGAATCACAACAACAATTTTTGGCTCAAGTAGGAGCAACAATTCTGGACAGATCAGATTTTATTACCTTGGGCCATCCAAATGATGTTGAAGGGACTGTGAGTTTTATCACATGCACAAAAATGTTTTTGTTTTGTGATGAGCGAATATGAATTTTTTTTTTTTATCTCAAATTACAGATTTTGAATGCCTGCCTATCAGTTGTCAGGGATATTGCTGACTTAAAGGTAATTTTTTCCTGTCTGCTGTGTGGAACCTTTTTTTTTTTTTTAGGAAAGTGTGCATAAGTGATCCTTTATATGCAATCAAATTAACTGTAATTTTAAATGGTATCTACCAGAACATAAAGGTCCATTGTTTTAGCTCATATGTGACAGTGACATGGTTGCCACCATTCTGTGCAGACCCTTCAGCTAACTTACCTGTAAGTATGACTGAAATTTTAATAGAAGTAAAGTAGGGTCATTTTAGGTGGTGTTTAAAAATGTTTGTTGTCTGTATTAGGAACATATAGCAAGATGTGACTTCATCTTACTGCCTTCATGGGCTACAAACCATTGGATGATATGTGTAAGTATTTTATGTTTAAATGATCAGTTCTCCTTAATGCAAGTAACACAGAGATATTTTGACATAACTAATAATTGTATCTTCCAAGAATCACTTAATAGAACCAGTTTTACAGATCATGAAACCAAAAAGCAGAGAGATGTATTTGCTTGATTCACTGTACGGCACTGACTTCAGCGATTGTCGTTTCATTGGTCCCTACAGGTTTTTTCAGAAAAATATTAAGAGTTCAAAATTAGTTCAGGATTATGGTAGTTCTGTTTTTGTGCCATACATCCATTTGCATGCATTTTGTTTTTTTGTTTTATGGCTCATTTTTCATTGATGCTTAAACTATTTACATTTACCTAATCGCTGGAATTCTATTATAGTTTATAGATAAAATTGTTTAAACAATGATAAATGAGTCAAATTTGTTTGGGGTTGTTCCACCCCAGTTTGTTTGTTTGTTTATTAGCATTTTTACTATAATTTTTTTTAATCCATTTTTGTTTTAATTGTTGTTGTGGTTTAATGCTTTGTAGAAAACTTGCACAGCAACTACATCCTGGGCCGTGGAAGGAGTATGGACGTGATGATCTCAAAGTAAGCAGTTTTATTGTTGCCATAACTAAATTACATTTCAGATATTCAAACACAGTTTATTTTTGAATAATTATAACATGTTTATTTCAAATGAACTCAACAGGGTGCTCCAAGGCAGAATTGTTCAAATAACTGTGGAGTATTTGTGTTGATGGTAGGAAGAATTGTTTGATAACAATAATATTTTTTTTTTTGATAACTTTGTCAGATTGCTGTCATTAATTTATTTTGTGGTTTGAGCAAAACCAATATCCAACTAACTTAAGATATTGATGCAGTCTCCTAAAACAATTTAATTAAAGTTCATTACTATTATTTATGTCTGTTTTGATGTAACTTACTCTTAATGTTACAGTACACACTCTATGTTGTAATGGGAGGTCTCTTTGATTTTGCTGAGGTGAGCTATCAAAACTAATAATTTTGGAAAAGTATATTCTCAAAGGGTGATTTACATTAAGCATATTTTCCAGTCTGACATGGCTGCAGTAAGGAGATGGTGGTGCTTGCTCCTGCTAACAAATTATCCCGTCAAGTAAGCCTATTTGCAAGTACTTCCAATAAATAAAACACATTTATTAGTATTAGTAGTTGAAGGAGGAGTAGAAGTAGCAGTTTTTTGTCCTCTCTTTAATGATGTTAATTTGCACAGTATTTGGTATTTTATGGTGTTTTTTCCTGTGTGGAGTAAGTACTTGCTAGGCAAACTGTAGTTCACTTGTTTTTTTTTTGTTTTTTTTTTTTTATAATTTAAGATCAGATGCTGAAAGAAAGCTTCTCAGAAAAAGGCGCAAAGAAATGAAGACAGGTATAACTTTAACTAAAATAGGTTTGCAACAACTAATCTGACAACTGATGATAACATGTTCAAGTTACATTTTCCATAAATATTTCATGATTATTCTATTGGTGTGAATATAATTTCTTTCTTTAGGAGAATTGGAAATGGAAGCTGATGAGGTGCTAGAGGTGCCAGATGAGGTGGACATAAGTAAGGTGGGAGTTTTCCCTATTCCAAATGTTTTTATTTTTAACATGTTAAATGTATGCTATTATTTGACTAGTATTTTATATTGAATAATATTTAACAAATTGCTGAGCAGATGCCAGCTGAGATCCTGAGATGTATCCTCATGAATGTGGTCAAAGAAGATGGAGATGTGTCTTTCTTCAGGCTGTCTCTGACGTGCAGGATTTTCCATGATGTTGTTAGTGAAGCATCATTCAGAAAAGAGGCTCATTTTGCCTGGCTTGACAGTAAGTGATTTCATTTTATTAGTTTTATTTTTTTTACCAGTAAACAGTTCCACACATTACGTTCAAACTGCAAATGCATTTCAAGCTTTGCTCAAAATGTATTATTACTTTAAATCTCTTTCTTACAATAGGTGTTGTCAACTGGAGTGCATTCTCCAGTGAGTACAAGGAGAGGTTTCGAGTGCCATATAAAGTGACGAGTTGCCTTTGCTGTGGGATCTTATTTAAAGACTTCCCGCCAGGCTATGTTGGAGATGGAAGGAAAGGAATCCTTCTTGCGTTTTACTCAACCAAAGACTTTGAAGGTTACTGCTCAGCAGACTGCTTCATCTGTGATGGGAATCACTATAGCCCCAAGGACAACTGAGTGACAACTACTTGATCTGAATGTTTATACATTAAGCTTAAATTCTTTTCTTCTTTTTCTTTTCTTTTCTTCTTCTTTTCTTTTAAATGTACGTACATGTCCTGCAAACACTGAAGAGCAAATAAGGGGAACCTTATGTACATATCAATATGGAAAAAATGAGTCATTAAAGAATTCTTAATGCTGTCTTTTTTTTTTGCATTTTTCCCTTGAATGTGTACTGGTATGTTAAGTTGTTTACAGACCGTATTGTAGCTTTAGGATTAAAATTACAGAGACAATCATTTTTGCTTCCACTAAACAGCAAATATGACCTGAATAAAATAAAATTGCTTAATTTTAAAATGTTCTATATACACGCATTAAAAAAATACTTGTGACGACAGGTTATTAATCCATCAAATTTAGGTTTAAAATCGTGATTTATGTTGTAAATAAATAAATGTTGTAAAATTAACTATTTTGCATGTATGTCGAGAGAAACTAGGACAACTTAATCACATTTATGTAAATAATTATTCATCAATAATTACGTATTACTATTTATCAGAACTACTACTACACAGGTTAGAACCATAGGTTAGAACATCTCGATTCAATATTGAGCATGCATGTCACTTAAGACTAGCGCATGCGCATTATAATCCAGCGATCGGTACTGCGCATGCGTCTATGACGTCGCCAAAACACACCTCCATTAACTACGTATTGGATCTGATCCAGCTACGTCTTCGTGCTACAGACTGCAGCGAGGACTTCTTGTAGGTTTCACTCACGGTCGAGCTGTTATCACGTGTCTGCCTATCAAAGATTAAGCATGTCAAAGGGCTGTCACAATCAAAAAAAAGCTTGTCACAAAAGCTGCACAATCGATCGGACCAACCAACACAAATTACGAAAACGGAATCGATTTTAACGGCCTTCTCTCGGAGCGCGTCCAGCTCGTCACTATACGCTCGCAGCGAACGCGCGTCACACAGCAACTGCAGGTTCTGACACACACACACACACACACACACACACACACACACACACAGAGCCTATTAGTGCATAATATCAATGTAGCCTTCAGTAATGTTTTTCATTGATGTTATGGCAGTCCACATTGCTGACTTGTGCGCGTCTCAAGCGCCCTCTTTACGTTCGCCCTAATGCCTGTTTAGTTGTCGGTGGATTTGCCTATATTTGGCGTTGAAAAACGGATCAACGCCAAATATAGGCAATTTACTAACGATTCAATGAACACTTTGCACATGTCTCAAAAATCGAACAGGATTTTTTTTTCACAAAAGTGACAGCCCTATACGAGAGGACACCAAAGTTGCAATATGTAACATTTGTTCTGCAAAAATCTCCAAAATTGTGGATTTTTTTTGCACAATTTTTAAAAAACTATTTTATTTGATGGAACATAAAACTTGAAGAATAATTATTATCTATATTTATTGTAAAAAATATGTTATGTTTTGTTATGTAACTGTTAATAAATGTTTGATTATTATATTGTGATTTTTCAATTCAGATCCATTAAATCCAAGCAATATATATATACGTTTTTAAAAGAAGCCATTTTCGGCTTCAGTTTCGGTTTTCGGCCAAGCGCATCCTAAATTTTTGGTTTCGGCGCAGAATTTTCATTTCGGTGCATCACTACTAAAGATATTGCTTCCACCAGCCAATGGGACATGCGCTGTTTTGTAACAGCATGGCCTTTACCCTTATGTCCAAAACAGACAAACAGCTGGTCAGACTCACGCCATGGGGCTGTACGATCCACATAAGCCTTTAAAGCTCTCACAGGGCAAAGACTTAGATCTCCTGACCCCGCCTCAGCAGGGGGTAAGGCCTCCAGGACCACTTGCTGAAAGCGAAAGGGATTAGATGCGACCTTAGGAACATAATTAGGCCTCGGTCGCAACAGCACTTCACAGAGCCCGATGCAAACTCCATGCACGAAGGTGAGACAGAGAGAGCCTGTAAATCCCCAACTCTCTTGAGGGAGGATAAAGCCATAAGAAGAACCGTCTTCAGAGTAAGGATTTTATCCGGTACCGTTTCCAAGGGCTCAAACGAATGCCCTGATAAACCTTGCAACACAATGGATAAATCCCATGAGGGAACTCGCACGGGGCGGAAAGGCCTCAGCCGTCGCGCACCCTGTATGAAACGAGAAACCAGTGGATGACGGCCCACTGAGGCACCATTTATATATTCGTGGTAAGCCGAAATGGCTGTAATGTAAACCTTTAGAGTGGCTGGCGTCACTCCATCTGAAAACGGTCCTGAAGGAACTCCAGTACTGAAGCCACTGGGCAGTAAACTGGATCCATATTACGAATTTCACACCAGGTCGTAAACAGTCTCCACTTGAAAGCATATAAGCGTCTCGTAGAAGCTGCTCTAGAATTCAGTATAGTCTCGGTAGTTTCAACAGAAAACCGGGACATACTAACTCACTCCGCTCAGAGGCCACGCCCACAGTTTCCATAGATCTGGCCTCGGGTGCCAAATCATTCCCTGTGCTTGTGATAATAAATCCTGTCTGAGGGGAATCTCCCATGGAGAGCCGGCTAACAGACTGATCAGGTCCGCAAACCACGGCTGTGTGTGCCACCCCGGAGTTCCACTCTGTCCAGCCGTATTCTCGATAATACCGCTGGGATCAAACGAATCGGGGGAAAAGCATACAAACTGGTCCTGGGCCAATTGTGAGCTAGCGCATCCAAGCCCAGGGGCGATGGAGGGCATAGGGAGAACCATAGAGGGCAATGCGTAGTCATGTTCGACGCGAATAAATCCACTCTCGCTTCTCCGAAAATCTGCCGTAAGAGGTTCACCGTTTGGGGGTGTAACCTCCATTCCCTTTGCTCCAGAGTCTGCCTGGATAGCAAAATCCGCTCCGAAGTTCATACGTCCGGGGACATGAACAGCTCGGATCGACAGAAATTTGTTCTGAGACCAAAGAAGAACATGTCTCGCCAGCCTGCACAGGGGGCGAGAGCGTAATCCTCCCTGATGATTCAGATATGACACAACCGCTGTGTTGTCTGATCTGAGCAGCACATGATGGCCGATCAGCAGATTCAAGAAATACTGGAGAGCCAGCAAAACTGCCAGTAATTCCAACCTGTTTATGTGCCAACTACGTTGTGTCGCTGTCCACACTCCGTGGGCTGGGCGCCCTTGACAAACAGCTCCCCAACTGGTCAAAGACGCATCCGTCGTGACAGTCTCTCGGAAAGCACAAATCCCCAGCCGAACCCCGGCTAGAAGAAATTCGGTTGACATCCATAGTTTTAACGACATCACACACCTCCGTGTCACCGAAATCATCCGATGCGGAAGACAACGGGGTGAAATGTTCCGTCTTTTCGTCCACCACTGAAAAGGGCGCATGTGAAGTAATCCCAGACAAATTACGGGGAATGCCGCTGCCATTAGACCTAAAAGTGTGAGGCACAATCTCACTGTCACTGTGCAACCCGCTTTGAAGCGCCGCACGCATGACGCAATTGACTGAGCGCGCGGGAGAGAAAGCTTTGCTGTCATCGCGCGAGAGTCCAAGTCTATTCCCAGAAAGGTTATCCATTGAGAGGGAATTAAAACACTTTTCTGGAAATTTGTGCGTAAGCCCAGGCTGTTTAAATGATTCAGCACAAGATCCCGATGAGAGTGTGCTTGAGTCTGCGATTGCGCTAACACCAGCCAATCGTCTAAGTAGTTCAAAACGCGAACGCCCTAGAGCCGCAATGGGGCCAGAGCTGCGTCCATGCATTTTGAAAAAGTACGGGGAGCCAGAGCTAAGCCAAAGGGAAGAACGCGGTACTGATACGCTTTGCCCTCCAAAGCGAATCTGAGGAACTTCCTTTGTCTCTTGATGATCTGAATATGAAAGTATGCATCCTTCAGATCGATCGTGACAAACCAGTCGTTTGGTTGAATCTGAGACAAAATAGACTTTACTGTCAACATCTTGAATTTGCTCGGCCTGAGTGCAAGATTCAAACGGCGTAAATCCAGAATGGGTCGCAACCCGCCGTCTTTTTTTGGTACCACGAAATAACGGCTGTAAAACCCTGACTCCATCTGAGAGGGGTGTACTTCTTCTATAGCCCCTTTTCTCAGCAGAGTTGACATCTCCTGTCGCAGCACCGCTATTTCCATCGGTTTCACAACCGTGGAAAGAATTCCGCGGAAAGGAGGCGGGCCTCTTCGAAACTGAATGGTGTATCCGTGACAAATTTTGCGTAACACCCATTGAGAAATGTCGGGCAAGCATTCCCACGCGGTCTGAAACAATATTAGCGGTCTCAAGATTTCCGCTTCCCGCAACGCTGTCATACGCGTTAAAATGTCCGGGCACGAAAAGCTCGTGGCGTTCGTGCACAGGTGAAGTGCATGCGTAAAAGTCATTGCGTTTCGTTATGTATAATCCTGAAACTGCCCACGACAGGAATTAGGCCAACAGATTGAACATCGGGCTCTGCCGCTAGCGAAAAAGCGGCGGCTGTGTGAGCCGTCATAAACGGGTCGTCTGTGCAAGACCCTTGAATCGTCCCTTGAATTCTGAAAGCTGGATTGCGCTGGATTGCGAGTGTCTGAGGGAACGTTTGGCGTAACAGCTCGATCCAATGCAGCTCGAGGCGCTGTTTGCGGCGAGACAGTCAGTGTTTGAGCATGGGGACTGCAGTGAGAGTGTTGGATGCGCAAAAGCGGTCCAACAGCGCTCTCTAGTGGAGGGCACAGTCCCTGGCAAGCAGCGAGAACATCAGGAGCTGCTACTCGGGACCCGAGAACGAGAGGCATTAGCCGTCGAACTCAGGTTTAACCTCTTGCGCTGACGTTGGTGAGCCAGTGGAAACACCTTATGGCCCCAATCCTTACGAGGGGGCACCATAGGTGAAGGCTCTTCCCGAGAGGCAACTCGCTGGCGGTGAGAGGAGGTCGAGCGAGAACGCGCGGGCGCCTGCCGGCGTTCAACCTCCCTGGGTCTGCGAGGAATCAGCTGGCGGAAAGCGGCTGATTGCTGTTTCGCTGCCCTGAATTTTTCCACCACCGAAGTGACAGCCTCTCCGAACAAACCGTCCTTAGAAACAGAGGCATCCATGAGGAAAGATTTATCCTTTTCTTTGATGTCGGTGAGATTAAGCCAGAGGTGGCGCTCAACCGTAATCAAACCAGCCATGGAACGGCCCACTGCTCGAGCAGTATGTTTGGTAGCACGTAGCGCCAAATCTGTTGCCCGCCGTAATTCCTTCACTGGGTGTGATACCCGCCCCTTCATCTAGTTCCTTTAATAGCTCCACTTGGTAGGCCTGAAGGACCGCCATAGAGTGGACCGAAGCAGCCGCCTGGCCAGCGGCCATGTAGGATTTCCCAACTAGGCTGGACGTGACTCGACACGCCTTAGAGGGAAGAAGGGGGCAAGACTTCCATGCCGCGGCCGAATTAGGCGCGAGGTGTTTGGCGAGAGTCTCTTCCACCGGAGGCATCGCTGCATAGCCATGGTTCGCCATATCGGAAATAGTGGCGAAATCGCAGCCACAGCGTTAGTAATCCGCGCCAAGAATGGCTGTTTCCAGGACCTCGAAACCTCTTGATGGAGGTCCGGGAAAAAAGGTAAAGGCCTTCGGGGCTGTGCATGTGTCCGACTAGTTAGAAAACGGTCGTCCAGCTTAGATGAAGGTTGGGCCTCGGCCTTCTCAACCTCCCAATCCAGCCCCAATTTACCCACCGCGCGAGAAACCACATCCAACAGCTCGCTGCGCTGTCCTCAAAAGCCATGTCGCACGTGTCACCCCAAGCTATCGCCTCGTGCGGTGCCTCGGCAATTGCAGAAGTGACATGGCGGGGGTTAGACACGGGGGCGACATCAGAAAATACTTCCACCCTCGAGCGCAGTACCCTGAGCCGCAGGCCATCACAATGGGGACAAGAAGAAAGGCCGCTAAGCGCCGCCTGTGCGTGATGTAAACCCAGAAAAACTACGCACCTTTCATGAGAGTCTCCCTTCGTGATGTACCTGGTACACGGCTCCTTACACCTTCGAAAACTCATCGCGTCCGCGAAGAGGAGTTAACACTGCTCGTAGAAACCGCAAGATGATTCGCTTCCCTGAAGGAATGAAATCTGAGCAAAATAGCGTGCGGCACCCAGGTATATGATGTGTGCGCATGCGTAAGGGTGGTGCCAAGCGCTATTTGGCCAATAGGATTGGTGAGATGGTATAGGGCTTCAGACATTCGTCACACCGAGGGGTGTTCCCATAGCCGGTGACGTCACCGCAGCATCGAAGTGACCTATGAAAGGGAACCTGTTTTTATACAGTATAGGTTTGAACGTCTCCCGGAGCGGCTGGGCTGATAATTTACCAAGTATTTATAATGAGTAACGATATTGAATATATTTTCTTTACGGTTTCTTACTAAAAGCTGCCAAAAAGCCATTTTAAAGTGGTTAAGCAAATAATAATAATAACAATTGGCAGGGATCCCCAGACCAATACAATTAGTTTGCCTCCTCTATTTTAAAATTCACGAGCCGCCACTGGTCGGTTTATTTCATTTAATATAGTCAATCTAATATGAGTGAGTGAAGTGACATTCAGCCAAGTATGGTGACCCATACTTAGTATTTGTGCTCTGCATTTAACCCATCCGAAATGCACACACACTGTGAGCACACACCCGGAGCAGTGGGCAGCCATTTATGCTGCGGCGCCCGGGGAGCAGTTGGGGGTTCGATGCCTTGCTCAAGGGCACCTAAGTCGTGGTATTGAAGGTGGAGAGAGAACTGTACATGCACTCCCCCCACCCACAATTCCTGCCGGCCCAGGACTCGAACTCAGAACCTTTCGATTGGGAGTCCGACTCTCTAACCATTAGGCCACGACTCCCCCTAATATCATACTAAGAGTGCAGTTGTTCTCCAGATATTAGCATAACAAATGTGATTTAGATTTTTATAAAAATTGAATATAAAAAGAAGTTAATATTAAGTGCATTTTAGGCACCATATTGCCTGTTTTAGCTCTACTTCTCCAACGAAAAAAGTTGAAAACTAAGCTACAGCAGTAACAGCACAAATTTTGAGAAACACACTGAGGAGGCGTTTCCTAACTGAATGAATCCACTTTTTGAACAAATCAGTCATTGACGTAATAAATTATTATTTTTAGTTTTTTCCCGTCTTTCACGTCTATACCGATCTCACTATACAGTTGTTTGAGGGTATGTCTTATACAGTATGTCTAAGAGTGTGTATGCCTTTATTTTGCTAGGCATGGCAAATGTTTTTATATATGCATGTTTTAATTATAACTGTGAAGCAACAACATTGCTATTAAATGTGCTATATAAATAAATAAAAGTTGAAGTTAAGTTCAAATTCCATTGTATTTTGGTGGCTTGATTGTGTAAACATCTTCAAAAACATTGCAAAAAAAAATTGTTTTGAAGAATGTTTTGGTCAATTTAGTCAGCTTTTTCATTGAACCAGAAAGAAACTTTGAGAAAAATGATAATGGAACGGTTTCCATGCAATAGTAAGGCTTTCCTCTCTGTACACATATTCTTAAGTACAATTTTGCCTGTTTTATTTGGTGTCCCCTTCAAAACTTGATCGTGAGAAATGTTGTTTATTGTCCCGCCCCCCAACATTTAGATGAGATTTTCGCCCCTGATCCCAGCCTTATGCTAAATTGAAAAATGTACTGAAAGACATGTATAATCCTTCTGCAGAAAAGCCTATTGAGAAAAAGAGCTGTTTAAAACCTACAAAAGCTATTACAGCGCTAGCCATTACTTACCTTAAAAACCACATTAGCATCCAGCAAACAATTCACATAATCCACAAGCCACATCGACAGAATTCTCTCAAAAATACTTGCACCAAATATTAGAAAAGAAACACAATTTGTGGGGAACCCTTACAGTTCAATAAACAGTTATCTTCTATTTAAAGGGTCACTCCACCCATTTGCATTAAGAGGTACATTGTTAGAAAACCAGTCATACTATTGAATGGTTGTGCAACATTCTCTCATTTTCCCCTGAGACGAGAGAAATCCACTATTTACCTTTTTCACTTCCTCCTACAATGACGCAAAAATCGTCATTTGACGTCATTGTAGGAGGAAGTGTAAAAAGGGTGGATTTCTGTAAAGACTACAAGCACAAGTAGTCTGCCCATAGGGGGTTGTACCTAATGCGGTAACAGACCTATCACAGATCAGTGCCCGTGCGTTTGATTTCACCGGGAGAAACTTGGAGGAAAATACTGATTTTTCAGATGGATGCATTGGGGAGGATTTTGATTTAGACGAAATCATGTTAGAAACGGATGTTCGTGGCTACCTTTATGAGCCACAGTACAGCGACGAGCAGCTAAAAAAAACATGAAAAGCGTCAAACTAACACAGTAAAACATGGTTGATTTACATCGATAATAGCAAACTTATATATAACTTTTAGCTAAGTGTCTAACGTTACATTATTACGTTACATACTAACTTTACTTACTCATTTCTTGACAAGTGTAACGTTAGTTACTGAGGCAGACACATTAAAACAACAAGCGAGCAAAACATACAAGATATTTAGTTCGTAAACAGAAAAATCATAGGAGATGTGTTTCTTTACAGCAGACGACTATGTCAGTGTGTGTTCTCAGTAGCCACTAGCTGCAAATAGAGTCTAGTCAGAAATAACATTACCTCCAGGCAAATGCGTTTAGTGCTGCTAGAGCTGGTGGTTCCCGACGTTCCTGGCTTTTCGTCGTCGTCGTCTGGCAAGGAAAATACTGAAGGAATTGCGTTTTTCAAAAGCGCGGGTCTCTTCAATCCTAGGGGGTTAGGCGCATAATCTTCGAGAGGGGGTAAAATCTTTGCGTGGCAGGGGCAGCTGCCACTGAGACCTGTCACTCGACCCGTCACCGCTAGTGGCAGCTGCCACTCGACCTGTCACCGCTATGTGCGCCTGTCACTCAACCCGTCACCACTATACGCGCCTGTCACTCGACCCGTCACTGCTATACGCGCCTGTCACTCGACCCGTCACTGCTGTACGCGCCTGTCACTCGACCCGTCACTGCTATACGCGCCTGTCACTCGACCCGTCACTGCTGTACGCGCCTGTCACTCGACCCGTCACGGCTATACACGCCGGTCACTCGATCCGTCACTGCTGTACGCGCCTGTCACTCAACCCGTCACGGCTATACACGCCGATCACTCGATCCGTCACTGCCTGTCACTCGACCTGTCACGGCTATACACGCCGGTCACTCGATCCGTCACTGCTATACGCGCCTGTCACTCGACCGGTCACGGCTATACGCGCCGGTCACTCAATCCGTCACGGCTATACGCGCCTGTCACTCAATCCGTCACGGCTATACGCGCCTGTCACTCGACCGGTCACGGCTATACGCGCCGGTCACTCAATCCGTCACGGCTATACGCGCCTGTCACTCGACCTGTCACTGCAATACTCGCCTGTCACTCGACCCGTCACGGCTATACGCGCCTGTCACTCGACCCGTCACTGCTATACGCGCATGTCACTCGACCCGTCACTGCTATACGCGCCTGTCACTCGACCCGTCACTGCTATACGCGCCTGTCACTCGACCCGTCACTGCTATACGCGCCTGTCACTCGACCTGTCACTGCTATTCGCGCACCTGTCACTGCTATACGCGCCTGTCACGGATACCCAGGGGGACAAAAGTACACTTCTATAATGTATTTAAATTGCTCTGTTTTCGCGCGCTAATTTCGTTCTTTACATAAGCGTGGTAAAGTTAGTTTTAGGTTTGATATTAGCTGGATATTCGCCTAGGCTGCTTTAGGGACCGTCTGCAAATTTACCTCTCAGTACAAAACGAAGTCCAATAATTAATACAAATTATATTTACAATGCAATAGTAAATTTCTTGTGGGCAAACTGACAGAAAATATTTAACCAATATGTCGCTACAGACAATATCTCCCTTATTGTATGTACAGTACACACAAAGTATTTTTTTTTTTATGTTCCAAAGGTTGTGCCGGGACTCGATTAAAAAAATTAATCTAATTAATTAGAGGCTTTGTAATTAATTAATCAAAATTAAATCGCATTTTAATCGCATATAAATATTTGACCTGAGAACAGTGAGAAGTAATTTTTTTTTAACATGGATTTATAGTATACCATTGAATAATGACTGAATAAGCTTAAGCAACAAAATATTGTTTATTTTTGTTCAACCAAGTTTAGCAGACCAGTGCAATTTTTGCCATTAAGTGTAGCAATAGCATATTTAGAAACAATTTAGAGGCTCCATGTGCTGCGGTGATATGCAAATTCCTTGTTGCATAGCTTGCACACAACCATGCTCTTTACGCTTCCGTCCGTTCGTTTTTTATAACAAAATATCCCCTCCAAGGGGCCAACCAAAGCGGTCTTGTCTGCTTCTTCATTCATGTTCACTGTTGTGGTTTGTTGTTGTCTGAAGTCATGAACGCTAGTTGGTGCTCCAGTATAATCGGTCCGCCGAAACTCATCCAGTGAATAAGTTATTAAAAATTCGGAATTTTTTTTGTGTAATTAATTAATCTTAATTAATGCATTCTTTTTTGTGTAATTAATTAATCTCAATTAACGCGTTCAAGTCCCGGCCCTAGTTGTAGGACATTTTTAGTTACAAGACTGACTTCCTACAGGTGAAGTTTTGCCAATATCTCCATTACTGTACATACAGTACATAATTATTGTTAGAAAACAATTACTGTAATTCATCAAAAAAGGTTTTTATGTTCTAAAGATTGTAGTACATTCCTAGTGGCGTGACTGAGTTACTACAGGTGAACGTTTGCCAATATCACCCTTACTGTATAGTACATAATTAATTATCGAATACATATACTGTATTTGACCAAAAGGGTTTTTTATGTTCCAAAGGTTAATTATTCTTAGAAAAAAATACTGAAATTCACCAAAAGTGTTTTTTTTTTCCAAAGGTTGTTGTACATTCCTAGTGACCAGACTGTCTTACTACAGGTTACATTTTCACAATAACAGCCTTACTGCTTGTATGGCACTCACATATTTTCATTAGAAACTAATTCACCAAAATTCACCTAATTCACATTTTTCATGTCCTTAAGGTTGTAGTACGCTCATAGTGGCTTTTGGTTCTACAGCAGATTATTTATATTCATGTTCGTTAATTTTTTTATTTTATTTTTTATTTTTGAGTTATATATGGTTTATGAGGACACAAATGTTTATAATGTCATGGGTACTACAACATAATCATGGTTTATGAGGACACTTCCTGTGTCCCAGTAAATCTAATGGCAACATTTGAATTTCAGAAAAAAACTTGTTTGTTTTTTAAGCCTTTTAAAAAACAAACAAAACAGTTTTTTCTGAAATTCAAATGTTGCCATTAGTTTTCTGTGAAGGGTAGGTTTAGGTGTAGGGTGATAGAAAATACAGTTTATATAGTATAAAAACTATTACACCTATTGAGAGTCCCCGCAAACCACAAATGCAAGAGTGTGTGTGTGTGTGTGTCTGTGTACAGTGCATTCATACATTTTAGGCAAGTTGGTATTCCATAGGCGGAAATCGCGGGGGGGTCGGGGGGGTCCGGACCACCCCTATCTGAGGGTTGTCCCCCCCCTAAAATATAATTGAAATATGTGTATTGTAAATAATATAATGAGATATATAGTTAAACTAATTGTGTAAGTAGTAAAACAATACAAATGCAAACTGAGCAACAACAAAATAAGTTTTAAAAATCTCGATTTCCCCCTGCTTTGCCTCACATTGCTTTGGTCCACGGCCCCTTTACCTCACCACCACCGACACACACACACAGTCCGGTGCGAGAAAACGTTGTGTTACAGGAGTTGTGGAAGTCCATAAGTCAAGCTTACTTTATTCACATTAAACATCGGATGACGTGATTATTTTCTCTTTAATATAGATGATGCTGAGTCATTAATAAGTCATGTCCAAAAAATATTATTGTGTACCAATTTACTTTTGTCACCGATGTAGTCTGCGCTGTTAGCGATTATAACAGGCGTTTACCTAGCTTGTTTAATAACGTCTTACACACACCCATAGTGTACGCATATACAAGTCATGTACGTTAGATTAGACTAGTGCATGTGCATTTAGATTTTCCCGCGTTCACTATGATTTAGTCGGTTTCAGTGGCTCGTCGGGTGAGGCAGGGGAGGCACAGTTCCCCCAAATTTTGAGGTGAAAATGAGTGAAAAGTGAAAGAGAAGAGGAGGGGGAGGCCAGGGGAACCAATCAGCATCGAGTGTTCACTTTCAGCGCTAAGGAGTGCTGAAAAAAGTAACATCATAGAGGAGGCTAGCCTCTCTTCTGGAATATCAACCAACCATCATAGAGACATAAATTAGATATTAGTTTGAAACTGTTTTTATACAGTCTATGGTTTGAACGTCTCCCGGTGCGGCTGGGCAGATAATTTACCAAGTATTTATAATGAATAGCGAATCGATATTGAATATATTTTCTATGCGGTTTCTGACTAAAAGCTGCCAAAAAGCCATTTTAAACTCGTTAAGCAAATAATAATAATAATAATAACAATTGGCAGGGATCCCCAGACCAATACAATTAGTTTGCCTCCTCTATTTTAAAATTCACGAGCCGCCACTGTCGGTTTATTTAATTTAATATAGTTAATCTAATATAACATCATACTAAGAGTGCAGTTGTTCTCCATTTATTAGCATAACAATTGTGATTTAGATTTTTATAAAAATTGAATAAACAAGAAGTTAATATTAAGTGCATTTTAGGCACCATATTGCCTGTTAGCTCTATTTCACCAACGAAAAAAGTTGAAAACTAAGCTACAGCAGTAACAGCACTAATTGCGTCTTTGAGAAACACACGGAGGAGGTGTTTCCTAACTGAATGAATCCACTTTTTGAACAAATCAGTCATTGACATTGACATAATAATTTCCCGTCTTTCACGTCTATACCGATCTCACTATACAGTTGTGTGAGGGTGTATGTCTAAGAGTGTGTATGTCTTCATTTTGCTTGGCATGGCAAATGTTTTTATATATGCATGTTTTAATTATAACTGTGAAGCAACAACATTGCTATTGAATGTGCTATATAAATAAATAAAAGTTTTCCATTGTATTTTGGTGGCTTGATTGCGTAAACAACTTCAAAAACATTGCAACAAAAAAAAAATTGTTTTGAAGAATGTTTTCGTCAATTTAATCAGCTTTTTCATTGAACCAAAAAGAAACTTTGAGAAGAAGGATAATGGAACGGTCTCCATGCAATAGTAAGGCTTTCCTTTATATCCTTAAGTACAATTTTGCCTGTTTTATTGGTGTCCCCTTCAAAACTTGCTCATGAGAAATGTTATGTTTATTGTCCCCCCCAACATTTAGTTGAGATTTTCGCCCCTGTGGTATTCAGATCATAATTTTAAACCAAGCACATTTTACAAATTCCAAACCACATCAATCTTAATAACTTTTTTTCCTCATTTTATTGTTAAAAGAAAATCTACCTAATAATTATGCACACCTTGATATATGAATGTTTTCACTTCCAGACTTCATGGACAATTATATATCACTAATAAATTATTAAATATAAAATTAATTGTAGTTATTAATATTAATGTGGTGTGGAATTTGTTAAATGTGCTTGTTAAAATAAAAACTATGATCAGAATATCAACTTGTCTAATAATTAGGCATGCACAATACATACAAACACAAGTGCACACACGCCCACATACATCCATACATAAATGAATATTAATAATTTGCTATTAAATCCAAGGCCATTAGGAGAGTACTACAACTTTTAGAACATGAAAAAAAGGTTGTAGGTGAATTAGTTTTTAATAAAATAAAATAGTTGTGTGCTGTACAAACATTAAGGGTGTTATTGTAAAAATGTCACCTGTAGAAAGTCAGTCTGTTCACTACGAACATACTGAAACCTTTGGAAAACAAAAAACCCATTTGTTGAATTACAGTAGTTGTTTTTGAATATGAATGACGTACTGCATGTACAGTAAGGGAGATATTGGCAAACGTTCACCTGTAGTAAATCATTCTTGTAACTACTAACTTACTACAGCCTTTGGAACATGAAAAAAACTTTTTGGTGAATGACAGTAATTGTTTTCAAAGAATAGTTATGTACTGTACGTACTATACAGTAAGATAGAAATTGGCAAAATTTCACCTGTAGTAAATCAGTCTTGTAACTACAAACATATGACAGCCTTATGTACTGAAAAAAAAAAACTTTTTGGTGAACCACAGTATTTTTTCCTAAGAATTATTATGTACTGTACGTGCAGTAAGGAAGATATTGGCAAAATCGCACCTGTAGTAAGTCAGCATCATAACTACAAATGTATTACAGCCTTTGGAACATGAGAAAATCCTTTAGGTCAATTACAGTTTTTGTAAAGATGAATTATGTACTGCATGTACAGTAAGGTTGATATTT
Source organism: Carassius carassius (assembly GCF_963082965.1). NCBI lineage: Eukaryota > Metazoa > Chordata > Actinopteri > Cypriniformes > Cyprinidae > Carassius > Carassius carassius. The sequence goes on from NC_081771.1 coordinate 9,226,616, forward strand.
GCTAAATTTAAACTGTAGTGAGTTAGTCTCACCACTAGAAACATATTACAACCTTTTAGAACATAAAAAAACCTTGTGGTGAATTACAGCAATTTTTTTTAAGAATAATTATGTACTGTATGTACTGTAAGGTTTATATTTGCAAAATTTCAGCTGTATTAACTCGGTCTGGACACTAGGAATGTACTATAACATTTGGAACATTAAAAACCCATTTGTTGAATTACAGTAATTGTTTTCTTAGAATAATTATGTACTGTATGTACAGTAAAGGAGATGTTGGCAAAATTTTACCTGTAATAAGTCTGAAATGTACTACAATGTACAAATGTACTAAAAAACATTTGTTGAATTAAAGTAATTTTTTTCATAAATTTGTGTACTATACATATAGTAAGGAAGATATAGCAAAATGTAACCTGTAGAAAGTCAGCTTTGTATGTACAAACATTCTACAGCCTTTAGAATACCGAAAAAAGCGGGACTACTAAAAATTAAAAATATAAATTTACTTTTTTTCACCTGGGTAACCCACCTGTCACTTGGCCCGTGTTCCATCAAACCTTCTGTCAAAGTCACCAATAAATGTGTTTGGCTTGCCTTCAGCTTTGAATATGTATGCTAATTGGATATTGCCAGAAGGCCTTACTGCTTTTTTTATTGTAGCAAATTCCTTAAGTATGTATACACAATAGCAGATCGAAGTAGTTGGCTAGCCTATAGTATAGTAGTAGTACTTTTTCAGGATTTAATTATTAATAGAAAGTTAAAAAGAAGAGCGTTTATACAAAATATAAATCTTTTCTAACAATGTAAGTGTTAACTGTCACTTTTCCTCAATTTAAAACATCTTTGCTGCATAAAGGTATTACTTTCTTTCAAAAAAATAAAGGAAACATTACTGACCCCAACTTTTGAACAGTAGTGTATATTGTTACAAAATAGTTCCGTTTTAAATAAATGCTGTAATTTTTTACTTTTTATTTATTAAAAGAATCCTGACAAATTGATTTATGTTAAGCAGCACAACATTTTTTAACATTAATAATAAATCAGCTTATTGATTCCTGAAGGATCATGTGACACTGAAGACTGGAGTAATGATGCTGAAAATTCGATTTGGATCACAGTAATAAATTACACTTTAAAGTGTATTATGTGTGTGTGTGTGTGTGTGTGTGTGTGTGTGTGTGTGTGTGTGTGTGTATGTATATATATATAAACCTATAAACCCATTATTACACTAACCATTATTTTAAATTGTAATAATATTTGACAATAGTACTGTTTTTTTTTCTTTGCATTTTTTATTAAAAAAATGCATGCTTAATGGGCATAAAATACTTATTTTAAAAACATTACAAATAGCAATGCGTGTAAACTTTTGACCAGTACTGTAAATATTTATACACACACACACACATTATATATATATATATATATATATATATATATATATATATATATATATATATATATATATATATATATATATATTTTTTTTTTTTTTTTTTTTTTTTTATAAAATGTATGTAAATAACAATTATTTCCTCTGGGCTTCTTCTTTCTTCTTTCAAAACTTGAACGTTTTGAAATGTTTAATTTTTTTGCTTCATCGGATGGGGATGAAACTTGGTGACTTTTGTTGTATTACCTATTTGAACACACAAAAAAATCAAGGAGATGATTCTGATATGTTAAAGGGTCGTAAAAAAAAAAGTCACACTTAGCTTCCTCCCGCCCGAAAACGGGCGACATAGGAAATGAATGGGAAATACGAAAAAATAGGAAAACTCAGAGAAACTTTTGGTGGTACAAGCTACAGATCAGCAACTGTGCTGAAAAAAAGTGTACAGCAATGAAGGGGTGACACTCTAGAACATCAAGAGTGCAAATAAGATCCCCCCCCCCCCCCACACACACACACCCACGCACACAAACACACACACACATACACAGATAAACTGGTGACTGCAACAGCAAATTTGTAGAATATTCCACATAAAATCAATAAATGAAAAAAAAAAACTTGCTCAAATGCACACACACACACACACACACACACAGAGAGAGAGAGAGAGAGAGAGAAAGAGAGAGACTGGTAAGACTGCAACAGCAAATTTTGAGAATATGCAAAAATAAATAAATAAAAAATACAAAAAGAGACTCTCGCTCAAATGCAACACACACACACACACACATTCACTCACACATACACACACACACACACACATTGTGTTCCCTTTCTAACCAAATGCTATAGTTTGATTGTAATCATAATGCAAAACCTGATACTTATCTAAACATTTTTGTTAAGAAAATAAAGTAATCATCTTTTAGAATATCTAAATGTATATCTAAATAAAAAAAAACGAATAAGATAGAGAAATCATGTCTAAAACAACAAAAGGAATCAAAAAGCCTTTCTATATAGGATATATAGGAAGCTATAGACAGCCTACAGGCTGGTACAGGACAATACACAAAAGTGGCTATTTTTTAAAGCCACTAGATGAAGTTCTTCTCCTGGAACATTTTTTTTTAGGCTGGTACTCTATTTTGATGTGAAATGCTGCATTTATTGAAATTTTTTTTTTTTTAATAAATATAAAATAAAAAATGATATATTAATTCTAATGGAAAAAATAGCTCATAAAAATTATATAATTAATGCAAAGTATCATAAAAAAATCTAAAAATTCTAAATAATAATCAGAAAACATTATAGAACAAAAATATATTTGATTGGTTATCCTGGGAAAAAGTAAAGTACAATTTTAAGGCTTCGCCCGTTTTCGGGCAGGAGGAAGCTAAGTGTGACCCATTTACGAAGAAGCCCAGAGGGTTAAAATGCTTGCAAATTGCAATAGTGCACATTTTGGAAGTTTTAGCACAACAAATTGTTGGTGAAATACTTCAACTTTAATAAACATTCTTTTTATATACATGTATTGCATTTTTGTGTGATTTTATTATAATTATTTTATTTTAGGTTACTGTTGTATAACCTGGTTTTAAAGCTACATCAGTGTGTATTTCAGATTAATGAACCTGGACTCCTGGAGTGTCATAATTTACATTGTCAATATTGTCAAATCTTGCCTAAACATTGTTAGACTTTAATAACAAAACAGGCCTTTAAAATAAGAATTAGTTTTCCTAGTCATCTTTTATTACGAAGCAGTTACTTAAGAAAATATAATATATCTGTTGCAGGTCGCGGGGCAGTTGCGTATAGCAGTGACGGGTCGAGTGACAGGCGCGTATAGCAGTGACGGGTCGAGTGACAGGCGCGTATAGCAGTGACGGATCGAGTGACAGGCGCGTATAGCAGTGACGGGTCGAGTGACAGGCGCGTATAGCAGTGACGGGTCGAGTGACAGGCGCGTATAGCAGTGACGGATCGAGTGACAGGCGCGTATAGCAGTGACGGGTCGAGTGACAGGCGCGTATAGCAGTGACGGATCGAGTGACAGGCGAGTATAGCAGTGACAGATCGAGTGACAGCAGTGGCAGGTTGAGTGACAGGCGCATATAGCGGTGACAGGTCGAGTGGCAGCTGCCACTAGCGGTGACGGGTCGAGTGACAGGTCTCAGTGGCAGCTGCCCCTGCCCAGAGGTGGAAAGTAACGAATTACATTTACTCGCGTTACTGTAATTGAGTAGCTTTTTTGTGTACTTCTACTTTTTTAAGTATTTTTTTTAATCTGTAATTTTACTTTTACTTAAGTATATTTTGTTTGAAGTATTGTACTTCGCTACATTTTAAAACACATTAATTACTGAGTAAAAAAAAAAATCGCTCCCTGGAAGGTATGGCAAACTGGCGCTAAAATCACAAGAAAGATGCAGACGGACAAAACAGGCGTTAGTGGTGCAGACACCGCTGAAAACGAAACCCAGTCATATTCTGAAGTTGAACTCAAGGAAATGAAGTGAACCCCTGGCCATATGTATGCTCTATTATGCTGTGTATGCTGTGCTTGCCTAGGAAGACCAAACTAGCAGCTTATAAAATCTCGACAAGACATCAACCCCACGTAAGCATATAGAGGTGAGCTAAATAATTGCGTCATTGCATTGGTGGTTAAAATGGTGCTTTGACATTTTAGCAAGAGGTTTTGCACAAATTAGCCAAAAAGACTGGTGCGGAGTGTGCGATATATATTGTCTGCGATAATATCATAATTGTTGTTTTAATGATGTACGCGCGCATTTAGAGTGTTTTTTCACTGTGTGATTCAGTCTGTTGAAATGCATTTAGAATGAAATCAATCAAAATCATTTAGAATCAAAATCACACAAAGAATACTGTCTTTTCCTCTAAAAATCATAATCACACACACATATATATATATATATATATATATATATATATATATATATATATATATATATATATATATAGATCAGTGGGGATTTCTTTAAGACTGCAAGGGAAGCTCAGCTTCCCCTCTAATGTAAAAAAACCCAACGGTCAAATACCCAGCTAGAAATGCTACGTTCCAAGGACGTTCTCAGAACGTCCCCACTGGTGTCAAGGACGTCGCCTAGTAACGTTCCGGGAACGTTCGGAGACGGTCATGATGTGGAGTTCTTTAAAGGGTCGGGGGACGTTATTTTGCGGACCTTCACAGAACATTCAGGACGTTATCGGAACGTTTAGGGGACCATGTTATATTTGCAAATGTGATGTTCCCAGAACGTTCTCAGAACGTCCCCACTGGTGTCAAGGACGTCGCCTAGTAACGTTCCGGGAACGTTCGTAGACGGTCATGATGTGGAGTTCTTTAAAGGGTTGGGGGACGTTATTTTGAGGACCTTCACAGAACATTCAGGACGTTATGTGAACGTTTTCAGAACGTCCCCACTGGTCTCAAGGACCTGTAGGGAACCAAACTAGAATTTTACTGCAAAAAACACTTGTTCTTTCAGAACTTTAAACAGGAATAAGCATGCACGTTTAACACATTCAAAGATAAAATCAGTCATTTATTTTGTGTGAACAAAAACAGATTATAAATAAATTATATATTACATAAATTATATATATATATATTATACACACACACAAATATTAGGAAACAGTAATAACAAAAAGAACACATATTTATATTCATTTTATGTTGCGTAAATGGTGAACAACAAATAACAAAAACAATAATTTATATTAAATATATACTGTGTGTGTGTGTGTGTGTGTGTGTGTGTGTGTGTGTGTGTGTGTGTGTGTGTGTGTGTGTGTGTGTGTATGTGTATCAGTCACTGTCTCCATCCTCAGGAGGTGCCCGAAGTTCTTCTTCCGCTGCCTGAAAAAATTAAACATTATATTTACCAATCACTTCAACAACTTTTTAATTACTTTTAACTCCACTTTGTTTATAAGTACCGGTACTAAGTAAATAAATCAAAACAGTTATGTTATTCTAGAGAATAGAGAGAGAGAGAGCTCTCAGTGAATAAAACAACTTACAGGTGTTGCGACCAACTTGGGTTTCCCCTATACATGTATCAATTTCCTTTTCTGTGTGTTTCGGAAATTGTTTGGCACAAGCACCTAGAAGAGAAAAAAAAAATGTAACAAAATAAATGTGAAAAGTCTCAGGGCTCAAAACTATGCTGAAAAGTTTTTACAAGAACAATAGTCACAGCTCCACCGAACAAAAATTGAAAAAAGAGACACTTAAACATTTAAAATGGACCATTATTATGACGTTATTGTTATACATTTTTAAATATGTAGACTAGGCTATTATAGGTATTTTTATAGTTTGGATTATTTTATATTTTTATTTTATATTTGTTATAATATCCCATTAGTCCTAATAGATGCGATTTCAACTATTTCTGTAGTACTTTTATAAAGAACAACGCTTTTTCACATAACGCAGTGAAGCAGCCCTGCACGAGAGAATAATTGATTCTAAAATAAGAATTGATCAACCGATTCAGCACCATCGCCTCGGACAGCACCGGGGAACGGCGCGATGTGGAAATAATATTGCTGTTGACGCAATTGCCCTGCTCCCTCCAAAATGGATACAAATGCATATTCTACAAGGGGTTTAAAATAATCTAAATAAATATATGACGATTATCACTATTGACATAAAATGTGAAAATAAATTAAAAGTGTTAAGCCATATTACAGTAGGCAGTTATGACATGCAAAATATGAATTTTTATTTAAGCGTTGAGCATTATAAACAATCAGACACGAATCTGATGAGCTCATGATGCAATAACCAATCATATGAGTTTAGATAAGAATTAAGAAAAAAAAACTGCTGGTTTGCGGGAGTTTTTGCCGCGTTCACGCCAGTGCCGCCTCAGACAGAGACAGACACAATCTGGATTTCACTGAATTCACTCGTGGAAAACTGTATATGTAAGTGAGATATTAATTTATAATCCTATTGTTTTTTTCATGCTACTAAAATAACGACTTGATTTTGTAATCGGAAAAACTAATTAACTAATTCATAAATGGGTCTTGTGATAGTTTACAATAATTTGTATTTGTAATATTGCAAATGTTTTTGTGTTTTCGTGAAATTAAATATAATATAAATTAAATATAAGCATAGGCCTATATGGTGTAGTTTACAGCTAGAGTCCTGCACGGGTTCGGGTACCTGTAGGGGTACCTGTAGGTTTTTGCTCAAACGGATGAAAAATATCCACCTGTGTCGGATACGGGTGCAGGTCGGGTCGGACACGGGGGAAACATGGGTTTAAAACAATCACATGCAAACGTAATGCATATTTTTAGGAACACATCTACAAAAATATGCCTGTATTTCAAGTTGATAAAATAATTTTTTATAAAACAATTTAAATTCCATATCAGTTTATTTGTGTCCACGTGCCACGCCCTCCCAGGAATCTATAACGTTAACTATACTTCCACTTTTAAAAATTCATCATAACCGCGCGCGCTATCTGCTTGCAGTCGTCGAGATGGATTCTGAGGAGTTTAAGAAAAGAATAGCTAGTGGAGGAGTTTGTAAAGTTGTAGACAATACGTCATCAAAAATCAAGTCCAATATGTGGGAGAAATTTGGAGTTAACTGAAGAAAATATTGTGAACGGCTTATTTGCTGCATGCATTTTCGTGTTCGGAAATGTGGAACTTCATTGCTGAGGAAGCACAGATAACTGGTTAAGTGAGGAAGCTCATTAAATAACTTCATATTCATATTTTCTCACAATATTTTGTCACCTATATCACAATGCATCTGTTATTTTCTTATTTTTTAAATTCTCATATTTACATTTACATTTATTTGTTTAGTTTATTGTAATAAAGTTTTGACATCCAAAAGTACACTTTATGAGCAATATGAATAAGTGAATAAGTAAAACTAAAACCATATGAAACATTTATGATTATTAGTGATGAAAACAGTTGTGCTTCTTCACATTTTTGTGTTTTTCAGGGTTATTTGATGAATGAAAGAAAAAAAAGCAGCATTTATTTGAAATGTAAATCTTAACTCTCTTTTCTGGCCAATTTAATGCATCCTTGCTGAATAAAATGATTTTTTTTTTTTTTTACTTGTTTTTTTTTTCGTTTAGAAGTCAAAAACGAGAAAACAAATTATTCGAAGGTACAGGGTAAGTACAGACATTTTTCTGTTTATCATTTGCTCTTTAAAAAGTTGCATGATGAAGTGAAAAGAAGAGAGAAGTTTTGAAAAGCATACTTAAAACAATATGGTGGAGGGCTGTCCCAATGAAGGTCAGTTTTCCTTTTCGGCCTTTCAGGCTGTAATTTGACCAGGCCTCATTGGTGGCTATTTTCCGAAGGATTCTCCTCACAGCGTCTCCAATGTTGCTACCTCCCATCAGGCTCAAAAACTGTATCTATGCAACATATAAAGATAAATAAAGCAAATGTTAGTATTGCAATGCCACATGGAGCAGGGTAACTGCTGACACACAAGCAAATGCGAGAGGTGTATTTAATTCTGATAATTTAGCCTACATGCACACAGATCTACATTTTGAACTTAAAAATGTCACTTTTGTGACAAAAAGGTTACTGACCCCTGTGCTATATCAACATACCATCCTTTTTTTCCCTTCTGGGCCCTCAAGTTTTAATAGGAAAGCTTGCAGCTCCTGCAATGTTTTGCAGGGCCTCTCAATGGTCTCCTGTGGTGGTGTTGTGATGGTTGCCGGACCAGGACGATTCTGTTGAATAGCCTGGATCAGACGCTAAATAGAATTGGAAATATCTGTTGACATTCTCTCAATTGCGAGGAGCATCCGCTGCTCAGATTGTTCGATGAGATGCTGGAAATCTGAAAAATTTAGATGGGTGAGATGATGATGATGGAAGGGGGGGGTTCATCTTGACATTTAGTTATTTGCTTAGTATTCAGGCATATGTGTGGTACTTCAAGAAATAAAATATAGACATTGGCATGACTGTATTGCCAGATGCAATAGCTGGTCTAATTTGGATAGTAAGTCAAGTCATCTTCATTTATATAGCGCTTTTAACGATGCAGATTGTTTAAAAGCAGCTTTACAGAGATGAATGTATAATTTAAGGTAACAGAGATTGAGATTAGAAAATGCAGCCATAATCTTAATTTATTGAACCATTTATCTTAACAAATGAATAGAATATCAACATTAAAAATGCATACCATGAAAAGTATTATTAGCTGAAAGATTTGGAAGGGATGGCTCATCTTCCTCAGGTGAGTGAGCTGTGATGTCAGTAGGTGGTTTGTCTAAAAACAGACATTGAAAGCATGCGATAAACTCAGTTCAGGGGAGTTGAGTACTTTTACACAAAATGCCATGACAAAAAATACCAACCTGCAACTCACACAATATAAGACACTCCAACCAAATTCAAAACTTTTTTAAAATAGGATTTCCATTAGAAATTTGTTTGTACTGTATTTCACACAAAATAGCTTCTTCCCGTCAGCTGGCAATGCACTTATTTTGCCTGTTCACTAATTGACGCTGACGCACCACCATCAAATCAACACAACACAAGAAATTACACCAAAAGTTAAATCTGTTACTTACAACTTGGAGGCTTTGGGAGGCTTGATGGCTTCTGAGAGGATGTTGACATTTTTCTCCTTTTTTTGGTAGGAATCTCACATTCTTCTATTCATTCAGGATGAAACAGTTTATATATAGTTTAGTTTTATAGAGTAGTTTTCTCTGTAATCATGGCATGATTTTTATACATAAATAGTGGACTAATGTATGACAAAAAGCAATCGCATATGTTTACCTTCACTCTCGGTCCAGTATTTTGATGGTACTTTTTTTTTCCGCTCTTTTAGCACCTCTTCTTCTGTGTCCACGTTTGAACTTTCTACAGCTTTTTTGGCTCGTTCTCTGGCTGTCTTATAGTTGTCTAAGGACAGAGTAAATTTGAGTTATCTTTTTAGTTTTTGTAATCATTTTACTGTGTAAAGGCAGTGTACTTTCATATGACTATATATTTATTCAGTTTTCTCACCAGTCTCGGAGAGTATTCTTATTTTGTGCCGCTTCCAGAGCTCCTTATCTGGCCTTTGGGAGGCCTTTGCCATGGCAGCAGCGTTTCTACGGGGCCAGTAGCAAATCAGAACCTAAAACATTTCAGGGAATATGTTATTTCCGGTATTACGTGTGTGTGTGTGTGTGTGTGTGTGTGTGTGTGTGTGTGTGTGCGCATGTACCCTTACCCCATTCACCTCCTCTACCCATAATGCAGGCGCCACAGCAATTGCATTTTCTTGTTCAAAAATAACTATGTAAAATCCAACCTACATTACAAACAGAAGAACAGACACTCCTTAGAAAAGACGGTCAATATTCAGTATATGAAATCTAAGTTAAGACATTAAAGCAATGACAGAAAAAAAAATAATACTAACTATGTACATATTTCCATATTTCATTAATCAAGGTCATGAAGGAGAGAAAAGACAACTTTGCGGCCATGCCCATCCTCAAGGATCATTGCCCTTCCTTGCAAGTTTGCCTTGTCCAGTATCTCCATCTTTGATGGACCACATACATAGGCTCCATAGATCATCGAGTCACATGGTTCGTAAGGTACGACATTAAGTGCGAGAATACTCTACATAAGAGCTTTCCGGAGTTGGTCCTCTCCAGAACTTCACACCAGGATGTTGGGCTAACAATGTAAACATTATTAGGATGTTTCAATTGTATTGGTTTCTCTTCACATGTTTGTATAGGAATCTGTGAACGTTCTTGGAGCCGTTTTGCTGCTTGGACTAGAACATGGTTTCCTGATCTAACCATCTTCTTCAGCTGGTGCATGTAGCTCTCAAACGCAAGGCACTGCATTTGTCTAATGATCCTGAGAATTTTGAGCAGTTTTTCTGCAGCATTGTGCTTGATATTATATTCATTGATCCACCTCTTTAACTCCTCTTCTAAATTTTCAGTGGGCATATCAATGTTGGCAGTATTCTGAAAAAACTCTCCATCCATGTCACTACTGGAATATTCAAGAACCATATTCTCTGTGTCTTCTGCCATTGTATGTTGTAGTGATGTGACTGCACTGATGTCAGTATTGACAAACGACATTTCATCGCTGTCACTATTAGATTCTCCAGTCATTGCATTTTTTAGGCCTGGGTTCCAGATTGGCATAGTGTCCCTGGGATTGTGTGCTTCATTGTTTAGCACAGTACTAGGACCAGCTGCGTTAATGTGCACATTTCTCATTTTCCGTTGTACCCTCTGCCATAGTCGTTTGTATTCTCTTTTCCTAGCTTCTGCAGGCATCCAGTTGTGTGACACAGCTATGTGTTTTTTTCTCTGCAAATGTGTACACGCATGTTATTTAAGTAAAAAACCTAAAGATCGTACATTTTTAGGCAAATACAGTGATCTTTCACGCCACATTATAAGGTGAAAAACATCTTGATATAACATTGAACTTATCACATTGCTGTGAAATCGATTCCTTTTCTGGCATGGCAGCAATATGCTGTAAATTTGAAAACCTTTTTTGCAAGACAAGCCTACCTTCTGAGATGACATCATGGTAATCTGTCTGTAGGGCAGGGTCTGGAAAGCACAGACAAGAGACAAAGTGAATTGAAATCACATATACGTAGACGTGGGACAATTTTATTTACACTTGTTACTTCAAAGGATACAGATGATATTAGATACAATGCCTGAATTGTGAATTGCCTAACCGGTTGTGCATTAAAGTTTAATTTCTATAATTATTACTATAATTATTATTATTATTATTATTATTTTATTTTTATTTTATTTTGTTTGTGTGTTTTGTATTTATGTATTTATAGTTTGTTCTGGTTTTGTTATGTTTTGTTAAACATGGACCTTTATTTTTACCAAAAAGGCTTATTTCTTCTTTTTTTTCTGCTTATTTCTAGGCTCTTTTTTTTAAATGCAAGCGCAAACTGGGTGCTGGCTGTTTGGCCAGAATAAGCTCGAAGTCGTGCACCTCTAGAAGCGGAGTTTCGTGCAGTTACAAAAAATGCCGTGCACACATTTGCGCGAAATGGGGTCTCGCGCCCACTGTGATGACGGCACCGTCGCGCTCGTGCGGAGGTTGAGGGACGCGCGCGAGCTCACAGCCAAGCCTGTGAGAAGGCGCGTTAATTTTCAAATAAAGTATAATTTACAATAATGATATTAATTGTATTCATAATTTATTTTAAAGTAGCTAATGTTAACATGACAGACCCTAAAAAATTAATGAGCTTATCTGAAAAGGATAAGCTACTTCTTTAGAGCAAATGACGTCACGTAAACATAACGGTATTTAACGACAAATAACGGCGATGACAGTGCGGACCAGTGGTATAAAGTTAAAGAAAAAGACGGAAAAACAGTTTGTCTGAGTAAATGTGGTACATTTATTACTGGAAAAGAAAGTCCGTCAATTTTATGACAATTTATTCAATTTCTTGTGGAAACGGCCGTTTTACCATGAGAAAATTTCGCTCAAAAGCTAACGTTACTGTCCTTATAATTCCATATTATTATTATTTATATCATGTAACGTACATTATATGTCATTTTGTTTTGTGTTTTTAATTTAAATAGAATGGTTAATTAGAAGAATTACCTCAGAGAAACTGACAGTTGGGATGTCCAGTTGGGATGTCCACTGAGTGAGTGAGAGGTGTGAGCGCGATGGTCACAGACCCCAGCTTATATACCCGCTGCCAGATTTAGAATTTGTGACCTATATAGGTGTTAAACGTTTTTTTTTTTTATAAAAAAAAAATGTATATTTATATAATGATATATTGCGTTATAATACTAATAATTACGTTATATTATGTAATGGATAATGTGAAAAATAATAATAAAGAAAATAATAAAGAAAATAATAAAGAAAATAGCCATTTCCGTCTAGATACCTGCGTCCATAGCAACACTTTGTTTTTCATGGCAACGGTGTGTTATACTTAGCAGCGCCTGTTATCAAGAAATAATACATTAGAATTCAAATATATAAATTAAATGAGTATAAATTAATATATATACATATAATTTAGTATTATTTACTAATAAATAATTCATATTATAATAATTGTAATTTAGTATTATTTTTACAATTTATTTAAAAATGTTTAAGTGCAAATAAACCCAATAGGTCATATTTCCCGGTTGTAAAATTGTCGTGTTTTATTCGTATTATAGATAGGCGAACATTTCTCATGAAAAATCGTTCATTATTGTAATGTATAAGATTAAAAACGTCTTACCTGTTTCTTCTTCTCAGATGTGCAGAACCTGACTCATCCGATTGATTTTTTTCTTCATGGTAAAAAATAAATAAATAAGTCTTCTCCCAGAATGAGGTTCAAGCAGCTGCTTTCCTTTTGTATGTATATATATATATTTATATATTTATTTATTTATTATTATTTTATTTTTTTTCATTACCTAGATACATATAGGCCTATTATAATTATACAACATACAAAAACCAGTGGCGGATACAGAACGTCATTAATAGGTGGGCCTGGTGAATATACAGAGGGGCCTCGGGTTTTTTAATCTTATACACATGATTCCCGGGCTCTGTATTATAGAGCTTTCACACTGCGCGCGGATGCGGTCCGGCGATCCGTTCCATGTGCGGTGCAGTGCAGAGATCGTTTCCGCACCGAGTCTATTTCTGATGTGCTGCACGCGCTGAATTAAAGTGACAGGCTGACGGTGCATGGTTCGTGGTCAAAATGAACACAGATTGACATGAAAATATAATAATCTCACCATAAATGCGTTTAATTAAATAAAATGTAGTAATCTCACCATAAATGCATTTAATTTATTTATACTCTTTTACACAGTCATCTTTTTTTTTACTTTAGGACTGGGGTAAAGCAAGGAAAAATAAAATTTACTTCAACAAGGTGACATAATGAACAACTCTCGTCTCATTCATGGTGGATGTGAAAAAACAATTTCTTTGTGACATGCAATATTTATTGTATTAAAACTTAAATGCAAAAGAAAAGGCATGTTAGTCGGCTGTTTTTGTCAATTTTAAGATTTGAAATGTTTGCGATTTTGCGAAGTACTACATGGTTAAATATTTTACCACTTGTTTGAGCAACTTAATATATAAATCTATATAAGTAGCGCTGAATACGTTGTTTAAATTGTGTTAAAACGTCTATTAAAGAGTGTATATGTACAAAGAGAATCGCAATGCTGACAACCCTTTTTTTTTACTTTTTTAATAAAAGTTTCTGATAACTTCTGGATTTGAAATACAAATAGTGAGTATGTGTTTGTGGTAGCCTACAGTCGTGGATCAGTCACGCACTGCACACGGAGTATGTGTGTTTCACAGTGTAACAGTGTAACAGTGGTGTTACGCCACTTTTAAGTCAGTGCGCGCACGGAGAGCGTGTGGCCGGCCCGTGCAGAAAACAAATTCACAAGAGAACCAGCTGTGTTGCATGATAGCATCACTGGACTGACACGTGATATGCCGACATAATATTTTTATTTTGTAGCTATTTTTCGTAGCTACTTTACTTAAATGTCCTCATGAAACTATTAAAATTAAATTATTTATTAATTTGTTATTATTAAAATTAAAAAAATTAATTGTTTTTATTAATCTGATTGGGTGGGCCACCAGTCAATCTGCCCACCCAGGCCCACCCATATATCCGCGCCTGACAAAAACTAGCCAAAACACATCTAACAGAACAAAAGTTTATTTATTTATACAACATTAACGTGCTTTTTAAATTAACGAAATGTAATATTCATCTTTATAGAAGATACAGTACAATAGCCTACAACAATCTGCAAACTTCATATTCATAGCAGATTTAAAACAGTCCTTTTTGTGGTGGTTTATTTTGCTAAAGTTTTCTTGATATTGTGAGTTTACACAAATAAAAGCTTTAAATAATGTATTATTCTTATGACCAAAAATTGAGTATTTTAAGTAGTTTACACTGTTGACAGGAAAAAAATGCAAGCGACTGCATGGCCGCTTCCATGCCCTGCAGTGCGCGCGCTCCCCACTCCGCACATAAAGAAAGGACGATGCACCAGCAGCAGTGGCTCACAGTTGAATTGGGCTGCAGCTCTCCCTTCTGAATACAGTCAGCCGCGGGTGTGGCAGTGCCTCACCAAAATATTCATTTTTAATATTTGTATAGAAATGTACAGTAGGCTATATCGACATTTATATAGAAAATAATAAATGGTAAATGTGTCGTAAGTTGTAAAGTGCGCTTAATAAATTCAAAATTAACGCACGACTTCGAAGCGGGTGCTATGAAACAGTGTCAGAGCTCCACAAAACTCCACAATTTTCCAATGTAAATGTGGTGAAAAATTGAACTGCATCACTTATGCATCGCTTATTTTCACGTTGCCTTGATCTATGACATTGTATTGTTTTGTATGTCTATTTGTTAATAAGGGATTTATGGACACATCAAGGATTTTAGATCTGTAGAGTAAAAGCCATAGTTTTTATTTTGAAGTAACAAATATCAAATCCTACCCACAAAATTAGCAGAGAGGACCTAATAAATTGGCTAGCATGTTAGTGTTATTATTTAACAAATAAGTTTAATACTTATTGTATTATTATTTAATATTTTCATTAATTAGATGTAGATTTAATACATCTTTGCGTTCATTAATTTGTCATATTTTTAACGTTGTTGTGTGACCATATAACAACCACATTGGGAACGTTATTATATGACCAACAGAGGACCATGCGAGAACGTTCTGTTAACATCCCGAATGTCCTCTTTGTAACGTTGTTGTGTGACCATATAATAACCAATATCGAACGTCCCCCTAAAGTAATAACGGGAACGTTATTATATGACCAACAGAGAACCGTATGGGAACGTTCTGTTCACGTCCCGAATGTCCTCTTTGTAACGTTGTTTCATGACCATATAACAACCAGTATGGAACGTTCCCCTAAAGTCACTTTGGGAACGTTATTATATGACCAACAGAGGACCATGCGAGAACGTTCTGTTAACGTCTCAAATGTCCTCTCTGTAACGTTTGCTATGTGACCATAAAATGCCCTCAAATAGAACGTCCCCCTAAAGTCATTTAAGGAACCTTGAACTGCAGCACTTTCATAACCAAAATAGGACGTTCCAAGAACGTCCCTAATGTTCTGTAAAGGTTCGGAACTTTCGTTACCTTTAGATAACTTTTAGGGAACGTTGCACAAGGTCGCGAGAACGTCCCCTCCTACGTGGGTATGTACTATTGTGTATTATGTATTGTGTTAATCAGCTACATGTCGGCTGACTCGATTTTCTTCTCATACATTCCCGTAGCGTCACAGTGCATTTCCCTGTTGAAGCCGAGCGTCCATTGACTTCGATGGGGCTGCTTTGAACAGTTTTTTTCAGTGCTCCGAAGCTAGACGGTCATTGGATAAATGCTGCGATTATGTCCCGCCCACGGACGCTCAGCGTCTCTGGAGGTGAATGAAGACTGGGCTTCCGCGTGATGATTGGAGGATCTGTCGATCTCCTTTTGACTGACAGCGGTCTGCACCATAAGAAGTCGGCGAAGCTGTTTCACGCTCAGTCCCATGATCGCGGATTTCTCAAGTGTATTCGAAAGACAAACTGCGGCAATATTTCTTGATATTTGTAAAATGCAGAACCACCACAAAATTAAATTGGTAACTAAGACAGATTGAAAATGTGCGCGCGCACACACACACACACACACACACACACACACACACACACACACACACACTATAGCCATCTAGTGGTTAAAGTGATTTATTACAATTTTTAAACTGAATTTCCCCAAAAATGGGCAAAAATCTTACATTAAACCTTATAAAATTATCCATGGTATCCCCATGTATGAAAGTTAGAAATCTGGGTCTTTTATGAAGTGAATTTTACCTGAAATGCTTTTTTCTTTTTTTAAAAAAAAAAAAAAGCCTATTTAAATAAATATTTATTTATTTATAGAAATGTAAAAGATTTAAATCCTCCAAAAACTGTACAAAGTTTAGTAAAAACATAAATGAACAGAGTAAAATTATATTTGTAAAAAATTTAAATATTTTACTATTACAAAATGAAATGTTATTGTCTGAGGTCAAAAAGACCCCGAGTGTCACTACAAATGAAGACCATCAGAGGGTTATAATGTAGGCCGAAAATGAGCTTCCCCTCTTTGAAAGACCAGCAGCCGCCACTGATATATATATATATATATATATATATATAAATATATATATATATATATATATATATTTTTTTTTTTTTTTTTTTTACAACAGGACAGTAAACTAAGAGACTTGCGTTTTAGACACCATATTGCCATTGTTTTTGCTCTATTTCTACAACAAAAATTTATTCCAAACACAGCCACCAAAGCAAAATTTTGCATCTCTGAGCAACATGACAGTGTTTCGTTTCTGAATGAATCAACCGTTTAAATGATTTGGTTCAATCGCAATGACTCACTTATTAACAGTGACTTGCTGACACATACTGGCCATTTTAATTTCACATTTAAAGTATCTTTTGATTTTTTTTTTTTTTATAATTAAGTTTTTATAATTTCAAATGAGTATTCAACATTTTATGTCTGGCATATCAAAACATTATTCATGCATTTGTAACTGCAGGTTAAATGCATTCTTGTCCTGCACTAAACAGTGTAATACATCTAAATGCCACGTCCGATGAAGCTTTTGCATTTCCTCTGTATTGAAAAGATGAGTTTGTTGATACTGATTTGCCAGATAACAGCCCAAATGTTTTATTATTCTAAATAACTGATTCCTTTAATTAAAAACAACTAGTTTGAGATTAATAGACCTATCCCAGGGGTGTCAAACTCAGTTCCTGGAGGGCCATAGCCCTAACCCTGCTCCAGCACACATATCATGTAGTTTTCAAATAAACCTAAATGATTAGATTAGCTGGATCAGGTGTGTTTAATTAGGGTTATATCTAAACTGTGCAGGACTGTGGCCCTCCAGGAACTGAGTTTGACACCCTTGGTCTGTCCCATTTTTGACTCCCTCCCACTGGTTAAAATGTAACTAAGTAATTTTTACTCTGAGTAAATTTTAAATGAGCTACTTTTTACTTTTACTTGAGTGGATTTTTTAGACTGGTACTTTTACTTGTACTTAAGTAAAATTTCATTAATGTAATGGTACTTTTACTTGAGTAGAATATTTTTGTACTCTTTCCACCTCTGCCCCTGCCACGCAAAGATTTTACCCCTACTGTAATCTTCGGGCTTGAAATGTAAACTGCACACCGTCTGATTTTTTAGTGCTTCAAGTGTTGTGTCCTCACCGAACTTAGGGTTATTGATAAGGTTAGCCCGTAGCCACTTTTTGCACAAGTCCGTATCTTTCGGGAATCTGTGAATACTTTTCCTTGTTCTTGAACAACATCCCGGTACTATGCAAGTGCACACCATTTTGTCACAAAAACATTAATTGGGTCGCAAAATAACTCTTCACAACAAATTGTGCCAAATAATTTACAATCGGTAGCGTAGAGGAGAGCTCAACTATAATCCACATTGATGGGCGGAGTAGTGGGAGTGGCCTGCGGAGCTGAGTATTACAATGCACTATGGGGATTGTTGTCTACAGTCCACAAGCTCTAAAAAGTTATTTTCTGCCTTTTATAGGCCCAGAAGGACCAAAATAAAAAAATGATACTATTCTACTACATATATGACCCACTTTCAATACACATTCATGTCTCCACGGGTGGAATGACCCTTTAACTCATCGTATTCAGTCTCTCTTCTAGATACGATATCTATTATGACCACTAGGGGTTGCTATGCGCTAAACCGCGTATGTCAGTTCATTCGAATCGGTTCTTTTTAAACAGTTCGTTTCAAATAACAGGTTAAAAAAACGAGTCAAGATGGATGTAGTAGTCCCGTGACGTAAAACGCTGAACGCTACTACATAATTAATTTACATTACTTGGTTTTTGTGCAGTTTGAAACTTGTTGAGTCAAGTTTTTATACGTGTTAATAAAACGGCCACACAAAAAAAATCTAAACATATTTCCAGTATTTCTTAAAATCTTTCGCCTTATTAATCAAAACCATTGTTCGCTCCAAATGTTTTACATTATATAAAGCATCAAAAGGACGATGAAGGCTTACGATGCTTTTGGAAAACGGTCCAGATCAGTTGTGGTCAGTGTACCTGTTCAACCGACTCATTAAAAGACTCGATTCCAAAGAACGGCTCATTAGAGAATCGGACGTCGCCACCGCGGGGCGTTGGAGAAAGGCGTCCTTTGAAAGCCCATTCAGCTGCACGGTCGCTTCGAGATGCACAACTAAGGAAGCTGGGAGATAAATTCTAATCATTTTAAGCATACACAAAAAGACACTCATTACAAAAAAATTTAAGAAAATGAAGTTCAAAATGGTGCGTCGGCGTAGCCGCTCGCAGGAGACAAGAAGCTGCGCAGTTGCTATAATCACGCGTCTCGATGTAAACAAGAGAGTGAATGTTGACAACTGGAAGTGCTGAGTAAGCCAGCGAATGTGATGCTACCACAAACCGGAGGTACGCTTATACTGATAAAAATAAAATGTCTTTATACCTAGATGTTAGGTGCGCGGGTGTTATCGATAATATTTTGATATATTTTCGTATAAGTTAATAAGCTTGTTAAAAAAGTAGCCTTTTTAGCAGGTTAGCCAGTCAGCTACTCTTCTGGGTGACGTCTGCTTTAATGCGGGGTTTTCTGTCTGTCAAATACCAGCCATGGTTTGTGTCATAATATTATTTTAAAAACATGTTTAAATAGTCTATTTTAAACAGGTCAATAAAAGTCTCGTCTGTCAAAATGATGGAACCCCAGGACAATATTGAGGAGGATGACACCGCATCATCATCACCGCCACCGCGATCTCTGCCCCGTCAGCGCGTCTCTCTGCAGAAGAGCAGCGTGTGTTCTCGATCCTACTTCATGGTGGTGATGGTTTTTTTCCACGTTTATATAATCAATGTCATTGCACTTCTGCTCTATGTTCATTATAATAACGGCTCTAACGCGATAACTGCAAACCGGGATTTTACAAGCAAAGACAACAGTCATAAAGTGACCGGAGCGTCTAATCCGCAGACCCCTGCAGACTCGGACTTCCCTCGAAATATGCATCTTCCTCGCATTGAAGGAATACGGGTAAAGAGTATAAGATGGTTCGGAGCTCTGTGAGTACGGTCATGTTTTTTGATCTTCATAAAACTATAAAGTCTTTTTCATTTTTAGGTGGGCCATGTCCAAAAAGTGTCACTGGTGCCAGGGAAAGTCCATGAGATGAAAACACTCAGTCTAAAGCCCCTTCTGTTTGGTAAGGACATGTAAAATAAAATCGTATTTCATGTTGTTCATAATCTGTATGATTTTCATTTCATGAAAGTTGATATTTAGCAGATGGTCCATATTTTACTTTTTTTTTTAAATAGAGCAATAGTTATATTCATCCATAGTTACTCTTACCTAGATAACTGTAAAGTTTTAAGTATCATTTTAATTTTAAGAGAACAGTGACGTCCACACCACAGTTATAACAATTATGTTATAAACAGTTATAAACATTTTATGGACCTTGACACTGTTATTTACTTGGCAGTCTATGGGACAGTCTCAAGCCTCCAGGTTTTCATATAATTCTCATTTTGGGGTGGAGTTAACCCTTTAACTGCAAGTGCATGCTTATGATAAACTAGATGTTTTTCATCCCATTGAATTGGATGCTTATGTAGTCAGTGTTGGGAAAGTTCACTTTCTACATGAACTAGTTCAAAGTTCAATTCACAAATTTTAAAATGAACTAGTTCAGTTCATAGTTCAAACTACAAAATTTTGAACTAAAGTTCACAGTTCCAAAAATGAACTAGTTCATAGTTCTTTTTTTCCATAAGTTGCAGCGAGCTATTATTTTTCAAAATTATTGGCACAGCCCATATAGAATCACAGACAGCAATTATTTTATCAGTTTTAACAATGAAGCTATGCGTCAGATTTCATCTTCATATCCAATTTTGAATCCTTATCCAACCAGGGTTTACATTAGCATTGAGAGGACAGCATTTCCCCATTGTTGCTTTAATGCTTTGTCTCCCATTCTCACCGACCTTCTCATAAACATCATAAAATTCTTTTAAATGATCATACGCCTTCTTGCTGCATGCTGCTGTCTTTTTTATTTATTTATTTTTTATTATTTCCAACATTGTACATGTAATAATACAATATAAACAAATATTTCACACTCACATATAATACTCATTATGTATTACTTAAAAGGAAGGGAAAAAAAATAAAACAAAATAGAAACAGAAAGAGGTATAGCCTACTTGTATAATCAAAATACAGAGGAGGAGTTTAAATCTTTGTAGATGTCCATAGTTCTGGTTGCTTTTCGGTTGGAAAGTCCTTGCAATGTTTCAAAGTAAATCTTCATGTCAGCCTTAAAATGGAAGATGTTGGGTATCCTTTCAGACCATTTACATTTGTGTATATAGAACTTACCAAGTAATATAATAAGATTTAACATAAAAATGTAACTCTTTTCTATATTTGTCATAATAAAAAATAACATCTCTTTTCTCTATGTGAATTTTAAATCCACTTAACCTATTAAATAAAAATTCCACATCAATCCAAAAGAATTTAACATAGATACATTCAAAGAAAAGATGCAAAATAGTTTCAGTATCCTTTTTGCAAAATGCACAAGATTCAGGAAGGTCATTTTTATATCTTTTTAGGAACTGGTTTGTTGGATATATTTTCTGTATAATTTTAAAGTATATTTCATAAACTTTATTATTGATACAATATTTGTTATTATAAGTCCAAATCAATCTCCAATTAATATTTTCAAAATGGTCATTCCAAAAGTATTTATTTCGAGGTGTTGCAGGGCAATGAATTAGGCATCTGAAAAATGTATTATTAAGTTGGCTTGAGAGAGCCAACTTACTGAAATCCGTCTTAAACTTATTATTATTATTCTTCTTTTTCTGAGACTAAAACTTCTGACTCTAACTCCTCCTAGAGCTTTAACTCTACAGACTCCAAACTCAGCCCAGCTCTTCAGACTGATCTCCCCGGGTGTGCTATATCTTTTCTAACTGATCGGACTTACGGTTTTCCTAAAAATTAAGATTAAAAATCATAAAAACTCCCATAGACTTGCATTGAAAAGCCTCTGCTCATCTGAACATTCCGTCAAACTCCAACTGTCAAAAATTCAGATCTAAACAAACTGAAGCCCAGTAGACTCAATCAGACTTACCTTCTATGTACTATTACTAACCCATTCAAACTCATTCAAACTCATCTATCTATCTATCTATCTATCTATCTATCTATCTATCTATCTATCTATCTATCTATCTATCTATCTATCTATCTATCTATCTATCATCTGACTGTTTCTAATCTATCTATCTATCTATCTATCTATCTATCTATCTATCTATCTATCTATCTATAATCTGACTGTTTCTATCTATCTATCTATCTATCTATCTATCTATCTATCTATCTATAATCTGACTGTTTCTATCTATCTATCTATCTATCTATCTATCTATCTATCTATCTATCTATCTATCTATCTATCTATCTATCTATCTATCTATCTATAATCTGACTGTTTCTTATCTATCTATCTATCTATCTATCTATCTATCTATCTATCTATCTATCTATCTATCTATCTATCTATCTATCTATCTATAATCTGACTGTTTCTATCTATCTATCTATCTATCTATCTATCTATCTATCTATCTATCTATCTATCTATCTATCTATCTATCTATCTATCTATCTATCTATCTATCTTCATAGCAACACTCTAGCAACTATCCAAGCCAACCTAGCAACCACTCAGGGTACCCTAGCAACCGCATAGCAACACTCTAGCAACAATCCCAGGTACCCTAGCAACCGCATGGCAACACCCTAGCAACCACTATGGGTTCCCTAGCAACCGCACGGCAACACCTTAGCAACCACTCCGGGTACCCTAGCAGCTGCATAGCAATTAATAAACTTTTTAACTTAATTTAAAATTTAATTTTAAACTTTTTAAACTTTCTGGCCAGGCTTTCTCAAGCCAACTTAAAGTTTGTCTTGACGAACTTTTTTATCTAGTTACATTTCCTATCTTTAATATCAACACCATTTAGCAAAACCTGTTTTTTAAACATTGATTGCCTAAAAGGTTCACTACTACCTCGCAACTACATGCTGCTGTCGTTTGCTGTTTTTTTTTTTTGATGACGCGTCACGCAGGCGGCGGACGGCGGTGCGACACTGGTGGCTGGTGTTGCCAGATTGGGTGTTTTTCCGCTACATATTAATACCCGTTTACGGTGTGTTTTAGCCGGGTTTTCGCCTGGAAGGCTCTATAGTAATCTGGCACCCTATTGAACGAAGTTAACGTGAGAGAGCGTGCCGTTCACAGACACCAGAATGAACGAGTTCACAGGAACGTTCATCAGGCATTAATACAGCACGTTCAGTTCACGTTCACCCAAAATATGAACGAGTTCATGAACGAGTTCCTTCGCCCCTGCGTAAAACAATTAAATGTAATACTTTACATCCACAAAAATGCATTGATTTCATTAATAAAAATGTTTCCCAGTATGCTCAAACATGAATGAAAATCATGTATGAAGGGGTATTTTGAGGTCATTACTATTTTTGGGTGACACGTTGAAATGAAAACATCTTGGGTTACTTATGTAACCATGGTTCCCTGAGTAGGGAACGACCCACTTAATCCTCTAGGGTTCGCTATGGGGAAACGCTTCGTAGTGACCCGTGTCTGAAGCATACATTGAAAAACACCAACAACACATTGGCCGGCCACGGTCCATGATGTCACTACCGGTGTGACTATAGTATAAATAAGGGCCAGGAGAACATGTCATCCACTTCTTCATCTGAAGCTTGCCTCCGAAGCATGGCAGGAAGCTAGAGGATGCAGTGTCTCGTTCCCTACTCAGGGAACCATGGTTACATAAGTAACCTGAGACATTCTCTTTCAAGGGAACTTCCAACATATATATGCGTGCCGCATTTAATGCACGAGACAAAGCCAACACATATGTTGTCACTCCCCACGACTAGTTTAAAATGTTTCCATACCTCCGATTTCCTCCAAGCTTGCTCAAAGTTAATTCTCCTGTTTTAATTTTTTTCTTTGCTTCTTCAAGCTCCATGTTGCACTTAATCTACTGAATAGTACAGCAGGTGTGATGCGAGACTGCGAGTGGTCGAGACGCTGTGCATGACACGTGACGTGCTTTATCAAGGGCCCGACCTGGCCCGAGGACGGTGGCGGGAAATATTGGCCCGACCCGGCCCGCAGAGAATCTAAGCTCTATGCTGAGGGGAGTGCAGGCCAGAACCATGGCAAGCACTAAGTACCAACTCTTACCAATTGAGAGAGAGATAACGTTGCCCCAGGATGTTAGACGGCTGTCCATGACATTAGCCACATTTCCACTGTTGGGCCAGTGCAAGCCAGGGCTTAAAACGGGCTGGGCAGGGCTAATAGCCCGAGGCCAGAATAGCGCAGGGTTTCCACAGTCGAGCCAGAAGCTCTGCTGCGCGTCACTAAAACACGCCCTTTACACGCCTCTCAGGAACAACGTCACTCACGAAATGCCTTCATTTCACCAACAAAGAGAAGTTATCAGAAAACTAAGAAATAAGTCACTGGAACATGCGCGATCACACACAAACATGATAAAAGCTCCCATTTGTTTGCTTGCTTTGGTAAATATTCAAATTCAAAGGCATCAATGTTTTACTATAGTAGAATAAGTGATACATTGATCGTAATTAATTAATTTATTAGGACTCAGAATTAATCGCACAGAAATAAATTTATTTCTATTTTATTTATTTATTTTCTAACGCTTATGAAAATAGCCTGCTTATTCAGTCAAGTCTGTTTCTATTTATTTGTAGCCAAAGTGGCCTATACGTCACATTTAGAATGAATGATAATATCTCCTGAACATAAAACTTTTATTTTATTTTATTATTTTTTTATGATAGGCTATGTGGAGCTAAACTCTCGAGACGAGACTTATAACAGATAATATAAGTTACTAAATAATTACACGATTGTGATAGAGAATAATAAGCTGACATCTATGGAAGCAGATTAGTCTCAAATATAATTCACGCAAAAAACACGATTCACACATGCGTAGACAATTTCACATGCATGAAACCTAATTCACGTACACACAAAAAAAATTCACGTGCATGAAAAAAAAATATATTCACAAAAAGCAATTCACAAGCGCAAAATAAAATTATATATTTATAAAATACATTTCACAAATGCAAAAAACTATTTGTAGATATACAACTGTGCACAAAAACCTTTGAATGTTTAAAATGTATGAGTCGTCATTTACTACGAATCCACTCGGATTTGTGTGTGTGTGTTTTTGAGACTTTCCTGGCAGAGCTCTCTTCCCACGTGGGTCTGTCGTACTCTTTAGCCAATCAGATGCGAGCTTACCATTCAACCAATCATATCATAAGCCACTGAGTGCATTCAAGGAGCATGATTCTGCGCACCTTTAGCGCAATATGGATTAATTAGAACGGAAATTAAGCCTTTACATCAGTAATCCAGCATGGCGAATGAAGATTGAAGAATGAAGATGCTGTCTTCAACGCACTGTTCTTCTTTTATGTACTGCAGGCTAATATGAGTGCCAACTCGTTTCATTCATTCCATAATATATATTATAAATATGCTTAACTGGCTGAAATCAGAGAAACTGTCAAGTCGGACATCTTAAAGTTGTTAGTCAGGAGGAGAGGGGCCAAGAGAGATCCTCATTTTTATTTTATATATTTCGGAGCTTATTCTCTTTAATGATGTGGATCGTTTGTAACTTCATTGCAATTTAATTAAATGTACTGTCGTTCTAATTTCCATAACCGTTATGTTATGCAGCGGTTCCCAAACTTTTTTTCCTGTGCTCCCCCTTCTATGTCCCAACTGGGTTGGTAAAAAAAAACGCAACAAAGCTGTCTTTTATCGCCATATAAAGAGTCATTCAAAAGTTACTCATTTAACGAACACATACAAGCGCCCACTTTGGCAGAATTCAATCAACAGCCATTAGTTCGGTAAAATTGAGCATCATAATGGACAAATTTGTTTTTAAGGGAGAAAAAAAAGAAATGTGAAAAATGCCAGCGAATGAACACGTAGAAAAAATAATAGTCGCAGTCTCAGTAGTGAAGGAGAGTGCTGGATTTTCGGTTTGCCCCGCATTTTACTTGAAGTTCAGGCAAATGGGAACACCATATATTACATAGCAATCATCCTTAATTGAAGAAATGTGGCAAAACATCTCTGGAGAGAACCTTATATTATTAAATTCGAATGTGCTTTCCATATTTGGATCAACATAGGCTACATTTGTGAACACACATTTTCTGCAATGTCAAGTCATGCTCCCGTGCGCATCTTATAGACTGCATCTTAAGCCATATGTTAAACTTTCCGCGTCCGCGGGGAGTCCGTTATGGACCGCTTGGTAGGCGTGACGTAATCATCGTCATGGGAGAGTATGTGCGGAGGATCTGAGAGGACGAACGCGTACCTCCCATTTTTTTTATGACCGCACGGACAGGTGCGCGTGGTCAGTAGGCTTCAAAAGCACAATTGCACATGTAGAGGCAGTGTGAAGAAGCCAATTGCTACTCGAACCTGTGCAATCCGCTTGCACTTGGACTTGGACCATAGTGCGGCCCAGTGGAAAAAAAGGTTGAGAACCACTATAACATATATAGTTACAAATTAAACAACGTTTCTAAATATGTGATGATGTTTATCTTGATCGAACTACATTGCTTCAACGTAGTGGTTAACAATGACTAGGCTACATGTTTTAAAATGTATTACTGAAAGAAAGTACACACTGACCTAACAGACATCAATTTATAAAACAAGATTATTTAGAATTATAATTTCACAACTCTCAAAATGTTACTTTTGTCTTTACAGGTCTTTCTTTTTACTATCCTGATTGCAGTTTAATTTATAATGTAACTGTCCTGTTACAACTGTATTTTTTTCTAACTAGTTTTCTAACTAGAAAAACTGTCTTGATTGAATGTGTAAACGATAAAATGTGTAAACTCAGACTTTTATGAAATAAACTAAACTCTTACCCGTGCTTCCCGTTCTTCATTCGCCATTCTGGATTACTGATGTAAAGGCTTAATTTCCGTTCTAATTAATCCATATTGCGCTAAAGGTGAGCAGAATCGTGCTCCTTGAATGCACTCAGTGGCTTATGATATGATTGGTTGAATGGTAAGCTCGCATCTGATTGGCTAAAGAGTACGACAGACCCACGTGGGAAGAGAGCTCTGCCAGGAAAGTCTCAAAACACACACACACAAATCCGAGTGGATTCGTAGTAAATGACGATTCGTACATTCAGACACTCATACATTTTAAACATTCAAAGGTTTTTTTGCACAGTTGTATATCTACAAATAGTTTTTTGCATTTGTGAAATGTATTTTATAAATATATAATTTTATTTTGCGCTTGTGAATTGCTTTTTGTGAATATATTTTTTTTTCACGCACGTGAATTTTTTTTGTGTGTACGTGAATTAGGTTTCATGCATGTGAAATTGTCTACGCATGTGTGATTGTGTTTTTTGCGTGAATTATATTTGAGACTAATCTGCTTCTATAGACATCTGATTTCCTCAAACGGTCATATTTACCATGTTTATTATGGTAATGTTAATGCCCAGCGTGCATAGTCTTTTGCATCATTTATAAATATTTCTGCCTTGTATGGTGATTGTAATTCACATCGGATCAAGTTATTGCAAACACTCCTGCTGACTGAAAGTGAGTTTTGAGCTCAACTTATTTAAAAAAGTGTTTAATGCTGGTGTTATAGAAATGATCCGCAGCGCAGACTCTATATTTTTATAAAAGCTCCCGAACAAAAATCATTATAATATTTTGATGATAGGCTATGCTACGTGGAGCTAAAGTGTCGAGACAAGACGACAGATAAATATGTTGCTAAATAAAAGTGATAAATAAAAGTAAAAGTGGTTGCATTTACCATGTTTACTATGGTAACGTTAATGTTTATCATGCATAGTCTTTTACATCGCTTATAAATATTTCTGCCTTGTTTATTGATTATAATCCACATCGGATCAAGTTATTTCAATCACTCACTGCTGACTAAGAGTGAGTTTTGATCTCAAATTATTTTAAAAAGTCTTTAATACTGGTGTTAAAGCTGTTATCTTTCTGAAATGATCCGCGGCTGACGCTCTCCAGACGCGGAGAAACTCTGCCTTTGTTCATAACCCCTCCTCTAGCCCCAGCTAGCCCACTTTGGCCCAAGGTTTTCGGCGGGCCAAAAAACCCTGGCCGTTGGCCCCGAGGAAGCCCCGGTGAGGCACGATCAAGCCCCGGAAGTGACATTGGAAACGCGACTGGCCCTGGCACGCACTAGCATGCCCGGTTTAAGCTCGCCAGTGGAAACGCGGCTATTATCCCTTATGGCCAAAGGCCTAGGCTACATAGCCAAACTTACCTGTTAGGGGGCCTGATGATCAAGAAGGCTCCCACAGAAGCCTATGACCTGCTGCATGATTTAGGAAGCATGAAGCCAAAACCAGGGCTATCATACTGGCTGGAAAAAATATCGATGAGTGAAGTAACACTGCAAGTCGAGCACCCAGTTTCTGAATCCAGCCAGGGTGGGTGCTCACAAAGGACCTACCTTAGAAAGGACAGAAACCCACAGGTCCCAGAAAAACACTGCAAATAAATCTCACAGAAGGATTCAACACACCAGCACATTATATATTAAATATTATTATATATATATATATATATATATATATATATATTAGGGGTGTAACAGTTCACAAAATTCATGGTTTGGTTCGATACAATACACTGGTGTCACGGTTCGGTACGGTACGGTTCGGTACGTTTTAGATACAGCAAAAAGAAAAAATTGGCAGATAAATTTCCTTGATTTTTAAAAAATGTTTTATTTATTAAAACTAACAAAGTATTATTATTTTTTTTTACATTGAACAATGATGGAGCTATTCTTTACCCATCTTCTATGGTGTTTTCTTAGCAGCATACTGTATAAAACAAAAAAATGAAAATGTTATATTAGTTATGAACAAATATGTAACTTTTTATATGGAACTCTATGACTCTTTATATTGAGTGTGTTTTTACTCAATTGGTTCTCTATAGGGCTTATGTTTTTTGGAACAAAGCAGGAATTATGGTCTGTCTGAAATGGGCTCGTGGCGTCTCTGCTGCGTGCCAGAAGCGTGGCGGATGCTTCGCGTTTTCTGTGTCTTTACACACCAGAAGCGTGCCTGACGCGGCGCTGGCGCGCTGCTGCTGCTGTAGGTGACATAGAGGGAGACCGCCGACAGACCAGGCTCTTGTCTTCATGACAACAATATCAACTTTTTTTTACACACCTACACCTACGCCTACTGATAAAGAACACCGTCAACAGTATTGATGGGAAAATAGACAGGTGCAATATTTAAAAATCGATAATTATTTATTTATTTTTTAAATTACATTTATATCTGAATTTATATCAACCTACAGACTTTCAAATATCAAAATGTCATGAATTAATATGTATTTGTGTACAAAATGACATATAAACATATTTTCCTATTATATTTTGCCTGGAAACGCTTCCAACACGCGCGCGTGTTGCGGTAAAAATAGGCGTCGGTTCTATTTCTAGCATGCACGCGTTTTCCACGCGGCTCGAGCCGCGCCTGAGACGCGCGTCTCACGCAGGCAGTCTGCAAGCTCTAACCTGTTAACATGGGAGCCGAATTAAAAACCGCCACGCCACGCGGCTGAGACGCTTGCGCCACGCATCCAGTGTGTCGCCGGCCTTAGGCGCTCGCTCACTCAGTACGCGCTGAAAGCTCGTTGCTAATGCGTTTAACAGACCAGAAATAGAAGATCCTCCAATAACCAACAGGTCTGGTGTTTGGGTGCACTTTGGATTCCCTGTAAGCTATAATGGTGATGATAGAATGAATGGTAAATAGTAAGGTCTCATATCCTTGGTTATAACGTAAATGTAGCCTACCAATCGCCGTGGTGATGTCTTTTGCCCTGTTTGAATCCGTTGGAAATGTCTGTCTAAATGCTGCGGGGATAGTTTGTTGCGTGTATGTTTCTCCTTTTTTCCGTCTTTTCCCAGATACTGACACACTAAGGTGATGTCGGCGTAAATGAGTTGACATGTTTCAAGTATTCCCGCTGGTGTTTTTTTTTTTTTATTCCCGCTGGTGTACCCTAGATGCGACATATCGGTTTTTTTTATCCACCACTCTCTTGCCATCACCATTATAGCTTAGGCTACAGGGAATCCAAAGTGCACCCAAACACCAGACCTGTTGGTTATTGGAGGATCTTCTATTTCTGGTTTGTTAAACGCATTGGCCATTTTGCAACAAGCCTTCAGCGCGTATTACTGAGTGAGCGAGCGCCTGACTGAGTAGCCTAACATAAACATATAAGTTGGTGTTTTTTTCTTCTTCGGGGGTGTCAGGGGCGTTGCCTGTTACGTCGTTTGGGTTATTGGGCTACCTTGTTGAACGCATATCATTATATTTCACAATTTTTTTTCTTTTCCAAATATAATTAATTAGTCCAACGAACCGTTCGGTCCATAATGCGTACCGCGTACCGAACCTGAAAGCCTCGTACCGAACGGTTCAATACGAATACGCGTATCGTTACACCCCTAATATATATATATAATACTCACCTACCATTGCAAGGGCGTAGATTTGGTTTGAACATTGGGGGGGTTGAATGTTGTATGCTGCCCGTTATTTTTTTCTAAAAAAATTTTTTTTATGTGTATTGTTATTGGATAATTTATTTCTTCCTATCTATCTATCTATCTATCTATCTATCTATCTATCTATCTATCTATCTATCTATCTATCTATCTATCTATCTATCTATCTATCTATCTATCTGGCAACATGCTTTAACTGATTACAAATTCAACATATACAAATATGAAAGAGACAACATTTAGACATTTATTTTAAGATTTTTACATTCCACCTTAATGCATTTTAATTTTTTTTCTAAAGGGAAACACATCTTTAAAACATTAAAGGCATTAATGTATAGCCTGACTTTACAAAGCTGCTGTTTTTCTATACTGTTTCGTATTTTATTTTATTGATTGAATGGCATCTTCTTTACCTGATCACCTGCTCCTCCTCTCCCTCTGCTGACTTTTCTACCCTGCTGCTATATTTACCTCGAATCTGTTATAAAAACATGTTAAGAGATTATACACCTCATAACGTTATGAAATTTGTGTATAATCATCATTCATAAAATTCTAACATAGTAGAGATTATCAAAAGAAAGTAATTAAGTATTGAAACCGCCAGTAGGCGGCAGTGTTTCATTGTTTTAATGAGTTAGCCACTTAAATCGTTAATTCATCCAATTCGTTCAAAAGTCAGATTAATTTAGTAATAAAACAAACACCGATGTGAATACTTTTGTCGTTGATAATTACAGACACTATTGAAAAATATACTAGCAAAACAGACAGCTGCTTTGGTAACTTGTTATACTGATAGTTATAGTTAAATACATTGCAATGGATTAGCTAGCTAAAATATATGTGGTGTGAACTAACTATTACACAATATTCTCATACCTCATTCTCAGTAGGCTACATGCTTTTTATTTTCTTTTTTTTGCATCCCTCTCTGACCAGCAGTTAAATATAGTCCGCTGTGCAGCGCTTAACATTAACCATGTGCTCTCCCATTCAAACGCCACTCGCTTGTTTTGGTGAAAGTGCGACTTATTGGTTGGGCGTTACCAATCGGTTCAATGGAGGGGGAGTATTTTTTGTCTGATTTATTATGACATACTCATATTTGATTAAGAACAAAATTATTTTTACAAAATAAATGAATTCTATTTTTTCATATTATATTTTTCATTTGATCTACTGTGATTTTCATGTTGAAATATTGGGGGGGTTGTAACTGATGGATTTGAATATTGGGGGGGTTACCTCCCCCCCATCCCCCCCACAAACTACGCCTCTGCACCATTGTTCCCGTGCTGGAGCCCCGATCAAGAGGCGACCCAAAGAAGCCTCTAGTCTGGACCATCAGTAAGGTGGTCACTATGAAGCCATAGAACCAACCAAAACATCATAGGTCCAGCATAGGAGACTGTAATGCAGGAAGTTCCCACCTAATCTCAGTCAGGTGAAGAGCTGGTGGTTATAGGGGAATGAGGAAGGGGAAGACAAGGGCAGATGTAAAACCCCCAAAGGGAGTGAGTAAATAGTATCACTCTGATCTGGACTCTGTATGGAGATCAGTGGAAGGCTCACCTGAGCTGGAAAGTGAAAGTGACATGACATACAGCCAAGTGTGGTGACCCATACTCAGAATTCGTGCTGTGCATTTAACCCATTCAAAGTGCACCCACACAGCAGTGAACACACACACCATGAACACACACCCGGAGCAGTGGGCAGCCATTTATGCTGCCGCGCCCGGGGAGCAGTTAGAGGTTCGGTGTCTTGCTCAAGTCATGGTATTGCCGGCCCGAGACTCAAACCCGCAACCTTAGGGTTAGGAATCAAACTCTCTAACCACTAGGCCATGACTTCCCCAAACTACAGTACATAGCGGCTTAGTTCATAGAACATATGGTCAGAAAGATAACACAATCGAGACGACCTCACAGCATCACTTTCTTAGCCCGATTCCACGGCAAGTCCAGCCTCGCCATGGCGCGATCCATAACCTCCAACAGCTTGTCATACGCAGGGCAGGAGGATTAGGAAGGCACAGCCTCAGCTTCTTCGCTGTCCTCAGACTTCTGCTCGGAACCCAGCAGAGCTCTGGCTCCTGGATCAGACAATGTTAGAGAAATAACATCATCCTCCAGCGGCTCTTTCTAATCCACAGCCGATGAGCATGAGAGGGAAAGCCCCTCTTTAAACTCATCGTCCAGATCCACCTGCGATCCCCACGAGCTCATTCTCCTCTGTGCCATTGTGTTGTTGATGTTTTTCAATGTATGCTTCAGACATGGGTCACAACAGGCATTTCCCCATAGGGACCTCTAGAGGACGCAGTTCGAAGTTCTCTTTAAAGGGAACTTAAGTTCCTTGTTGAGGCATGCATTGTTTGTTGTCTAAGTTTTTGTGTTTGTTGATTTCTTCATCTGCATGAAACATAATTCTGGCTGTGTTTGTGTGTCCGTTTACTGCAGAGATCCCTGAGTTTCTGTCTGAGGAGGAGTGTGGTGTAGTTGTGCGTCTGGCTCAGCTTAAGGGTTTGATGGAGAGTCAGGTTATGGTCCCTGAAGGTCAAGAGGAACTTAACCAGCAGCTCAATCTCAGTCCTGAGGAAATCTTCAATTTCCTTGACCTCAACCAAGATGGCCAGTTGCAACCACATGAGGTCTGTTGGCAATGTCTGTTGAGCCTTGGTTTTGCAGTTTGGCAAGGCTGAGAAAATGTAATGTGTTGATATATATTACGTTTATCTCTGTTTGTGTTTGTTCATTTACTTTGTGTAATCTCTAACTTGATTGCTGTATTTTCTGGTGTAGATATTGACACACTCTCGAGTGAGAGATGGAATCTGGTTAACTTCTGAGAACCTTAAGGAAATCTATGATGGCCTAAAGGTTGATCAGGATGGAAATGGTAAATAGTGAAGCTTGAAATCTTATTTGAACTTTGCAGCTTAACTGTAGATATCCAATAAAAGGACACTCAAAAGATACAAAAATCATAGATCACCAATGCTTGCTATATTTGAGTGCCCATATGTAAGTTTTGAGTATATGTCTCTTTTGATCAGGTCTCTTAAATTTAGAGGAGTTTAGGCATCTGAAAAGTGATGCTTTTCAGCGTTTTCTGCTAAAGCGTGGGGTGGAGAGGAGCCAGCTGGTGAGGAACAGCAGACACACCTGGCTCTACCAGGGTCAGGGAGCACATCAGGTTCTTCAAGACCTCCGCAAAAGGTGTCCACCAGTTTCATTATTTTCTCACTTATTGTTCACATATCAGGTTGCTGATATACAGCTTTTCAAAATCCGCTTATGTGCTTTCTTCATGTATCTCCTTCCATCCATCCTTCTCAGTTTGTATTGATCTCTTTCTGTCTTTCAAGAGTCACTCGTTTAACACGACTACCATCCTCACTGGTGGAGTTAAGTGAACCTCTACAGGTGGTGCGTTATGAGCAGGGTGGCCATTACCACGCTCATCATGACAGTGGGCCAGTGTACCCTGAAACAGCCTGCACACACACTCACCTCGCTGCCAATACAACCTCCCCATTTCAGACGTCCTGCAGGTACCCCTTATTTAAGAGATTAATATTTTACGTGTAATCATACAATGGAATAAATAATATATAAGCATTATCACACAAACAAAAATGTATATACAAAAACATTATGCTTATATCATGTAACGTTAATATGTTTTTTTGCAGGTATATCACAGTTCTGTTTTACCTTAATAATGTAGAAGAAGGGGGGGAGACCACCTTTCCAGTGGCAGATAATAGGACTTATGAAGAAGCGGTG
Source organism: Carassius carassius (assembly GCF_963082965.1). Taxonomy (NCBI): domain Eukaryota; kingdom Metazoa; phylum Chordata; class Actinopteri; order Cypriniformes; family Cyprinidae; genus Carassius; species Carassius carassius. Next base: position 9,260,852 of record NC_081771.1, read on the forward strand.
TGTCCTATTGAATAAAGCATCTTTACATGTCTATTTGTGACTCAAATGCAAGAATTGTGCAACAGACGATAATTGGGTGCATGTCTCTGTGTGTTTCCCAGTCACTGATACAGAATGATGTGGATCTGTTGGACACCAGGAAACATTGTGATAAAGGCAACCTGAGAGTGAAGCCCATTAAGGGGACGGCAGTTTTCTGGTACAACTATCTCTCCGATGGTAGAGGTAACTGATATAACTTATCGGCTGTTTTGGAATGTATTGTTTTATTGTTAAAATAATTTTCAGTAATAGAAATAAAGCTGAATTAAAATATTAATATTAGGGGAGAAACAGCTGAAAATTATAAATGAGCTGAAGCTCTAAAACTATAAAAAATAAGCTATATAGACATATTTAATAATTAGTTAATAAAAAAATGACAAAAGCACATAAAAATGACAAAATTTTTAATTAAAAAAATTAAAGCTAATTCATAATATGAATAAATATTAAAATAAATACACAATAAATACTAAAATAACACTGTTTTGGTATAAAGTTAAGTGAAACATAATGGTAGTGTAATATAAATCTATTGTTAGTTATCCATAAATGCTATCTGCCTGATCATTGTTTGATACAAAACGTCATGTTGTGATATAAAAATGTTACTGAAAGGTGTTACTCAGCTTAACTGAATTATGAATTTGTGATAAATGAAAAACATTTAGTACTGTAGATACAGCAGAGTACAGAAGCACAACTTTTCTAATTTAACTTATTTTTCCATTACAAATTGTATTATTACCACATCTTGAGTATAAAATTACATTTTAGAAAAGTCTTTGCTCCCATTTTCTTTAATGATAGCAGCATTCAAGCTGGTATGAACTCCAGAGAACATCTTGTGGAGTTACATTTGGTCAAAAATTTCTTGATTAAAATTTCTTCATAAACACTTTTTAATTGACCCCACAGTGATAAGTGACTGTGATCTAGAAAATGTTGTTCATTATCTTGCTGCGCTGTGCTGCCCTCTGTAGGTTGGGTTGGTGAACAGGACGAGTATTCTCTTCATGGTGGCTGTGTGGTGACACGAGGGACTAAGTGGGTTGCCAATAACTGGATCAATGTCGATCCAGACTACCAACGGCAGGCACGCTACCAACAGTTTGTTTCTCAACAACAAGAGACACAAGAGCAAGAAGAACTAATTTCAGAAATGAACTCAGACCAGCACATAGAAAGACACCAAGATCTATAAACACATACATAAATGCAGGTACAACACTGCACACATATACACATTCACTTCTGTGTTATAATCTATATCTAGTCATTCACTTCCTCTTTCACACACACACATCCAGACACACAGTTCATTGCCTCTGCATCACTCATACACCCTGAAGCACTGACCTTGTACCAACAAACACAAAAATACACTCGTCCTTTGTACTGTTTGTTTGGTTCGCTCTTCCCTACATACACACTGTTGCACACTGTAGAAATGTAGCCCTACCAACATTTCCTCATTTTCAGAACTGAATGAGCTTTACTCAGCCTCCAGCGGTCCCAGTGATGGAGCTGGAACTTTTGTTGGGTTGGATTCAGGGATAAGCAGCCTGAGATTTATGCAATTGTGAAAGACAATGCTACTGTTACTAATGTAGATATCTGAAGGCATTATTATTTATTTTTTCATGGGAATGCAGCCATATATCGACAACTCTGTTTACATACAGAATGACACTCTACTGTAACTTTCAAAGGCCGTACACACCATAGCTAATTCTTAAGGCAGTGATAGTAAATAGAAGTGCATACGAGATGTGTAGCTCTTCCCTGTACATGTTTTGACTTGGTAATTTGGTGACTTGCAGCATATAAATCAACATCAGAGTAAAAGCAAACTTCACAAATGCTGGAGGATGTAATGTGTACTGGCCAAGGAGTGTGGAAATTTTTTTATGTTATTGCTTTATACTGAAGTGACATTTACACTGACAAATAAATCACTGAAAGGAAAGTTATATGCAGGGACACTCAGTATTGACTAGTTCTGTCAGTGGACTACAGGTTAGTTTAATTATAACCATTAAAAGAAAAATTATTAAGTTTTAATCTATGTAACATCTAGTCAGCCTCCATCTCTGCCAGGATGTTTCTTACACTTATTTCCTCTCAGATTTTCCTGAAAAGAAGCATGTAAAAGTTGCACAATCTTTGATTTATTTTTATTTCAGTCATTTATTTTGTAATGTTTTCTCTTTGTTAATTGCAGTGCATCCAAAGACTGACTGAGGTTATCTTATTTTATTTATTTGTTGGATTGTTGTTGTTAAAATGCACAGAATCACTTTGTCAAATAAATTAAACTGACCAATCAGAAATTGTTTTCTTTAAAACCAATGACCAATCTTACATTGCATTTTTTATTTTAACATTTGTCATTTTGCTAACAAATTCTCATAAAATGGTATCTGCATAATACACAAACGTAGTTATCTGTATGATACACACACAAAAAAAGGTTCAGTGGTAGAGCATTGTGTTAGCAGCGCAAATGGTCATGGGTTCAATTCCCGAGGAACATGCCTACTAGTAAAAAAATGGAAAAAAATGTATAGCCTGAATGAACTGTAAGTCGTTTTGGATAAGTGTCTGCTAATTGCATAAAATGTAAAAAGAAAAAAAAAATCTAATTAGAAAAACATGCTTAATTAGTGTCAACTCCTGGGCCAAATTCTATTTGCAACTTAATGAAGAGGTTTAGTTTTTCTTATAGCTTTAATAAAATCAAAATGGCTTGTAGAAGAAGAAGAAGAAATTAGATGACTTTTATCATAGTCGGGTCCCACTCGTATCCTAAAATGATAAGTTTAAAATCATGTATACAACTGATTTATACTGTATATTCCAGAATAATTCCATGTACTGTATATTGTTTTAGAATGAAATATTAGTGAATACATGTATTGGTGAACCTACCAGAGCATTCTCATAGCTGTGGAGGATCTCAGTTCCCCGATGTTTGAGACAGTACAGAACTGCATCATGCACAGTAGCAAAGACACGTCCTTCAGTGATGACATCAGAGAAGAAGCCACCACGTTCAAGCTGTTCCACCACCAGTGCTTGGGTGAAAACAAAGCATAGCCCAGATATTTTCCAATCACTCACTAAATGAGACATTCTGAAAGAGTTGACTGTGACACTCTTACCCTGACAGCCTGCCAAGTAGATATCCACGCCAATCTCGCTAAAATCATGGAATATCTACAGTGAGAGATGGTGATGAGAGCTTGATAACAATGCACAGTAATTTTTCTCTGTGGGACTTTTGAATCACTACTTACATTCCTTAATATCTTAATGGCAACTGTATCAATAAAGTTAGCAGTAGAGAAATCCAAGATGATAGAATGGATGTCCCAGGTCCACTTCCCCAGGGATCCCAGAGAAACCCTCTCCAGGTCCCGGCTTAAAGTGTCTTCGCTGCTGGAGTCCAGAGTGGTGGTGTCCCCATCATGTAGATCTGACACTGACCCCAGGGTGGCGGTGTCAGGGTCAGTGCCCTTAAGGTACATCCAGGTATGATGGCCATCAGATGTCCTCACTGCTTCGGGTATTACAAACACTGTACTATTTTCCCGTTCTCTCCAGCCAAGCTCTACCTCTCTGTGTATGTCTCCATTCGTTTCCTTCATCTGCCCTGCTTCCTCTTCCAATGAAAATACAGCTTTTTTGGATCGCTGAGAGGCTTCCCTGAAAGCTCTTTTCTGTAAAGGAAAAATTAAATTATGATTACATGTTGATAAGTTGTTATGATACTATAATATACACAGCACATATACAGTGCCCTCCACTGTTATTGGCACTCTTGGTAAATATGAGCAAAGGCGCCTGTGAAAATAAATCAGCATTGTTTATCCATCAAAAAAATACACAAAATTCTAACCTTTCATTGAAGTAAAACAATTGAAAGTGGGGAAAAAATCTCATTATGAAATAAATGTTTCTCTCCAATGCACGTTGGCCACAATTATTGGCACCCCTAGAAATTCTTATGAGTAAAATATCTCTTAAGAATATTCCTATTTTATTTTTTTTAGCACACCAGGATGACTAGAATCATAAAATTGTCCAGCCATGACTTCCTGTTCCACAGGATTATAAATATGAGGAACACAAAGGCCAATTTCCTTAATCATCCATAGAGAGCTAATATTGCATTACTCATGTGTTCTTGTGTAGTTGGTTATTAATGATGGAACAGTATTCTAAAGTGTAACCAATATGATTCCACTAAGCTCATTAGAATGCATTATGGCACCATCTTTTCCACAAAGGTGAAGCTGCCTTATAACTTGGACAAAATGAGGTCTCTGATCTCTGTAGGCAGCTCACTAGTTTTTTGGAACAAAGCATAATAGTACAAGATTGGGCCTAGCTCATGTTAATGGAGCAGTAATATCATTAATATTCTATAGCATACATGCTATATATAAATATAGCAATATTATATAGCATATACTAACCATGAAAACTATTAGCAGAGATCATCTACCTGTCTTTTAGACTCTCTTCGGGCTCTTCGCTCTGCTCGCCTCTCTCTCCGTCTCTGCTTGGCCTCCTGCCTGCGCTTATAGATGAGCATTTTCCCGATGTCCAGGCCACTCTTTGCATAAACAACGCCAATTGATATACATTAGCAAAAATAATAGGTAGAAAGTGGTAACTAAAGGCCCCCATTGTCCACAACAATATTCAAGGTCCCTTGGCCATAGTTTTGTTTTCAAAACGTATTTTAATCTACGGCAACTCATTTCTGTAAATATATATATACATATATATACATATAATATATATATTTTTACATGACAAAATATTTTAGAGCATGACACAACTAGTAAAATGTATATTCATTATAAAAATATCCATGGTATGTTTACATTTTATTCATTTACATGGTTTTTATAGAAAAAGTCTAGAAAACGTACTTTTAAAATTGACTACCTCATATATCCAGGTTTTTCAAAATTTAAGTGACGTTTCTTCAAAAGGAAACAAACCATTGTAAGAATTTTAAATAGTTTTATTTGGTTTATTATAAATAACTTTATTAAGAGTGGCCTTTTATTGTGGCCAGCCTAAGGCACACCTGTGCAATAATCATGCTATCTAATCAGCATCTTGATATGCCACACCTGTGAGGTGGATGGAAATTCTCGGCAAAGGAGAAGTGCTCACTAACACAGATTTAGACAGGTTTGTGAACAATATTTGAGAGAAATAGGCCTTTTGTGTACATAGAAAAAGTCTTAGCTATTTAGGTTCAGCTCAGGAAAAATGGGGGCAAAAACAAAAGTGTTACGTTTATAGTTTTGTTCAATGTAGTTTAGAGAAGAAAGGAGTGGATTATATCTTCAAAGTGTACATTGATTGTGTATTTGTGTGCGTGCATCACAATGTAAGTACCCGAATGTGTATACATGTAACTGTCGTGTTCATGCAGATGTTTACACTTAATGACATTATGTGACAGCGTTCTTGCCAGTTGGCTGTTTTTGAGCCATTTAATATTCATTTTACATGTATCTGTGTATATATTTATCTAAAAGTAAAATAACTTGGTTCTAATTATTACAGCGCGCAGGCTCTCGGAGTTGTCTAATACATCAGCACCACCACACGTGCAGAAGCAGTCACATGCACGTGAACAATGCAAGCACGTCAGCACACTTTCTATATGCTTGGTGTTTGAGTTAATTTATATAGTAATTAAGGCAGTTTAAAGTCAAGCTGCAGTGCAGTGTTACAGTGTAATAGTTTCCATTAGTTATTCATTTGTTTACTAGTTGATACATGTCAATTATTGTGATATTTTTATATACTCATATATTTGTTTATTTTGTTACATAACCACACCTTTGTGTGCCCCCTGCCCCTGACTGAAAACCACTGTTATAAGACATTCCAGTGAACTGAAAATATATACTTTATTACCAGGTTCAAATTAAAAATATTTACCTTTTTTTTAAGGGCTTCAAGATAAAGTTCAGCATTAGCGAAATACATGGTGGCAGAAGAGCGGAATATAGTGATACCTGGTACCTCCCTCACCTGCAAAACACAAAGCACATTTGTGATAGATCTTCTTAGGTAGATGCTTTGATTACAAAAGGGATAGGAGTAATGAAGGCTAGTTTGCTTTTGAAACTGTCCTGGAGTTACAGTGGTAATTAAGTTTAAGTAAACATAACTAATTATTATGCAAATCATTAAAAAATGGTCCACAGTTCAACATTCCAGTGCAGTCCTGTCTGCTAAATGGATAAATATCCATGTAAATCTCACCTGCTCGTGTGTCTCCATATCTAGATACAGCTCAGTGCCAGGGAGGTGTCCCAGCAGTGAGTAAATGGGCCTGAGAGACAGAAATAAGTGATGTGATAAGGTCAGACATGATGCAGTAAGAGAATAGAGCAGATGACAGTACTGAGAAACACTGCAGAAAGATTAAAAGTAGGGAAAGACTCCAACCGTTGAGTTCTGAAGATAACAGTGAGCAGAGCAAAACCCATTGAGGCGCCCAGACCCATATCCAAATTAAAGAGCACAGTGGATACATATGTCACCAACCATATCAACTACAAACACAGAAACAGAGCACAGAAATAAGTACACTAACAAACCAGCAATCATGGAAACTATCAACAGAATTAAATATTAATGATGCCTGACTATGCGAAAGTCATCAGCACAATGCCTGTTCTATATTTTTTTTAAATCAGATTATGTTTTTTGTTTTTTTTCAGATATTTTATGATCCTCCAGGAAAAGTTTGATGACTTGGAAAATGAAGACTAACTTCAAGCCTATAACGCTGCTAGACAAGTTATGCTCCAAAGTTGAATTCTTTGTATAAGAGGTTTGGATGAATCTCAGTAAGCACCACAAAATACTTAAAGCTGAAAAAATATATTTTATGACTTTAGCATAACTTACCAGATCAATCTTGCTACTACGCCATAGTGTGACTATGTCGTAGTACTGCTTGAACATTCCCTTCAGATTCACAAGTACAATGGCAGCAAGAACTGCCTGGACAGACACACAAAGAATGTAAATTGTAGTCATACTTTATTCATGGCTCATACCAAAATAATGACTCTAAATGAAGCACAAATAGATTGGCAATCTGACTGAGACCTCACAGAGCTTTGTTGGCACATACCTTGGGCAGCTCTTGAAAAAGTGAGCCTAACTTTAGTATCGTCACCAGTACTATTACACCAGACACTACTCCAGCGATCTAAAACAACACGATGTGATGAATAAACATAGATGTATACACGAATGCATTCATAGAGTTGCATTTAAAAAAAAGTGCATTTGTCTTGCCTGTGTCTTGCCTCCTGTGCTTTCTTGAATGAGACTCCGAGACATTGAAGAACAAACTGAAAAACAATGGAAAAATCCTCCAACTGTATTACTGAGACCCAAAGCCACCAGCTCCTACAACACAGTGAGAGAAAGACTGTGATCAGCTGTGCAGTATATCTGGTTATCCATATGTGTTACTCTGATTTGCCCACCTGGTTGCTGTCTACTTTGTAACCATGTTTGAGAGCGAAGGTTTTGCCCAAAGAAATAGAAATTGCATAACCAACAATGGCCATGGCAAAAGCATCCAACACCACCTCAGAAAAGACATTTGCAATTGGAATGCTGGGAGGCTGAAGTCTGAGAAAAAACATCAGAATTACCACTATAATGAATGTGTTATAAAAAAATATCATGGTCATAGAACCATGTCTGCAATATTTTATGATATATAACTTGATTTGAAGAAAATTTGACTAGTGGTGCTTTTCATGACATTGCCTTCCCAAGCACCGTAAAAAAAAAAAAAAATTTAGATGTTAAAACTCACCCACTTGGAATATAACCAACGACTGATATCTTATAGGTTTCATTCAGCCGAGTGTAGAATGATATTACTGTCGCCACTACAATCTAGCATAGAAACATACACATTTCATGAGCTAAGGATAAAATGATGTTAATAATTCCTGTGTAGTGAATGAGCAGCCAGACTAGTTGTAATTAGTTATTTCTAGGAGATATGATGCAAACGCTATAATGCAGAGAGTTAAAATGCTGACTACACAGATTAATAACAGAGGGCATTTAAGGATATGCACTACTAATAGATACAGAGTCACTAAATAGTAAATATTTAATGAATCCAATAAAACAAAAATAGTACAATTTAAGAATAGGACTGAATCAAACAATGAAAAAGAAAAGCAGACGGTATTTAAAATGGTCATTAGTCATTGATTACATACAGTGCACAGCTCTACTGGAATAGGCACCAGTAGTTTTTGCCTGAGCGCAGTGTTAAGCTCTTTGGCAGTGATGAGACCCACAATGGACACAACACTGGCCAGTAGAGTTGGGAGATGAGTCTCTGGCAACAGCATACACAAGTCTGCTAAAGTCTGTACGGAGAAATTACAAATAATTAATACTTATGTCTATATGCATTGAGGCATGCATATCCAATGCATGAATTAGATTGTACTCACATAGACGATAGACAGAGGTCCACTGAAACGCTTAGGTGAGACTCCAAGGACGTACTTTAACTGGGCTACTACAGCATGAGCTGAGGCAGCTGTAGTATAACCTCTGACCAAGGGCTCTGAGAGATACGTACCAACAAACCCAAACTGCACCAAGCCTAATACAATCTATGAGTAAGCAAACAAGATAATATTGAACTGAGACTATACACTGAGACATTGTAATTCATATTACTTAAATGGATCTCTGTTATAGTATAATGTTGTGGGTTAAGGTATATACATTTTTGTGTGTAAGCATCAGTCTGTGTTTATTACCTGAATAAGTCCTCCCAGTACAGTGGCAGCAGCAGCAACCTGCACTCTGTAGAAGTCTCTAGATATGATATCCACCTCCTCGGTCACATTAGTGCCGTTGTAAATAAGGAAATCTGAATCTGGGGCCAGTCTCTCTGTCACACTTCCAATCATAATACTGAGGATGGTAAATGTGCCTATGCGAACACAAAAACATAAATACAAGTCAAAGCATTATGAGCATCAAAACAGAAATTAAATTTAAACAGAAAACAATGCATTTTGACTAAATCAAATCAACTTAAGGTTAATAAGTTTCAGCAGTGTTCAAAGATAAATGATCTCACCTATAGATATGTGTCTGGAGGTCCCAAAAATAAAATAAATTAACGGAGGATAGAGGGATGTGTAGAGTCCAAATACTGGAGGCAACGAGGCTAGCAAAGCATAGGCCATTCCTAAAACACACAAACACAATATTTTAAACACCCACAAATTATACTGTAGGTCATTAAAAAGTACAGAAACATGCTTTCACCTTGTGGAAGGTGCATGATGCCCACGCTGATGCCAGAGATAAGGTCTGGCATGCCATAATCCCAGATGGAGTAACGGGGCAACCAGGACAGAACAGGCAAGAAACCAACTAGGCTACGTTTCAGTCTGGGTGTAGAACAGCTGGTATAGAAAGAAAGGAGAAATAAACATATATTGAAATTGGTGTCAATACTGTTTAATTTCAAACAAACCTTTGCTTTAACGGCTGTATCCTACCTGAGTGATTTCTTCAGCCGATGAGAGATGGGAAGTTTGATCTGGGAAGGGTCCATTCTCTGAGATCGCTCTTTCAGCCTCTGTTCATCTATAATCTCTCTCTGTACATGATACTCTGTATGTCCTGAGTCCATTTTGTCTATTTTGTGAAATAGACTACTATGAATAGTCTTTGTCAAGACTTAATTACAAACCACAAAATTACACTGACCTCAGTCTCGATGAAACTTCATAAGACTTTCTGCATGCCATCTATGATTTACCTCTAGACCTGTGAGGGTTATTTAAAAGGGAACATAATGGGGTTAGTTTGTATTAAAAAGAGGCAGTGCTTTCTAACAATAATTAACTTAAGAACAAGTATAGCATATAATCATCTAAATAGATACGTATAATTTCAGAAGAGTTAATAAGCAAACAAAAATATTGCCAATGTGCATGTCATTATAGGAAAACAATAACTGTTAACAAACTGATAATTCTATCTTTCAACTGAGAGTTCTATCTTCAGCTCTTTCAACTGTCTTATTTTAGTGCAAATGCTGACTCAGACTTTCCTCTCTTGTTCATTAGTCGCTAGTTTTTGAACTGATGAACTGCAATGGAAAGTTTTTTTGTCACAGTAGAATTTTCCATTCTGTTGTGCTGCATATAATGAATTGATGACTTTAAAAAAAAGGATAGGAAGAGCTTTTTTGACGTCATTCATCCTGTTACTTTGCAGCACATGAAGTGGTCCTTAAAAGGGCTTAAAATAAATGGGATGTGTTTGTAAGGGGAGTTAAATGTTTAACATCTCTCCTCTGTAGTTAATATATTAATTTATCATTGAGTAAACTAAAGTTATGGCCTCTGTACCGATTACAGTTTATTTTCCTATTTTTATATTCACGAATAAACATTGGAGAGCTAGGAGCTACAACGAGAAATCAGTTTGTTTGGCGTTATCATAGTTTGGGTTCAGGGGAAAATTTGTACACACACACACACACACACACACACAAAACTCTTTAAAAAAGTCTTTACATCCCAAAAATAAATAAATGTCACATAAAATAACACATTGAAATAAACATCGCTCATTGCAGAGTTCAAAGGCAAATTTACAACAAAAAAATTAAATAATAATAATAATACATAAATAAACTATTATTTATTTAAAAATACAAAACAAATGTGTGTTTAATATTGTGCAATATTAAGAAATAATAATGAAATCTCCTAGTTCTGCTTCATCATTAAAAAGATAATACTTATATTAAAAAATAGCGATAATTGCATCAAAAGTAATTGTTAAGCTGCATTAAGGAACAAATGCTTACACATAGATCATAGATTGTGTAATCACTTTAAGAGCATGATGGGGTGAAATTTGACCTCAGCTCTCATGTACTGAGGGCCTTTCCCCGATTTCATGCCAGAAATACCAAAACATAAGCATTGCAGAGACACTAAGCAAAATGACAATAGATACACATCAGAAAAAACTTCTAGACATGCTGTAATATCAAGTAAAGATCAGTGTTCAATAAGACATGTTGAATGTTTTGTTTATTTCCCCCTCTTTGGTAGTTTGAAAAATCGTGGTCTATAATTAGCACTGTTGCTTAGCTGGAATGGGCATAGAAGGTTGAGCATGCTCCCTCTCCCTGTGTTTACTGTCAGGCACAAGGCAGCCAGCGTGTTTGTGTCGAGTGTGGGTAATGGACGAATTGTTGCCTGAAGGCAGACACCATAGGAAGCCAGAGATCTGGTATGATTCACTGATGCATGTGCTAACATAATGTAATAGACTTAGCTTGTTGCCAATAATGTGACTGATACTGCCTTCTTTTGACATGTCGGAGCATTGACCTGTTTAGCACTGACCCTTAGAGCTAGGTAAAATTATTGGTGCACCAAATGTTCTCAATATGAATCTGTGACTTTCTGTTAAAGGGTGCACTAGAATGTTGCTGCCAGTTTTCATTTAGCTGCATTGGCTAAAAATTTGTTTTTTTTATCTCTTCAGATACAACTTTTGAAGGACCTCCAGGATGTATTTTGGCTAACGGTAACACTTCTCTAGTTTTAAGCTGTCCAGAGACAAAAAAACAAACAAAATGGATTTTAGAGCCAAGCATGGTTTGATGCTGTTGGAACAGCTAAATCGAATGCGGGATGCTGAGCAGTTAACAGATGTGGTTCTAGTCGCTGAAGGTGTTAGCTTCCCATGTCACCGTGCAGTGCTTTCCGCCTTCAGCCCCTACTTCCGCGTAATGTTCACCTGTGGCCTGCGAGAGTGCACCAACCGTCAGGTGGTGTTAAGAGACATGCCGGCCCCAAGCCTGGCCCTTCTGCTGGAATACATGTACAGCTCCAATCTTCCACTCACCACGACCAATGTGCAGGGAATCTCTGTTGCCGCTTTTCTTCTACAGATGGATGATGTTTTCAGTCGTTGTCATATCTACATGATTGACAACATGGATGCTTCCAATTGCCTGGGCATCTATTATTATGCCCGTGATCTAGGGGCGGAAGAGCTGGCCGACCAGGCTCAGCACTATCTGCGACAGCACTTCACTGAAGTATGCCTTGGGGAGGAAGTGCTGGAGTTGGAGGCACACCAGTTAGGGGCATTATTGGGCTCAGACGATCTCAATGTTTCACGGGAAGAGAGCATTTTAGATGTGGTGATGCGCTGGGTGAAGTACTGTCCAGTGGGTATAGGCTCAGAGGAAGAGAACCGGGCCAGGCACCTTCCAGAGCTCTTAAAGAAGGTACGTCTTCCACTGGTGGGTGCAGATTACTTGAAAGGGACTTTGAAACGGAACACGGCACTTTTAGCTGATGCCGAATGTCTTCAGATAATGGAAGATGCAGTTGAAGCAGCAAGCTTGGATTCAGATGCTCCACCCCGTCGACTGAAGCTGCGCTATGGCATGGAGACCACAGACCTCCTGCTCTGCATTGGTAATGACGGCGGAGGCATTCGCTCACGTTATGGAAGCTACACAGAGCGTAGCTTCTGTTATGCCCCCAAAACAGGACGGACCCTTTTCATCACCTCCCCAAGATATGGTGATGCACTTGGATATGTCTTTGCTGGGGTGGTGACTGAGAGGAATGACATTATTGTTGCAGGAGAGCTGGGAGCAAGAAGGATGTCAAGACAGAAAGACAGAAATGTCGAGATTTTCATGTGAGGCTTTGGCAGGAGAAAATTTTTATAATACAAGATATGTTTTCAACATCATATATATGCAGCCAAAAAGATGTTTTCAACATCATATATATGCAACCAAACAATAAACTATTAAGAGTACCTAAAATTAAAATTAGAATTTAAAATTAAAATGAGATCAAATCTACCACATTATCATAGACAGTAAAACGCACAATTCAAGAACTAATATTTGCTACGGCCCTTTCAGGTACAACAAGGAAGCTCAAGGATCCTGGAAACACTTGAGCTCAGCGGAGTATCGTGATTCTTATGCATTCGGCTCTTTGGGAGAAAACCTCTACCTGATTGGAGGTCAAATGAAGCTGAAGAACCAGTTCCTCATCACCAATAGTGTTGAGCGCTGGTCTCTACAGGGTGGACCATGGCGTAGCGCCGCTCCTCTGCCCATGCCACTGGCCTATCACAGCATAGTTCGGATGAAGGGCCGCCTGTATGTGCTCGGGGGACGGACGCCACAGGTAATATAGCAAAATAGTGCAAATTTGTCATCTTTATGGTACAATCTGCAAATATATTGCACAAGAAGAGTCATGAGAATGTAACATTGATGGTGCAAATGAAATGAATCATTAGAATTTGGAAAATAAAAACAAGTGGAGATCATAGTAACTGTCTGTTCATTGCCTTCTCTTTCCCTCTTATGCACCTGTCCTGCCATGTCTCATAAATGACAGTCATACCGCACAGATGACGAGCCTGACCGTATGAGTAATCGCCTGCTTGAGTATGACCCAGAAACCAACAAGTGGAGTGAACTTGGCCCTATGAAATATTCAAAATACCGTTGCAGTGCAGTCGCACTCAATGGGGAAATCTATGTACTGGGTAAGAATGTTAACAGGATGAGTACAATGTGATAACTTATTTTATATAAAGGATAATTTTTTGTGATTGTGGATTAATATTTCCATACAGTGAGACCTGTGGATTAATTTAATACTGCTCAACACAAGAAGCTTATGACAGTAGTTATCATTACAATGGTTCACTCACTTTCATGAAAGAATAATCTCACCCATGTGTGAGACCCTAATATAATTCTTCCAAAATGTTGCTTGTTTCAATTTTTCATTTGTTGATTCACCTTAAGGGGTGGGGGGTAATGAAAACAACCTAGGCATAGCCCATGAATGAATTTCAGTGTCTCCTCCTGCAGGTGGTATTGGGTGTGAAGGTGTGGATCGTGGCCAATCACGTCACTGCCTTCATGTACTGGAGATTTACAACCCTGATGGGGATTTCTGGAGGGATGGTCCTCCTTTACCTTGGCCTCTCCTATCACTTCGCAGCAATGCATCAAATGCTGGTGTTGTTGATGGAAAACTTTATGTCTGTGGATACTACAAAGGAGCAGGTAAAATATGTATTGTCTTATCAGTATCAGTTCATTTACTTCAGCCTTCAACCTGATGTTAAATTCATGCAATCAAAATTCTATTCAGCACTCATTTACAACATTTAATTAAACATGTACTCCACTCTTTTCCAAGATCGTCATGATACCATCACTAAAGACATCCTGCAGTTGGATCCCTGGGAAAATGTATGGACTGTAGTGGCAAAGCAGGCTCTGATGCATGACAGTTATGATGTGTGCTTGGTGGCAAATCTGAATCCTCGTGGACTCATGCCCCCTCCTGCTGACTTGGTAGAGGAATGACAGCACTATCTATCCAACAGTGATTTTTCATTTTAAATAATATGCGTTTTTTCATTCACAAGCCAACTTAAAAATATAGCTATAGGGAGAGGAAGGCTTTCATAAATAGTTATGAAACAAACAAATTTAATTTTCAATGCTGCAAGTGCATTAGTGATTATAACTATTATATGTTTTACATTTTTGGATTTCAGATAATATTACCAATAGCTGATGTATACAGTATGAGTTAAAATATGTGTTGACAGATTTGAGATATTCACATCATTTACAGCTCAGATTAAGTAGCACTCAAAGAAGCAATGCTAAAATATGATGTTACTTTAATAGCAAAGTAGATATGTATTGCAGAGTTGCACAATATAGTACATGTACTGTAACTTTAAGCAGTCAATGCAATTTATTAAACATTTTAATTTGCAAAACTTACCAATGGCTAAATCTAGGTCAAGTTCCAACTGCAAACAAAGTTGAATATATTTAAACTATTTTATACCTGTTGATGTTACATTAGGGTTGTCTAAAATATTTGTAAGACCTAAACAAATTATGCACAAATTTTTTGACAAAAAAAACATGACATGCCAAAGTTACAGAATTTGCTTGAATGTTATTGCTTTAAAGTCATACGGCATGAGATAAACAGAACAAAATTCTTTCAGATGTAGCAAAGTCTGCCTATTTGTTTTTATAATCCATACTTCAAAAAGAATCAACAAGGTAAAGCAACTGAAGAGGAACATGTCTATAGCAAGTAAAGTGGTTAGAGAACAAGGTTTGCATGTTCACAGGCTATTTCAAGTTCTAACTTATATAACAAAAAATTAACATAGGAGATCCTCTAAATAATTTCTCAAATGTAACTGTAACCAGAATACAGTATGATAGTATTCTGCATCTTATTCGGAGTCATTAGTGAAGTCAAAAAGTTGCCAGAGGCCACCTTCTCCTTCTATGACACTAGTTTTCGGTTCAGGCACCACATTTTCCCATTCAGACATCTTGTATTCCACCATCATTTGGGAGCTGTCTGTGTCCTCAGACCACAAACTGAAGGGGTTTATTGGTTGTTCAGCTACACACCTACTGACTGGCTTTACAGTGGCTTGCTGCTGTAGTTTTAAATGATTCTCTGCAACAGATTTGTTGGTCAATTTCGAATTGTCACCAAGAGAAGTCAAAGGTACTCTGTCTTTTTGTTCATACTGAAGGTCTTCGTTCTGCTGGCTGTCTCTTAAGAAATTTGCTCCTTTTTTTCTCACTGGCTGTCTTTGCGGGAGAACCAGGGCTCTCTTTTTCCCCCTATAATTCAGTGGTTTTTGGCGCCTCTTAGGTACTTTCAGTGGTGGCATCGCATTAGTGACAAATTGGTTCTCTCTAACATGCAGTGGTTTTACAGGCTTCAGATCTACATGTTGTCCCCAATGGTCCTCTATGAATGCAGTGGACTGAACATCCACATGTGGGCTTGAAGGTCTAGTCTCAACTAATTGTGTGCCCCATAAACTCTGTGAAGCATCAGGGGAAACCTCCTCTATGACTGTCTGCTGTGTTTCTTCAGGCAGAACGTGTGCATTTCTGTTTCGTGTCTTCTGTGTTGTGAGTGGACACTGGTTCTGCTCTGCTGCTTTTCTTGAATAAATGACAGGCCTGTTGCATATCATCTTGCTCTCATGTTCTTTTTCAGCTGATATGACAAAGAACCTCTCTAATAAACCAGGTGATGTCTGGACCTCACTGTCAATCATTCTAGCAGTGCCAGGTCCTGTCATCGGCTTTTGAATAGAAATCAAAGTACTAAGCTGAGACAGAATTTTTCCCAGCATGCCCTGCTCCTTGCTCTGCTCTGCTTTCAGATGTTCAAGATCCTGTTGAAGGTTAAGCATGCCTGAGCTCAACACTTCTGCAGCCAGACTGCTCTATTTAATAGAAAAAAAGTGGCTTTCTTACCAATGCCAAAATAGAATACATTATTGAAAGCTTTGCATCGATTGTCTCTGTTATACAGTATGTGCAGTCCTTACCTTGGCAACCCTGTCTCCCATATCTATTTGTGTTTGGCTCTGCAGAGTCTCAAACTGACATGTTATACCTTCTTTCACACTGTTTAAATAACCTTCAACTGCAATAGACAACACAATGTCATAGGTTATAAATAAATAACATTTACAATTATTTCTACATTTTGTATCTGATCAAAAAGTATCTTTAATCATATGATATATGTGAAATTTAGGTTGCCAGCATGGGCTAACTGTTAAGAACCATCTGCATACAGTTAAAAGAATAAACAAAACACAGGAACAAAAACATACTTGTTTTTGAAAAAGTATCCAGTTTCTCCATTACAAGTTTGTTGATGTCATTACTTCCATCAATGCGATTTAACAACGTCTCTCTGGTCTAAAAGGGAAGAGGTAAGTCAATTATAGTATTGAAACCATGACTTTGTGCAATATAAACATTCTGAATGTGTTAAACACGCACGTGTGCCTTAAGTACAATGCTTACATTTTCCAAAGATTCCTGCAGTTGTAGAACTCCATGAGTGAGAATTTCCCTAAAAAGGGAAAAGCTTATATTAAACAATACCAAACTATGTGAAACATTGCAATAGGAAACTAGAATAGAACCGTTTTTAATTGCACAAGGATTAAGAATAGGCTGATCACCTTTCATATTTTTCTTTGGCTTTTCTCTTCTCCTCCTCAAATTTGTCCAACATGCCAACAAATTTGCTACTAGTGAAATTTGAGATTTTGCCATCACCACCAAACAAAAACGGCTTAGAACTATAACTGCTGGACACCATCATTCCCTTCATCTATAGAGGATTTAGACAATTTGGAATTAATATGAAACTTAAAATATTATAGCATTTTACAGACATGTTCACAACAACATCACATTCATTTTCATCTATTAAAGTTTGTGGACCAAGGAAAAAAACAATCAAGTACATGTTCATTTTATTACACCTGATAAAACATGGCATGTTCTACAGACCAAACAAATGTATGGTTTAGGCCTGAAATATTTACCTCCTGTGAGGTGTGCTGAGAACCTCTGCTCTGTCCACTCATCTCCTGGGTAAACCCTTGTGAATTGTCAGGCCACATCTGAGAGCCCAACAGAAACTGGGAGTCACTCAGACTGGAGTAGTCACTGGTTCCCGGACCCTTGGCGGTTTTTATCCCTCTATAACAAACAGAGCGCAGAATACACATACAAATAAATATAAACACTACAGTATTAGGCCATATTTCAAGATATTTGATTTGGGTACGTGTAAATAAAAGTAAATGTTAGCTGGCAAATTCTCTAGTACAGATTTCAGCTATGAGACGTTACCCAGAAGTTGAGGGGATATTTAACATCTCCTTTATATTCCAGACATTGGGCTTCATATTCAGGCTTTCGGTGTCAACACATTTATTTCCACTAGAAATAATAAACATGAAATCAAAATTACTGCAAATGAATTGTATTTTGATTTAAACAATGACTTTTGTTTTCAAAAATATTCTACAATTTTCTCTGAGCGAAAACCAAATGTCAAAAATGACGGTCACGCGCGAAGTCGACGTCTCCCGTCATTAAAGCTCAACTAGTTTTCATGACTAACTAACTTTAGAGAGAAAACAATCATTCGTTGATTTTAATTAAGTGATACTTACCAGAAATGTACTCGTTTTACATGCAGTAATGAGTCTGAGGCAACAAAAATGTATTCTGGCGCGCGTTGATGCTGCCAGTTACGATTTAATGAAGCTAGTATGACACTTTTTAACAGACTGCAGCAGTTTTCCCGGGCTACAGAATTTAAATAGTTCGTGACGCAGCCAGTAAATATTTACACCTACATTATTTCTCCATTGTTTCTAGGAAATATCGATAGGTGGCGCTATTTAAATACTTATAATGTGAGCGAAAATATTGTAGTTTGCATCACAGTAATTAATATTAGATTTTTATGTTTATTTAATTTTAGTATGACTGCAATTTTTGCATAAACCTATTCAGTTATTTATGAAATATAATGACATTAACGTTAATGAAATTATAATGACATTATGATGGCATTGTACAGTGTCTTGTGTAGTTAAATCTGTTAAATCTGCTTGCGACATTAAAAAGCTTAGTGTGGGGGTACTCTACTGACTAGTCAACTACTGGAACAACATTCCTGTACCCTAGCAACCAAAACAACGATAAATTATGCCTTCATAATAAAAGTCATAGAGTTTAGGAAGGTAAAGTAGCTCATTCTGATACTGCATCTCACACATATTTTCATTAATTTCACCATGAAAATACACCAATATGTCGAACGGTAGAAACTCTTTTAATGCCACAATGAGACATAAAATCTCTAATCTTACACCGATATTAACTTATGAGATATGTTTCTTACAATAGTTGTTAAATTGAATTCGCATCACAACCTATATATATATATATATATATATATATACATGCTGGTCATATAATTAGAATATCATCAAAAAGTTGATTTATTTCATTAATTCCATTAAAAAAGTGAAACTTTTATATTATATTCATTCATTATAAACTCATTCATTGTTTATTTCTTTTAATTTTGATGATTATAACTGACAACTAAGGAAAATCCCAAAATTCAATGGGGCTCCTTTTGCCTGAATTACTGCAGCAATGCGGCGTGGCGCATCAGTCTGTGCCACTGCTCAGATGTTATGAGAGCCCAGTTTGCTCTGATAGTGGCCTTCAGCTCTTCTGCATTGTTGGGTCTGACATATCGTATCTTCCTCTTAACAATAACCCCATAGATTTTCTATGGGGTTAAGGTCAGGCGAGTTTGCTGGCCAATTAAGAACAGGGATACCATGGTCCTTAAACCAGCTGCTGGAGGGGCCAAGTCCTGTTGGAAAATTAAATCTGCATCTCCATAAAGTAGCAAGAAGCATGAAGTGCTCTAAAACTTCCTGGTATACGGCTGTGTTGACCTTGGACCTCAGAAAACACAGTGGACCAACACCAGCAGATAACATGGCACCGCAAACCATCACTGACTGTGGAAACTTTACACTGGACCTCAAGCAACATGGATTGTGTGCCTCTCCTCTCTTCCTCCAGACTCTGGGACCCTGATATCCAAAGGAAATGCAAAATTTACTTTCATCAGAGAACATAACTTTGGACCACTCAACAGCAGTCCAGTCCTTTTTGAAGCGAGACGCTTCTGACCCTGTCTGTTGTTCAAGAGTAGCTTGATACAGGGAATGCGACAGCTGAAACCCATGTCTTGCATATGTCTGTGCGTAGTGGTTCTTGAAGCACTGACTCCAGCTGAAGTCCACTATTTGTGAATCTCCCCCACATTTTTGAATGGGTTTTGTTTCACAATCCTTTCCAGGGTGCAGTTATTCCTATTGCTTGTACACTTTTTTCTACCACATCTTTTCCTTCCCTTCGCCTCTCTATTAATGTGCTTGGACACAGAACTCTGTGAACAGCCAGCCTCTTTTGCAATGACCTTTTGTGTCTTGCCCTCCTTGTGCAAAGTGTCAATGGTCGTCTTTTGGACAACTGTCAAGTCAGCAGTCTTCCCCATTGTGTAGCCTACAGAACTAAACTGAGAGACCATTTAAAGGCTTTGCAGGTGTTTTGAGTTAATTAGCTGATTAGAGTGTGGCACCAGGTGTCTTCAATATTGAACCTTTTCACAATATTCTAATTTTCTGAGATACGGAATTTGGGATTTTCCTTAGTTGTCAGTTATAAACATGAAAATTAAAAGAAATAAACATCTGAAATATATCAGTCTCTGTGTAATATGAATGAATATAATATACACATTTCACTTTTTAAAGATAATTAGTGAAATAAACTTTTTGATTATATTCTAATTATATGACCAGCACCTGTATATATATATATATATATATATATATATATATATATATATATATATATATATATATATATATATATATATATATATATATATATATATATATAAAATAAACGCTGTCTAATAAGCTACAACGGTGACAGTGACTTTTATTTTGGCAGTGCAGTTTATCAATCAGGAAGTAAAGTCCCGTTGTCAACAGATTTCTGACACATTCAAACTTGCGCTACACACAGGTAAGTTCACGTGTTTATTATCATAAAATCTGTTTTATGTCGTCGGTGAACGAAACAGTAATGGCTTCTGTTTTAATTACAGACTGCTTTGTATCATGGCATCCTAGTTATCCATACAGCAAGCTAAAGTGATTAGCCAGCTGCTCAGTAAACAGGCTGCTGAAGAACTTGTTTGGTGGGGTAGCTTGTCGTAAAGTATGTCTTAATAACCGGTGGTAAAATGCCATTCTTTAGAGAATATACACCCACCGACCGAGAAAATCGAAGAAAATGCATTACCAGGGTATAATTAAAGGCCTCGGAAGTGGCCAGTCGTGAAATGATGAGTTGTAAATTGCTCTCAGAAAACATTAATGACAACAATTAATGTTGCCTCACCCCTACAGTTTTATTCAAATATCTAAAATAACAGAAAAAAGTCTTACCTCCAACTGTGGCATATTAGAACATAAACATAATGGGTTTCAGATGCATACTGACTCCATCTAACCCACAGGAGTAATCTCATCATGAGTAGAGTCTACTACATCCTCAGTGCTGCTCTTTTTGTGTTAGAAATTCCAGAGACCAAGGTATCTCTTGCTTTTCTCTTCAGGAATCTTTTCAAACAACATTCAGTATCTGAGAGCCATAACTATTGTGAATACATTGGTTACTGTAATGCTCTAAAACTGAATTTAAGAGCTCTTCCAATCTTGATGTATTTTGGATTTGCATGTGTTTCAGGCACTGCTAGAAAACTCAAATGACTGTTGTGAAAGAATAAAGAGAATGAATGAAACCTGTGTGAATATTACACTCTGTGATCCTGGTATGTCTCTAAAGTAGTATCATTAGCAACATTTACACAGAGCTGCAAATAAATGTTCCTTTTTTATTAAACATGAGCAAATTAACACAAGCACATTTTGTTTCTGTGTAATGTTATAAGTAATTGACATGCATTTGATATAAATTACATATTTTGTAACCTTGAATCCTCCTCTAGGGCTCCTTCAAATACAGGAGAACAATACAACATTTTGTGTGTCCTGTGACTCAACAGATCAGGGCAATTCAACTTCACTTAACAATAGTAAGTGCTGTCACATTAAAGAACATCTCTATATTTTAGAACATTGCTTGTTTTGTTTTTGTTTTTAAGTGCAATCACATTATGCACATGAATGCATCATTCCACTGTTTTGCTTTATTTAAATTTTTAAGAAATGGTTCACGTAAAAATGTAAATTTGCTAAAATATTTACTCACCTTGTAGTGAGTAAATATTTTTGTAGAAAATAGATGTAGATTAATTTGTTTCTTTATCTAAACAAACTTTTAAAAATTAGCTTTACATCACTTGCTTCACCAATGGATCCTCTGCAGTGAATGGGTGCCGTCAGAATGAGAGTCCAGTGAAGCTGATTAAAAACATCACAATAATCTACAAATAGTCCACATAACTCCAGCCCATCAAGTAACATTTTGTGAAGTGAAAAGCATTTTATGTAACAAACAAATTTAAGATGTTTTTGACTTAAAACTGTTGCTTCCGGCTAAAATATTACTCCATAATCCATATTGCTTTCTCCAGTGAAAAGTTGCCTGGTTGGAATCAGAAGAGAAATATGCACAAATCAAGCACTGTTACTAGGGGGAAAAAAATCAAGTTCTTAAGAATTCACATTTCAATCCATGTCATTGGATTGTAATGTGAGAGGACTAAAGGGGTTTCAAGTGTTAATTTCAGGGAGTAAATATTCAGCAAATTTTCATTTTTGAGTGAGCTATTCCTTACAAAACTAAAAGGGCTATTTTTGATGTATCCTGTTTATTATATATATATATATGTAATATAATGTATATATATTTTGTTTTTATTTAATTTTATTTATTTTTTTTAACTCTTCCTCTAGCAAAGACTAATCACATTCTAGTACCTTTAATCACAGTGATTGGTAAGTTACTACCATTGTTTAATGGTAGTTATGTAGACAGCCCACAAAAACAGCTTTAAAAACTTTTTTTTTTCTATATTGATCTTCACTCAGGAATCTCATCTTCTGTGCATTATTGTTTCTGTAATGGCAGGTGGTCCAGGTGTAGCAGCTTCTGTCCTTCTAGGAACTCTACTGATCAGCCTGGGTCTCATCCTCTCGGTTGCATCTTTCTTTTACCTTAAGCGTTCCAGCCGCCTCCAGGTCTTTTACAGGCGCAATAAGGGTAAAATAAAGAAAAAGTCTTATAACCCTTAAATATGTAAATCAGTTAAAGCTTTGGATGGCTTTGTTTACCCAACTGTGTTGGATATTTTATGTATGTATGTATGTATGTATGTATTATTATTATTATTGGTAGTGTTTTTATTCAAGATTAGTTAAATTGTAATTTTATATTCCAGCTTTTATATTCCAACCAAGTGAGACGGTAAGACATCAATAATCAATTTGTTGTTGTTTTTAGTCTAAATATTTTTGATGTTATATAAACAAACACAGCATTGTGTGAATACCAATGTACTAACTTTTTAATTTTTCTAACAAGGCTGCCATGATTCCTGAAGCTACATCTTCAGGTAGGAGAAATTTGAACTACTGTATAATCTGTATTTTAAATTTAATAATAGTTCCAAAGTGATGCTGCATTCTAATTCCAATTGTGCTAAATTCCAAAACATCTATTGGGAATATCTGATCATTAAAAACTTTAACTTGCTATGTTTAATGTATACTGTAGGTTGAATGTGACCCTTATCTTTTAAATAAGCAGCCAAAGCACCCTGCAGCCCAAGAACGGTTTCCCACTGAAGCTAAGCAGGGTTGAGCCTGGTCAGTACCTGGATGGGAGACCTCCTGGGAAAACTAGGTTGGGGTATTAGTTAAACCAGCAGAGGGTGCTGTGTGGGTCCTAACGCCCCAGTGTATTGATGGGGACACTAAACTGACAAAAATTATTTGTCTTTCGGATGAGGCATTACATCGAGGTCCTGACTCTCTGTGGTCATTAAAAATCCCAGGTTGTCCTTCAAAAAAGAGTAGGGGTGTAAACCCGGTATCCTGGCCAAATTCGCCCATTGGTCTTTGACCATCATGGCCTCCTAACAATCTCCATACACTGATTGGCTTCATCACTCTGTCTCCTCTCCACCAATAAGCTGGTGTGTGGTGGGCGTTCTGGCAATATGGCTGCTGTCGCATCATCCAGATGGGTGCTGCACACTGGTGGTGGATGAGAAGATTACCCCCTTCTATGTAAAGCGTTTTGAGTGCCCAGAGAAGCACTAAATAAATGTATGGTATTATTATTATTAATTATTATAAATCATCTACAGTTCGCAAGCCGAGATATGTCAGGAGGGAGAGGCCATCAGCAACATCAGCATCCAGCAGTGCTACTGTGGCAACAGGAGCAGTAACCAAGGTATACGATGTGTGACCAGCCTCCAAGAGCCAGCTACAAGCCCCCTTTAAACCATGAGTCTGTCCTATAGAACTGTCCTTTGTAGGCAACACGAAGTGATATGTCTTGATGTAGGCTTTATCTTGGAAACCTTTTCTTTTCACTGAAGCCAGTTATTTATTTCTATTTATATGTTGTTCCTTTTTTTAAGAGACCTGGTGTTGCACTACTAGAGTATTTTTGATGGTTAAGCTATAATTCAGTCTATTAAGTTTTTTTTTTTTTATGAATTTTGTAATGTTTATATTTATTACCAGTATTTTTGTGTAATATTGTATTTTTGAATCTTGTGACATTGAAACTAGAATCCAAAAAAAAAAAGACTTCCACGGTTAGTCATATTTGCACACAACCTACTCCTCAAACCTTATTAAAGTTAAAAATTAAATTAATAAACACATAAATTGACATTTACCATTCAGTTAAAATCAGTTTGGTAACAGTTTACACAAATAATATATTTTCTTTTAATTCTGTACCGTTTCCACAAATTCCTTTAGCATTTATTAATGACATATGCGTATGCTGGAAAATACTACTGGCTTGGGTTTCAATGTTAACACCATATTCATGTTCTACTAACAAGTGTGCATGAACTATCCGCCTGTTAGCAATGCCACATTCCTCACTATATTCAACATGAAAGATTCTGGGTTTTGCACCAAAGGTTTCCCCAGGTAAAAAATAATAAATTCAAATTTGCTAGGCCTGAAAGTTGCAAACTTGCTGTTAATACACAATATATAAAGTTGTGGAAAACTGTTGCCAAACACAGTGCTACCTACTCTATTTATCCCATCTTTCAATTGTGCAAGACAAAGTGCCATTAAGTGAACGTGCTAACGAATGAAGACCCATAGTTAACCATTTTTGATTTTGTAGATTTTATACAAAACTGGACTGTAAAATTATAAAAGAACTTTAGTAAATTGCCCTTGTTTCTTGGTTGGAAAAACAAACAAAGAAAAAGCTTGATATCATTGCCATGTTATAAAGAGAGTGATACACTGGTATTTCTATAAAAACGATCAAAGTCAGTTACCTTTTTTACTTTATTTTGTAGTTGTTTATTGCAAATAGTGGCCTTTAAAATGCCATATCATGCCTATATATTTATGATTTTCTGTGTAGTTATTAGGTTTTCTCTTGTAGTAATGGTTCTTTTTATTTAAAGGATTATGATTTTTTTCTACACATTTTCTACTTTATTTCAGGAAGGGTATTTGAACATTGTTTTGTGAAGTTTAAAATCCTTAGTATGCTGGATTAAGCAAAAGCTAGGAATATTTACTTAAGGTGAAGGTAAATGATGTGCTTTCATGGGGATACATCAGTGATACTGATTCTAGAATATAACCACTTATTAAATTCAACTTATTTCTCGTGTCATTTTATTGGCTGTCGTGCAGCAACTGGAAAGCATGTCAATAGATTTTGTATACTGTATGAATTAATGTAAAAATGGATGTTGATGATGAACTTTTTTTGTATGTTGATGAACAGAGTGAGTATTGATCACATATTGAATCATATTTGATGAAGATTTCAGTGTTTACAGAAATAAAAGATATTTTGATTTATGAGAAACAGTTTACTTGTTTACTTAGTATCATATCCTTGCAAAATGTGACTTAAAAGATTATGAATAAAGGTACGGTGCACAAAATAAAAAGTCCAGGTGGTGGCTGGTGTTGATCATTAAAGACTCATTTGCCATAGAGGTTCTGGGAAGCAGTAGAGTAAGGTTATTATATGATTATAAAACTCTTTTTAGCATTTTAATTGCTGGCAAGTATTATTGTTGTGTTATCATCTGTAGAATAATTATTAGAATGGTAAACTATACAAGGTTGAACTTGTCACAAACAATGTCAGGAGAGCACTCCTGTGAATGTGACCAATCACCAGTTTACAGCTGTCTTCGGTAAACAGATGGAGGGACTTTGGTCCCATTTACCTATAATATTATAAGCACTTCCTTATAAGACACTATAGTAGATCATAATAGAGCCAGTACCATGGGACCGTCTTTCCATTAGCTCAGTCCTCTATGATGTTTGTCATGTCTCACTATTCAACACAAATATACGCATTTCTAAGGGATTTTTTTAAAGCATTCAGCACAAGTGAAGTCACAACAACGGTTGGCACACTATAAAGTAAAAACAAGTTACTGCACACACCCAAAACAAAGCAAAAATGTGACTGTTGTTTCACATGTAAACATATCACAACCATTTTCCTTATACCTGGCTGCTTATCTCCAGCTGAGACAGAGAGCGGTAATATATTCAGTCGACAGTCATGTGACATTGCAAATGGTTTGAATTTATGGCCGATTTCTTTAGTATTATGGTTTTGTTATGCATGTGCAATGTCTTATCAGTTCCCATAAGAATTGTGGAACCAGATGAATAACAATTACCATGCAGACCGTTGTAGTTTGTCAAAAACATTTTTTTAGAAGATTCCATTTTATGTTAAAGGGACAGTTCACCAAAAATGAACAAAAGTGTCATCATTTACTCACACAAGTTGTTTCGAACTGGAGTTGAACACAAAAGACAACATTTTTAAAAAGAGGACCAAGCTGAATTTTTTTTTTTTTTTTTTCTTAAATGTATTTGAAATACATCTATTTCATTCCAAGTATAATACAAATACACGGACATATTTATGTGCTTAATAAAAATACTCTGCACTTGTACTTTTAGTATACTTAAAGTCTGCTAAATTGGAACAACTAATTTTGTACTTAATGCACTTTAATTGTGCAGAAGTAGTGCTGAAGTCCAGGTAAAGATTTCCTTAAGTATATTTGACTGTGTTAAAGTGGAACTATTGCAAGTATACTTCAGGTACACTTTAAATATCTTGCATTTAAAGACCTATATTTTTTAAAGTTCATACAATCCTCATCAGTAGTGACATTAAAATTGTAGGTTTAATATTGAGAAATGTGCATTGAGTTAGTACTCCAAATAAAGTTTAATTGTAGTCTTGAGCGATATGTCAGTAAAAAAAAAAAAAAAGATTTGAACTAAATATGAAATAAATTTTAAGTTTAAATATATAAAATTTTAAATATTATATTATAATATTTTAAATATATTACTTTTTTATTTTTTTACTAGCGAATGGCTACCATGAACTGTTTGGTTAGCATCATTCCTTAAAATATATTTTGTGCTCATCAGAAGAAAGAATCTCATATTTGAAACTTGAGGATCTGCAAACAATGATTTTTAAATTTGGGTGAACGATTACTTTAAAAAAATACAGGCATTTTTATGTGTGATACAAAATATTCAGTTGCAGCACCTGCCTACTGTAATTTGATTAAACTATTAAAATCTAAATAATTCACAATGCTGTGAATGAATGTGCTTCAAAAGTTGGGTAAAACATGTTATGCTTTGTCAATCTTGCATTAACCAAGGTATAGATGACAAAGCGTAATCTAATCCTGCAGAAAACCAGTTCCTACTTCCCTGTCCTTGTCATCCATCCCGCTTTTCCGTAATTTACACAGGTACATGTGTCAGATGGTGTGTGAAGGAGGGGTGGGAGAACAAGATAATGATTAATATTTGAGTCACAGCTCAGAAGTATAATTCAAACTTGTGAGGAGCAGGTGAAGGCAGTCACACTTTACTGGAAGGCCAAGACAGGTCTGGAGAAAGACAGCCATTGAAATACACATTTTGGGAACTTTTTTCAACTTTTCAGACTTTATTTGAACCCCACTGAAGAAAGCATCAAGATAAAAAGAAGAATACCATATTCCTCTTTTAAGGTAATACTTTTTTCTTTTCGTTTCACACTGCCCCTATATATATATATATATATATATATATATATATATATATATATATATATATATATATATATAATACTGTTTATATAAACTATATACTGTATACATTTATCAGTGCATCGACAATATATTTTGAGTTTCACCTTTTTTTTTTTTTTATCATATTTAGCCATTCACTCAACTTCCTGAACCACACTTGTAGACTTTATAAAAAAATAATTTTTAAAATGAATCAAAATTACTGGAATTTGTTAACAAAAAAATAAACAAATTATAAAATAAAAATCAATTTTTTCTCTTTTGAAATTTTAAAGTGTGGCTGTTTCTTAATAATTTTTTGGGGAAATTAAATATCAGTTGTGAAAACTGTTCCTACACCATTTTTTAGAGTAGGACAACAGCATATATCTTTTAAGTTAAAGATGGTGACACTACAATAAATTAATATTGTATTTCAGATTTTGTTCTGACTACACAACAGGATGGAGGAACCGGAAGTATCTACAGCATCACGTACCAATTCAATACGGCACCAACACAAGACACTGGTCTCCGGTGATGACCAGGACAATGCCTGGGACGCTGGTCCGGAGTGTTCAATCTGCTTTTGCGCATACGACAACACCTTCAAGACACCGAAGCTTCTAAAATGTACCCATACCTTCTGTCTGGAATGTCTGTCTCGCTTTGTGACTATTTCACCAGAGCAGGAGGGTACCCAGATCACCTGCCCTCTTTGTCGGCGGCCAACATCCCTGCCTGAGCACGGTCCTCCAGATCTGGACACCAGCCAGGAGGTTTTGGGTCAACTTCCAAGCGACCAGCAACAAGTGGAGAAAGTTTATCTAGATGGAAAGAGGCTGTGCTACTCAAACCCTATGATACCCAACTGCGTCTGCATTGAAATCGGGGAGCATAAACCAGAGGAGACGCCGAGAAGTGAGGAGAGAAGAGAGGGCTGTGGACACAGCCTGCTGCGATTCTTGGGTTTTTATGGAAACCGGAAGAGGCTTGTGGTCTTAATAATAGTGCTTCTTGTAGTCTTATTCATTATGTGGCCCATCCAGTGCTTTTTCTTCCCAAACTCCATGTCACAATGCTTCAGAAAATCAGCACCTATTTTCAATCCTCCAAGAACTACAGTCGGTACCTAAGACACACAGGTGGACACAAGAAGTTTTTATTCAAAACTGGAAACAGTTTAAATTTCATTAATTTAAAAAAAAGAAAAAGTCTAAAAGCATGACTGATAAGCTGAAACCACAGCCACAACCTTTACAGCTTCATATGACAGGAAACCTGTATTGTACAGTATATATCTACTTTGCCATTTAAATTCAATATTTGTTACAGAGAATTTCATTGTTATATCACATACTTCCTAAATGTCACTGTAAATATTTAAAATTATTTTCTGTGTTTAAAACAGATGACCAAAATAAACATTAGGGTAAAACAGTTTTTATAATTGACAATTTTATAATTGTTTGATTGTGTTGGCTGGAACCCTCTAAAAGCTCTTTGCACATTTTTTAAAATAATAAACCTGCAATTTATTGTGTTTTTTAAATTTCTATTTTATATATATATATATATATATATATATATATATATATATATATAAATTAAGCATGTATATTGACTAATGAGTTTTTAAAATGGTTGTATTAACAGGAAAATATATTTTGTAAAATATAAAAATATATATATTTTAATCAAATGTATCAAAATATCTTTTTAATAAACTTTTCTCACTACATCTGTATATGTATATTTTCACCAAATGAAATGATTTTTAATGCAAATTAATTATTTCCTAAAACTATTTCATTATTTATTTAAAATATATATTAAATAGTATACTTCAAATACATTAACACCTATTGTCATATCACTTAAGACTTGCTAATAATATATATATATATATATATATATATATATATATATATATATATATATATATATATAATTACATTTTATTTGGAGCATTTCTTTATTGCACAATGCACATTTATTAATATTATGGCTAAAATAGGTTTTAATATCACTAATAATACAGATTGTATGATCTCGTATAATATCAGTCTTTAAATGAAAGATACTTAACAGTGTACCTGAAGTATACTTGCTTTAGTTCTACTTTAGCACAATCACATTACAGTATATCTTTAGTTTGACCTCAGCACTACTTCTGTACGATTTAAGTGCATTAAGCATGAAATTAGTTGTTACTTAATTAGCAGACTTGAAGTAGACCAGTTAAGTATACCAAAAGTACAATTATACACTATTTATATCAAGCACAAAAATATGTAAATGTATTTGTAGTATTTTTTTTTCCACTAGGATATTTTTCCTGTTTTTTATTTTTTTTTATTTTACTAAATAATATACTAGAAATATTCTTCTAATATATTTACAGTAATACTTCATGACAATATATAACACTGCCAGACTTTTATTACCACAGATTGATCACAACTTGTTTTTACAGTGTTACTTCCCGAAAACCAAAAAAAAAAAAATCAAAGTATTTTCCGTTCAGCGTGTTGTTCAAGGATTTAACCCTTTACTGAATAGCAGCTTAGCTGATCAGTGTCAGATTCGTACCATCTCCCCAGAGAAACCCTATTTATAAATGTGAAATGGAATGCCCCTCTGAGAATGCAGAACACATGCACACCTCCATGTGATCAGACACATAGCTCTATTTATAACAGACCTGGACGTAGGGCCCCTCTCTCCCACATGCAAGGGCAGTGGAGTTTTTGAAGGTGTACCATGCCAGTATCGGATCAACACTGAAGTTACTTAACACTGAAGTGTTTCGAAAGCACAACTAACGACTAAAGGTAGGAAAAACATAAAGGAAATGAGATTTTTTTAATGGAAGCTGACTGGATGCAGAGTTTGCGGAGCTAGAACTTTGTGGAAATATTTTCCATTGGCCTGTGCTGTGTGTACTGGTGCTACTGTACCAAATATACCTAACCATGTACGCAATGAAAAAGGACATGATGCACAGGGTCTCGTTAATATTTATAATCTAATAAAGAAATAAAGACTCAATCAAATAATACTAAAGAACTAATTGCAAAACAGTTATGATCTTCCTGGGAAAGAAAAATTTTAAATGAGCCTATAGCTGAATGCATTATCCTAAGACTATGTGTGTCCACGTGTGTTTGTAAAAAAATGCCCCACAACCTAGATAAGATAAGACTGTTTTCCACTAAAAAGTTGTAAATCATGATTGGTATTCTTGGCATCAAGAGACACAGCTAGGTCATTTCTAAGGAACTGGACCATGCAAAATATTTGCAAAAGGCAAGTCACACAAACAGCACATCATGCTGCTGTTTTTTTATGTGGGGCTATTTCCTCTCACTGACATTTCAATACACAAATCACCTTGCAGTGAGTTGTTTTGAATACTCTGGGTACAGAGTATTTGGAGTCAGCTTACAGTCAGACCAAGATCATCCTCACAGGGGTTTTGGAGACAATTTGAGCAGTTTTTGTTTATAAACATTTCGGAATTTGAGTTACTTTGAAACAAAAGTATATTTCTCATTTAATTTGTTGAAAATGAGTTTGGGCTCTCACCTGCTGCATTAGAATGGCCTACTTAATATATATATATATATATATATATATATATATATATATATATATATATACACTGGGGAATTTTGTCTTTTGAACAACCGAAACTTGTTTTGTGTACAATGTTGCGTTTTAGTTTTGTGTGTGGTGCACTGTCAAATGTTTAGTATCCAATAACTAATAACACAGAGTTGTTGTTGTTTTTTTTACAGTTTTATTTAGTTGTGTCTTACAATTTTATTTTGTAAAAAATAAAAATAAAAAAAAGAATAATAATAATTCTCAGAACCATAATAAAGTCTTGTATGGTTCTGTCATTCATGTTAACTTTTAACCAACAGTCTACCGATATATTAAATAAGGTTTACATGCAAATGCATGAAAAAATGTATAACACGTTTTAAATATACAGTAGTCTGACTGAAATTAAAATCTTTTTCTTGTTTTGTGAAAATTTCATGCAATAATTTAAGATTCTTAAAATATTTTTAGATGTCTAATTTTTTTTAATGGCTTATAGCTCAACTAGATCAATTTCCTTTCTTGCAGGTCAAATTTTTGCACGAATGACTGTTATTATATTAAAATAAACATGAAAATTGTACAACTGAATTGAAAGATGCAGTCTATACTGATCAGCTAAATAAAATACATTACTGTTCAAAGGGTTTTTTGCTGAATTTAATATTTTAATTCACCAAGGATGCATTAAATTAACTTTTGACCACCAAACTTTTGAACGGTAGTGTATATATTTTGGTAAAAATTATTATTATTATTATTATTATTATTGTCTGTTTCTATCTTTTTTTCAGATGTCATACCAAACCTTTTGAGCTCAACTGCAATGGATGACTTAGACCACAGTGTGCTGATAGCAGAGCAGGACTGGGACTGTTTCTGTACAGAGAGTGAGGAATGTTCTGTTCAGCAGGCTGAGCTTGCAGCCTTAGATGAGTCTGGCTTCAGTGACACTGATGATGACAAAACCTTTGTCCCCGTGTCATCTGTTCCCACCCAAACCAGCCCTGACCAACCTTGTGAAGAAGATCAAATAGTAGAATGTCAATTACAACATACATCTGAGAATTCAGAGTTTACTGAATATCCTAGTTCTAAGACAGAGCCACATAATACCAGGTTTACTGAACAGATGTCCGATGCTGGAGCAAATGAACCGGGGGCTACATATGAAGACGGCAACCTGACTGAGAAGTTAAACTTAGAGAAATTAAGAGGAAACTGTGAAAATACATTAAGCCAAGCCACAAACACACCAGTCTCTGAAATAAAGCATGAAAAGAGTATAGATGGCATAGAAATGCTAACTGAAATGACAGACTGTTCAACAGTGGCCAAAAAAGAGAAGGAACGTTGGTTTGTGACTGTAAATGACAGCCCAGTCCGTCTGAGAATAAAGGATCCCACCTCAGTCCAAAAAAAAAGAAGAAAAAAAAAAAAACCTTCTAAAAACTTCAGACAGAATACCGGAGTGATGGAGAAGTGCTCTTCCTTGAATAACAATACAGAACCAGATGAAACTACTGAGAGACAAATAACGCAGGAGACATTTGAACAAGAAAATATTTCTTTTTACTCACCCAATATTCAAAATGTGCTTCATATCGAAGATATTAAATGTATTTTGCCCACTGGGTCATCTGAGGATCATCCTATTAGTCTAAAAAAGGAAAGCATGACAGAAATTCCAGAAGCAAAATTAGAAAAAAATCCCGCAGACTCTCTAAATTCACTTTTAACCCCCAAACAGATGCCACAGACCATGTTTAAAGATCTCACTGGCTCTATGCCACAGTACTGTGATCATGAAAGCGCAGTGTGTGATAAATATGACAAATCCGTAGTAGAAATTAACTCTGAATGTCAACATACAACTGATCATTTAAGCCACTTTAATATTGACACAGAGGTGGAAAGTCCAGGTGCCTCTAAACCCACTGTTCCTTCAGATACTAAAGAAGAAAAAACAGAACAGCAAGAGCCCTTGGGAAAGTCTTATAATAGAGAAGCATCCCAAGAGACACAATCCTCTAGTAACAGTGCCAAGACTTCAGGTCCAACTCCACCCATATTTGCCATTTCCTCCTTTTGGGATGAAATGGAAAAACTGACAATAAATGATATTTTGCAGCTTAGAACAGCCAATAACAGGACAGAAAACATAATTCCAGAAGAAAGCAGCCATGTGGCCACTGTCAACACTCATCTTCTAGAGAGGGGTGAGGTGGAATCTAAAGATGATAGTTTAGAAGATGGCCTTGTAGACGACGCAGCAGATTCAGACTATTTCACACATTTGGATGACTCTAAACCAGACCGGTCGAGCTGTGAATTCTCAGCTTACTCTGATTTCGATGAAGAGTTTCTACAGCTTCTTCATGCAAGTGCAAACCCTAGCCCTGAACCCCTTGAAGGCAAAGAGCAAACCCAAAGTTTTCTTGAGTCTGGCATGGATTCAGAAGAAACTTGGCGGAGTGAATCAAAAGAGATGGTGAAGCTGTGTCCTGAGAGTGATCCCTCACTATTTTCATATTCAGAGACAGAAGCAGAGATGCAAGACATATTTCTAATAGCTAAAGAGGGCGAGAACATGAATGCCTTTCTACTGGACCATTGTAGCACAAGGAGATCAACGCCTTCACCAGTTTTATCGATTTCTGATATTCTAGACAATCAGTGTCTGCAGACTTTCTTCGACATCTTGGGAAGTGACACCGAAGCAGAGCAACACCAGACTTGGATCCCAGATAGAAGCACTTCACTTTGTTTTTCACAGAACTTATCTGTGGCTGAGACTTATGATGACTTCTTCTCAGACTTTGAAGTTGGGAATTTTCTCTTTCCTTCAATTCAAGTTTCAACAAAGAGTGAGAAAACACTGGTTCCTATTTATTCCTCTTCTCATTCAGTGGTGAAAGACCTAGACTATCCAGAGGTAGAAGAGGTGATACCGTCGGATTGTGAAGACGAGAGTGCCCCAATCAGAGTTATGAAGTGTGCAAAGCCCTCTGACACATCAAACATTTGCTTTATCACTAGAACCTGGAGAAACCTTTCTCTGAGACGCACCAAACTTTTAATGGGAAGTACCTGGTGTAGGATAGCCACCTCTTGGGGTTTTCCCAAGACAGCTGACACCATCTACGGTTATAAAACAAGAACTACAAGTTCTTCTATAGCTCAGCCAAAGCTTCCAGAGCTTTTTCTAGAGAACCAGGCCCTTGGACAAGTGACAGAACATCAGATACGTGTTGGGGCAACGGTTGCAGACACAGGTACATTCTTAGAGCATTTATTTTGTTTTTGTAGATTAAATAGATATGAAAATGTCAAGTCTAACATTGCAAAATTCTGTTTACAGATAGAGATCGCATTCTTTTTTCATTAAAGCAAACAGACATGTGCCTTGTTTGCATTGCTTTTGCGTCTTGGGTACTAAAGTCAAGCAACCCACAATCTACAGACATGTGGAAAGCAGGTAAAACCAGCATGCTGATAAGACATTTGTGTAATAAGACACAATGATCAGGCTGTTACATATTAAATTAAGCAGTTTATTCAGATAATATGAGCACACAAAATTAACATGATCCTTTTTCCCTCTATTATTTCTCAGCTCTTCTGGCAAACGTGAGCGCGATATCTGCCATCCAGTACTTGCGGCGATATGTAAAAGAAGGATGAACCATAAAAATCTAGTATTAGAGCTTTCTGAGGATTTCTCACAAGGGGCCAGTGTACAGAAAAGGGTTAATTTTGCACAAATTCACAACAAACACTTTAGTAAATACACATGTTAGATCTTATTCCATATTTACTAACAGTCAAATATTTTCATGTTTAATATATCCATGTTACAAAATAGGTGTTCAATCAATAAATATCTTATCAAAGGACAATTTTGTTAAAGAAAAGCATACAAAACAAAGAAGGAAACATTCTGGGGTTTTTTTCTCTGTACAAACACATGTTTAGTTAGAAGACATATATTGCTTTAGATATTATGTTGATATGGACCAGAAATGAACACTGGTAGGTTTTGCGTCAGTTATATTCAGGACTCAAGCTGTTCTATACATATTTATGTTATTCACAAGTAAACTATTTTACAGTGTACATATAAAAAACATTTCCACTGATAATCACTCTAGATGTATCTATTAAATGCAAAAAAATTATTTGGCCAAAAAAAAAAAAAAGAGTTAATATAGTTTTTCAGTGAAGAAACCGGTTTGAGTTGTTTCATGAAGAATATAAATTTGCACATAAAATATAGTTGGAAGTTATCGAGGTATCAGAAAGTGCCAGAAAAATATGACTGCTGCTGAATGTCAAATATTTCCATAAGACATAAGCAAAGACTGATGTCAGTGTGACAAATGTATATAAAACAGCCCCAAAAAATTATGCTTACAAAAGACTAATTAATATATATTACTAAAAGAAAATGCACTGATGGAAAAAATACTGAAAATATCTGTTAATCTGTTAATGGATGAGTAAAAATGATACTAGCTGTTTGTAATAATCAAGCATTTATCATTGAAATGAAAGTTTTGAAAAAACTGTAAGGTAATTGCAACCAGACAATACTGTGCATGTGAAGACAAGTATGCATAAAGACATGGATACTAAAATTAGAATATATTTCCCATTTAAAATATCCGTATACTTTGTAAAATGCTACTGCAAATGTTTAGTGTTAACTTGAAGAAAATAATGACTTTTTGGCAGTTTTGGAAAAAAGTTACCATCAAAGTTCCAATAACGGCATTAACAGATAACACTCTTCAATTGTCTGCTTTAACACATACAAAACAATGGCACTGCATTTAATGTTTTCTATTGTTATTTTAACAGTTAATAGTAGTGCACAACAATACACTTGTATTGCATTAAACCATCACAAAATTACTCTTTCTCTCTCTATTGTGTTTATAATGTATTCCATCTTATTGTGAGAATGCTGTGCTCTTTCCCAACCATCATGACTATGAAAATGAGATGTTTAATTGGCCACGTGCACATGCTAGGATTGAAACTGGTAGTGAGGATACCATCAGATATGCCTTATGCATTTTATTGCTAAGTGCACGTACCTCTTTATAAATGAACTAACTAAATGAACTAACTAAACTTCAGTGCCAAGTAGGGTTACTCATGAACTGACCTGCTTTATCAAAATGTGAAAACACTGCGAGCAGGTGACTATAGGTCTGATCATTCTTCTACAGCATCGTATGACCATGGCAGTGAAGCGACTGTTCTGCAGAGCTAGACAACACTGCACTCGTCATACTAGCCTGCATTTGGTCTACATTATTAAATCAAAAAAGCTAAATTACTGAATGAATAAGATATTGTGGAGTTTACTACATGTGGGTTTTACTGTATATTGATGAGCACTCTGAGGTAAAGATGAAGAGACTGTCAGAGAAAGGGAAGGACAGAGTATGTAAAGCATGCACTTCTTGCACACAGGTCATCTGAAGTTTTTGTATCCAAATCTATCATTGCAACTTTTACATTTCAACAGTTAATATATTATTTTAAACATATAATATTTACAATCTTAAAACGAGCGTTTCAATAATCTTTTAAACTAAATTGTGATAAACTCTGGATATTGGACAGCACTTTTCAAATACTTAGTAAATCTACAATATTGTGCTTTTAGCACAATAATGACATTACATGGAAATTTAATTTCCTACAGAAACTTCTAACTTACAGAAATTTCTAAATGGTGTTCATGCAAGGAAAGAAAATTCAGTGTGCTTCAAAAGGATAGTTCTTTCTTACAGCACAAAGGAGTCGGTCAAACGTTTATAAGAGCCAAAAGAGGAATAACCTACGCTGGGTTTTCTGAAATATAAGGTCTGATACCCTGAACACAGAATCACTCAGTAATCCACAGTGGAGGATTTGTTCATTTCAGGACTGCTTGTCTCCCTCTTTCTTCAGACGGCTGTCAAAGAGACAACAGAACAACACGTTGTCAATTAAAGTGCCCCTATTATGGATTTTTGAAGATTACCTTTCATGCAGCGTAACAGCTCTAAATGAATGAAAACATCCTGCAAAGTTTTAAAATAGAAAGTGCACCATGTATAAAGTTATTGTCTCTCAAAAGAAAGAGTCAACTCTGAATGATTTAAAGGAGTCATTTTAAAAACGAATCCCAAGCCTAGCATATTGCCCGCCCACTTGTTGGTCTTTTCACATTGGTCTGAATGAAAATGCAAATTCATTCTTTGCCACAAGGTGCCGCATTTGGAGCTGTAAAAATAGCAGTTTCCCCGTTAACACTGTATACAAAGCAGCACTGCCCTCACAAACATCCTTTTTAGGCATTACCATGGACAGTAAAAAAATCTATAAAAAAAAAAAAATTGACACATCTCCACTTCCTTCCACTTAAGAAAAGTGAAGCAAAAGCATCTCAGAATGACCGCTGTCATGTTGGGTAAATGACGTCATTTGGAGCCAGAGTCTGCGCAGTAGTGGTGTGGGGTGGAGCTGCGGAATCAAACTCCCGCCCAAACCACGTCCCCTGAACTTCTCATTTGACTGCCCTATACTGAAGGTAAATACAATAACTAACTACTTAAATTTAAAAACATACAATAATATACTATATATTTAAAACAAAGAGTAGTGATGAAGGCTATTTCTTTTATTATTTAAAATAATAACTGATAACTAGTCTACCACAATGTGTGGGACAGCAAAATCAACAATCTTTAGTTTAATATGCCACTGGAAACAACCGTATAAAAACATGGATGTAGTGTCCGTGATTTCACCCGTAAGTTTCTGAAGAGCCTTTTTGAAACCTAAAGTAGGAACATCATGGCAGCGCCTCACTCTACTAACAGACAGAGGGGGACCCCCACCCCCCCGGAACACAATCGCGTATGGACCAAGGGGTGCCCTGCTCCCTACCTCACACCAGGCGCCGGATCAGCAAAGGATGGCTCTGCTCCCGGATAACTGAAAATGCGCAAAGAGGTGGAAGCTGGTTGCTGAAACCATGCCCACCTAGCTCGACTGCATGGACAGCAGCGCCAATCCACCTGTCACTCAAGTGGCCACACTTCTGCTGCAAAGTTGGGCATTTTAACATGGGGAGTCTAGCGGATTTACTCACTTTTGCAGCCAGCCTCTGGCGGCCAGTCGATGAATTACAGTTTTAGTCACTTCCGTGTTGGCTTCACGAGAGAGAGCGGGAGGTTGCTGCTTGGACACAACTCTTAAATGCCATTTTAAATCAAGTTCAACTAACATTACATAAGATTGATTCCTGTAGACAGTACACTATAATTAATTAGAGTAGGCAATCATCAGTTTTGTCTTCCTAATTATTTTTTTATATCCATAAAAAGAATTGTAACTGTGCCAGATAATGATCACCTGCTTTTTCCCGTCATGGCTAACGTTAGATACGTTATCTTATCTAATAACATTTATTAGTTAAAGCCCACATTTAACGTTTACATTTAAAGCAATGCATTTTATGGACGACCGTTTCGTGAACCTAGGAGAGGAGATAATTCTGACTTTGCTATGACAATATGGCCCTTCTGAAACAGCTACTGGAAGTATGTTTTGTTATTAGTTTAAGTATTTGCTATTGAATGTTCAAATTCAGAGTTCTGCGCGTTGTGTGTGTGTGTGTGCGCGTGCGTGTGTGTGTGTCTGTGAGAGAGAGAGAGAGAGATAAAGAGAGAGAGACAGTCACACAGTGGAGCTGTCTTAACCGTCCGTGGCTTGTGTACTGCAAACACAAACGAGATTCATCACTGTCTGTCACGCGACTGTTCCCCTTTTAGGCTTGAATTGATGGTAAAACTAAGGACATTATTAACTGTCTTTACATTTATTTTGAAAGAGTAAGTTCACTATTATGTAAAGGGGCGTTACATTTATGATGAGTGCTTGCGTTCATTGGCCAAACCATTTGAGAGAGTCGTGGCATAGAGGACCTACAATAATGTACAGTATTTGAAAAATAATGTGTTTTTTTAACATTAAAGCATGTCAAAATATTTTGTTACACCAAATACACTAAATAATAATCTTTAAAAGAGCATCATATGACCCCTTTAAGCAGTAAACTTTGCAAAACAAAATTTGTCACTGCCAAAACTTTTTGTGACAAGTACACAACTTTTTTTACTTTATGTTCCCAGTCTTATTGTAAATAATTTTTCTGTACATGCTACTTCAGTGAACAAATATTTTTGCAAACATCAAAACATCGTGCTTATTTAAACATACACTCTTGAACATAACATGGTCTCTGTGCTTCACCTGTAGTAGTCTTCTTGGCTTGGGAGAGGAGCACTATGTAAGTGTGCATGTCCATGTAGCCACTGCTGCTCCAGTGCCAGCCTCTGCAGCTCTGCTGACTGTGCTTGCATCGCCTGCAACTGATGTGCAGCCGACATAGGAGCCAGGGGTCCTGGTAACTCTCTGGGGAATGGTGCTCCTATTAAAGAAAGAGAGAGAATATCTTACTTCAGTTA
The DNA here is from genome assembly GCF_963082965.1 of Carassius carassius. Taxonomy (NCBI): domain Eukaryota; kingdom Metazoa; phylum Chordata; class Actinopteri; order Cypriniformes; family Cyprinidae; genus Carassius; species Carassius carassius. Next base: position 9,300,930 of record NC_081771.1, read on the forward strand.
ATCTTCCCTCAAATAGCAGAGAGCTATTTGCTACCGTGGGACTGTAATGTGCATGTAGGTGCTGAATGGTCTTGTGCCTCACAAGCAACAACGGGTTGACAAACATTATTATTGCATAACATAGCCATTTTGGCTATTTGAATAATGAAATTCACAATGATTATTATCATCAGCAAAAGACAGGCCAGACGTAATATATAGACACTTTTTCATTTGGAGGGAGGGACATTCAATGTTTGTATCATTATTAAATTATATACAGTATAGTTTCAAAATGTTGGGGTATGTGTTTTTTTTTTAAGAATTTATTACTTTTATTAAGCAAGCATGCATTAAGTTAATTAAAAGTGATATTAAAAACAAATAATTGCCTTTCTTTTCATTTTCAATTGATCAAAGAATCCTGGAAAAATAGATCAGAGTTTCCACAAAAATATTAAGATGCAATGTTTTCAACATTGATTATGATAAAAAATATTTCTTATGCACCAAATGAGCATATTAGAATTATTTCTGAAGGATCATGTGCCACTTAAGACTGCAGTAATGGCTGCTGAAAATTCAGCCTTGCCACAGGAATAAATTATATTTTTAAATATATTAGAATTAAAAACAGTCATTGTAAAACAAATACATATTTGATCAAATAAATGTAGCCTTTATCTTAAGACAATAGTTTTAAGATAAAAAAAAATTCATAGACTTAAATATAAATAATATTAAATCTTAAATATTAATTCTGAACTGATTTAAACATGGTTAAATATGTTAAAAGGAGCTGAATGTACTACATTCTTATTGGCTGCTGAAAGAGTAATATTTTATTTTACTTTAAGAAAGTGACTTCATGCAAGTGATGGGATATGTCTAATCAAAGGGCAGGATGTTTCACTGCTCAGCAGTGGACATTGTTTAGGCCTGGCTATATGGGTTGGAAATGTTAATTATTCAGAATTAACTTGAAACTTTCTTTAATACTACACGTGAAATGGGGAGTCTATTTGGTGACTCACCAAACAGAGGGTGGCGGAGCATTTCATGCTCATGGGTTAACTCACTGAGTAGGGGGTTGGAGATGGCACCAGGTGGGTAGGGGAATCGTGCCAGAGGGGGGCCAGCAGCCAATGGGTCCACCAGAGGATGAGGCCCTTGGCCTGAAAAACAAAAGCATTGATATTTACATTTACTTTCTTAACCACATCAACTCTGGGGACCCACCGGTGGGTCCAATATTGCATATGCCTAATTCTCAAAAAATCAAAATAACAGCTGAAGTGGTTAAAAAATGTGATCTAAATAACTTAACATATTTTGCTGAAGTTCTCACCTTGATTGAGAGGGTCCTGTTGGTGCAGATGAAGATGGGAGTGTATATGTGAGTGCTGGTGGTGGTGTGGTGTAACATTAAGCATCTGTAGCCGTGCAACAGGGTCACCAGCAGCAACAGAGGCCATCCTTTCAGCATGGAGCCGTTCAGCTGTCAAACGCTCAGCGTAGCTGATTTCCGGCCGAGGGGGTGCCGCTATGCTGCGCTCCATGGCTGGGTGGAACTGAGCGAAGGGGTGAGGCCCGGCCACATGAGGGAGAGGCAGGGCTCCATGGCGGGCGAAATGCTCCATGGGATTTGCCGATGGATGAAGTGGGTTCTCCAACTCCGGTGGTTTCACCTCAAATCCGGGCTTCATTCTTTCTCGGATCTCTCTCTCTCGAAGTTCACGAAGCTCTCGCTCTCGAAGGGCTGGGTCTGCTACGTACAGCCCTGGCATGTGATAAGCTAGCAGGTGCTCACCCGGCCCAAGTGGCATGAAGAAAGGATGGTTGCGGTTGTTGGGCGACATGACGTGGGGGCGGGCGTACTCGCTGAGTGTGCGGAGGGCTGGAGTGTCAGGGCCCAGATATGGTGGAACTGCAGCCACGGTGGTGGGGGGAGGAGGTTCGAATGACGGACGGCCTGGTTGCACATGGGCAGCAAGCAGGTGGTCACCTATTCGGCCATCATGGGATGAGCTTGAAGCACGCTATGTAAAAAAAATAAAAAAACGTTTTATAAAAGAGCAAAAAAAAAATTATATTATAAACTTCTTTAAAGAGGGAAATTAATCAAAAATGGTAAACAAATCATAATGACATATCTCACATTACAGTAAATAGAAATTGTAAAATAAACTAACTGAAAAATGTTTTTGGGGTAAACTATATATATATAGGGTTTTTTTTTTCTGAAACGTCAAATTCAAAAGTAAATGCCACATGTACTTACAGAGGCTTTATCAGAGTCTCTCTCCCTTTCTCGCTCCCGCTCTCTTTCTCTCTCCCTCTCACGCTCTCTTTCTCTTTCTCTCTCTCGTCCCTGCCGAGCACTCAGCTCTGCTTCTCTTCTGGATCTTTCAGCAACTTCCTCTCGTTTTTTGGCCAGTTTTGAAGAGGCCAATGGGGTAAAGTACAGGTCTGTGCGAGAGCAGGAGTTGTAACCTCGGTTGAGGTGTTTGATAAATCTGCAAATGACAAAAGAGAATTTACTTTGTATGCTGAATTACACAGTTTAATTTGCATCTTACTGAATAGAATTTTGTTAGAATATAAAAACATATTTAGGGTACTACATTGGAAAACCTTTTTTGTATATTTTTAATAAAAAAATTATTACGAATTTCAAGTATTTACAAATGTGATCTCTATACCTTGCTGACTGACTTGCGTGACTGGGTATGTCAACCACTGTCGGTACTGGAGAGGGACTTCTGCGAGGGGGAGGCGAGCTATCACACTCCTCCTCCTCATCAATTGGCTCCTCTTTGATATGAGCCTGTCCAACAGGAGTGCTTGCTGAGGAGGATGTGGAGGGCTGATGGGCAGGGATCGGAGAAGCGTACAGAGGGAATGAAGCAGTGGACTCAGCTGCAGGACGATTTTGAGGAAGCAATGGGTGAGAACTTTCTGCAGCTGGAGGGGCACCACTAGTATGACCTTTGACCTGCTGGCTCTGCGACTGAATCAGAACGGAAGGTTGAGAGGGGTGATTTTGTGGAATTATATGCAATGGAGGAGGCTGGGAACAAGGCAAGTGTTGTGATGGCAGGGAAGCAAGCGGTTTTAGAGCAGGAGGTGGAGGAAGATTAGGGTGAATCTGCAGAAAATGGGGTGGAGGTGCAGAAAGGTGAGGGGGCTGCTTGTGAGAAGGTGGAATTGGAGTGGTCGGAGGGGGCTTGATTTGGGATGCTGCTGTGGGGGGAAGAGGAAGAGGGCTCTCTTTTTGAAGGTGCAATGGTCTGGAAGCAAACCCTGGTGGCTGATTTGCCCCAGATGAAGGATTCTGCAGCTGATCTGGATTGTGCTGATAATGGGGCGGCACAGGGAACGACTGCCCCTGCCCTGGACACTGCACCTGCTGAGACGAGGAGTTTGAATAAGAGGTGGGGGGTTCAGGTCCCCTGGGACCACTTCTGAAAGTGGTTGGAGATGGAACCTCCTGGGAAACCTCTATGGATGGTGCCTTCGAGGTGGTGGTAAAAGTTCCAGGTGAAGGTGCGGATGAGGACACAGGCAGAGAGGGCTGAGGAGATGGTGGTGTTTCAGATGGGGCATGTGTTGTTGGGGTCTCAGCAGGCTGTTGGGGCTGGGATTTTGGGGTTGGGCCTGGTGCAGGGGGTGGTGCTGGGGAGTCCGAGTCGCTTTCGTTGGCCTGCAGGGGACTGGCCAGGCTGGGGGAGGAACTGCGGTTGTCCTGATCAATGTCTTTAGTGTCACTGCTGCCATCATCATTGGCGCTGCGGCTGTCGGAGCTCTCGCCTTCACCCTCACCCTCACCCTCACCCTCACCTTCTGATGGAGAATCAGGACCCTCCTGGATTAGATATACACTACTTAAAATCTAGACGTCATGGCAGAATTATGTGGATAGACATTATTATCAGTTACAGCCAATAAATGGTCAATTTTAAAATCCTGTATAAATTTGTATAAAAAAAATAAAATGTAATATCGAAATACACTAGATTACAAATAAAACACACTAGAAATATATGTAGAAGTAATTTTAATGTCACAACATTATAATGTGCAGTATGTATTCTTTATACATTATAGTATATTGTATATCTAATGCTCACAGAACACAAAGACACTAATAATTCAATATATATATAGTGTCTTTTTGTGTTCTGTAAGTGAATCTGAAAGTAATCTAAATGTAAAAATAGGTAGAAATGAACATGCACAATTAGTATCCAACATAAAATACCCTTACCTGATTCTTAGGTCGTTTCATGTTTTTCCTTTCAGGCTCATCAGCATCTGAAACTCCTGACTCTCTCTGTCTTTTCACACCCTTTACAATAGATGCCTCTACTTTTATCTTTTAAAGTTTAAGAAAAAAATGGAAATGAAAAGGTTAAACAACACAAAAAGGATGAATATATAGCTGTGCACTTTTTTACAAACTCTAAACTGAGCAGGTTCCTTTTTATCACTACCTTGCTGGTCTTCCCAGCCACCCCATTCTTGATATCAGAGCTGGAAGCCCTGGTTGCCATAGCAGTGGAACTGGCTCTGGGGGACTGTCCATTAGATCGCACATCCTCGAGGGTTGGAGACATGCTCCTGTCGGGACTTCCGGTTGGTCTGTTGCGCCCACTTCGAAGTGATGACATCTACATGTAGAGACAAAGGAAGGCTAAATTAAGAAACTACTCTTTACATCACCCTAAGCACAGCTCATGTGGAAGATAGACCTACATGTGGTGGACCCCGGCTCCGACGGGTCTTCATCCCATGTCTGACTCCCTCTTCCTCTTCTTTGACAGGTTTGAAGAGGTAGGGTGGATCTGCTGGTTTGGGAACAGGTGGCAGGCGCCTATGCTTGCTGAAATGAGAGTGGCAACTAGAGCACAGCAAGACATTGTCTCTCCCTCCATGATGCCAGTCTTTGGAGTCTGAAAGAAACATTTGTGTGAGTCATACTAAAAGAGAAGGCTCAAAAAAAATTCAAGGTATATAAAGTTAGAAGAGTTAAAAGGTTGATGGTTAATGTCAGAGTTAACTGATATTTGCAACCTATTTTACTTCTGTAACTTAATATATTCTACCTTTCAAAGGTTTGCTGAAATTAAAGTATCTTATGATCACCAAGACTGCATTTTTTGATTAAAAATAAATTAAGAACTATTATTGTGACAATTTAAATGAACTGTTTTCTATTTCAGAAATATTATTCATTACTGTGATGGCGAAGCTGAATTCTTCTCCAGTCTTCAGGTGTCACATAAGCCTTCAGAAATCATTCTGATATGCTGATTTGGTGCTTAAAAATACTCCTTTTCAATGTTGTAAATAGTTTTGTGGCCTACTATTTTTGAGCCTTTATTTGAAATAGAAAAGGGTAAAACACTTACTAGTGGTCAGACAGTTACTGCAGGCTTGACCTTTGCCACTCTGCTCACTATCCTCACTGTCCAGATCATCTTCACTTGCTGAACTAAGTTCCACTACAGACAGGGAGACCGAAAACACAAATAAATGAATAACATTACTTCTTGTGGAGTTATTGCCTTTAAATTATAACTACATCAGATTTGCAATCATGTTTTGACAGTTTGCAATAAATGGACAGACATATGGTGCATAGTGCCACACTCACTGGAAGAAGTGTGAGATGTTGCATTGGCTGCAGCTGTCGCGTTGCGAGTTTTCACTTTGCGAGACACCGGCTGCCTTCTCAGCTGCCGATGAGGTCGTGATGCCATGGCTTCGGGAGTTTTCTTCCAGTAGTAGTAGAAAGTGATTAGCTCACCCTAAGACGACAAATATGTAAAAAATTAAATAAAATGAAAGACTGAAGCTAACACACATGTATAATTAGATTTAAAAAGGCAGGTTTCCATACCGTTTTCTTACTAGGAAGTAACTCCTTACGGATCTTAAAGAAGTTTTTGCCATACTGTCTGAGACCTCTAATAAACCGTTTCTGTAATTGAACATGAATAACAGATTGAGAAACCTTAACTTTGACTTTTTGAAAAGTTCTAGTATCTAATATCATTCCACTATGAATTACTAGGCTATATCAGTGACAAATGTCAAGCTAGTAGTGAAAAATACAGATTCAGTTTCTCACCACTTCATCTTCTGACCAGCACTTCTCAATGAGTTTTGGAACTGGTTTCTTCACCAGACACTGCAGGGCTTTGGCTGCGTTGTACTGGCTTTCATGGAGCTGTGCACAAAACAAAATAAAATTACATAACCTAGTTGCACAGCAAATTAATTAAAGTTGAGATTAAAAGTAATGTTTATTTTTTTGAAATATTCACTGCCTTCAATTCAATTACATCAAAGATCCTAGTGATTAAAATTTATTTTATGATAAAAATTACAAGCACTGACCGTATTTAAAGCATTTAATGTGGTGTCATCCCGGGAAGCTGCAAGACAACCATCCTCCGTTGAGCCGCCATCACACATCCCTGCAAAAGCTGCCATGCTCCTGTTTATTCAGAGAACACAGAACAAAAATGCAGAAGATTATGTTGAATTACACACCATCCACAGACACCTCAAGATCCATTTTTAGACACACCCTCAAAACGGTGAATGGAAACTGGCATCAAGCCAAACAGCCATTACCTGGCAGCCCGTAGGTACATGAGAAGGTCACAGTCATTGACCCCCGGTGCCCACACCAGCTCCTCATTTCCTGTTACAGACTCTGTTCCATGAGCAGGGGGCGGCTGTAATTCAGGTAGCTTGACCTGCATATGATAATATAATGGTTAAAAATATAAGATAACAGAGTTTAATTAAGGTCTTTAAAGGGTTAGTTCACCCAAAAATTTTAATTAGCCCTCAAGTCATTGTAGGTGTATATGACTTTCTTCTTTCAGACAAATCAAGTCAAAGTTATATGAAAAATTGTCTTTGATCTTTAAAGCTGTTTAATGGCACTCAGCGGGTGTTGCAGTGCATCAGTCCATAAGAAGTTAAATAAAAAGTGCCCATCCATAATAAAAAGTGTCTCACACGGCTCCAGGGGTGAACAAAGGTCTCTGGGGGTGAACCATGGCCTCCTGTAGCAATTTGATGTGTTTTTGTAAGAAAAATATCCATATTCAAAACAAAATAAACCACTTTAATGTAGCTTGAGCCAACAGTTGTAAAACGGAAGCAGTTCCGGAGGAATGACGTATGAGGTTAGCATTGCGCATGCGCCGGTGAGTCTCGTGAAAAACAACATTTGCTAACAGGAGCAATGGAAGCAAAGTTTCCTTTCTTTAGCAAAGTAAAACCAGTCTCCTCTTGGCTTATATCAAAATCCTCTGACATTCTTCTTTACAAATCCTAATTTTGTACTTCTAATTAGTGACCATAGTTTTGTTTTGATCTCTCCACTGCGTTTCCGCATGCGTCACTTCTGAGCGGTGCATGCACAAAGCCCACCTCCATACGTTATCCAACCGGAACTGCTTCCATTTACAACAGTGAGCACAAGCTAGATTAAACTGATTATTATTTTGCTTACAAAAATGCATTGATGCGCTACAGGAGGCCTTTGTTTACCTCCCGGAGCCATGTGAGACACTTTTTATTAAGGATGGAAGCTTTCTATTTCACTTCTTTTGCACTAATGCACTGCAACACCCGCTGAGTGTCATTAAACAGCTTGAAGGATCAAAGACAATTTTTGACATAACTCTGACTGGATTCGTCTGAAAGAAGAAAGTCAAATACACTTAGGATGACTTGAGGGTGAGTAATTTAAATGAACACTTTAAAAAGGTACACTGAGTATATTGTTAACATTTCAATTTACCAGTGGTTTTAAGCTTTAAGCTTGGCTGTTGCCTCTTCCAGACCAGAGACATGTTGACATATTGTCCCCCTGGAATTATAAGGTTCTATCTGCATTCCGAGTAGTTTTGAGATATTGAGCTTCAAGGTTTTTGTGTTCCATTCGACTGTGTAGATAGAACCTTATTGTTTTTTTGTTTTTTTGTTTTCTTTTAAAGTCCCATAATGTACAGAACATTAAAAAAAATCTATCACATGATGTAAATACATTGACACAGAATAAGAATATGTGAATAACTCAATTTTGACAAAAAATTCAGATACAACCTTATAATTCCAAGGGGACGATATAGCATTCTTTATAAAACTTTTTTAATTATCAAAAATAATTACTGACTGCAACTTAATACACTGCATATCATCAAATACTTTTGGAAACACTTTGTAACCATTTTACCTGATGACTTGGTCCCACTCGAATCTCTCCTTGTGTGCTGTTCAGCTGCCTGAAAGACAAAATATTATTCATTTAATGAAACACGGCTGTGCAAGTACATTAATCAATCATTACATTAACATTTCATGGCTGAAGCAATACTTACAGGCAACAATCCACAGGTAAACACTAAAAAAATATTACGCCTGTAATAAACAAAACATGAATACAAATACCATATTTAAAAGAAAAATGCTAAGTAAAAAAAAAAAAACTTAAGTCCCTGTCATTGGAGCTGTTTCATGTCGCTGTTTTCCACCCTTTAAAATCGCTTACTTTCAGTGTTAATCATAGAAAGTGATTTGCCTATCAGCAGTGCAGATGATCAATCCAAATCCCGCCTACATAGCATAACCAGCCAATCAGCGTCTGACTTCTCCATTCCCTCCAAAGGTTATATAAACGGAGGCTGGGCCGTCCAGTTCATATATTTACACATAAATCAATACATTGCTGCGTGCAAAATCAAACACAGTGCAAATCGAAATCAGTACGCTCAACTTATGTGTGATGTGCACAAACACCGTTCGCTGTGTAACGTTAATCATTTTGGGCGAAAGAAATATTATGCCAAAACAATTTCCTGTACAAATATTCACGGAACAGACGAACAAAACTCATTTGTAAAAGCAGCGCAGCGTTCAAACATGCATTACGTACTTAACATTCAGCAACAGTATCTACACAACATCTGCCCCATTTTATCTCGTCAGGCTCCTAGCTGGCCTTTGCGTGTGTGTGGCCGACCGAGACGAGCTGTCAAGTTCAAAATCATCTCGGTTTGCACTAGAATGCAGAAGTATTCATGGTGTCGCAAAAAGCGCTGGCGCGCGCAAAAGCATACATTTGTAATAAAAAGAAGCCACAAACCTTCGCGGACTGAACAGATCGTCCATGGCAGAGGCTGTTTCGCTTGTGTTTACAGTTTGTTTGCTGCAGTGTCTCAAAACTATGCTTTCCTCTATTTCATACTACTCAAAATGGAGGCTGCGCTGAGTATTTTTTCCTCAGCGCAGGCGATGACCTCAGTGTTCACGCACAGCCTACTGAGATCCCCATCAACAAGCATAACTGAGCATGTGCCGCTGCAGCCAGCGCTAATGGGATCATCTTCGTGTCCGCTGTCTATGGAGATCAGCTTCAGGGAGATGTGTTTGGCAATCCTCCCGTGTAAACATTCACACACCAATATAGATGTCTCGATAAATTTAACCACCCTAGTCTTGATGGCATTCATTTTCATATTTGATAAAAGGCAGCGTGCACGAACAGTGAAGAATAACAAATCTCGTCTTGTTATAGTAAGTGTGTGGGTTGTAGGATATAAATACAGTGCGTGTAGAATAGATTTAAAGGACTGCCACTGTGGAGACGGTGGATTTATTTCGGCTCAGTGAAATAAGACGCTTTAAATGCAGCCGTGTCTGCTTAGATGGCTTCATGCATCTCTACAGCTTTACTGTTAACAAGAGGGACGGTGAATTATTATTAAATAATATGAATAACAATTATTGTTATGTGGATCATTATTACCTTTTTTAACAAAAGCATTATTTTACCACTAGTTTTGTTCCATTTTAAGTCACTTTAAATGCTGTCATGATCTATTACTTTATAGCCATGCAATTTTAGAAAGCTATCAACTAATCAAACTCGAGCATTCATCAGTGTTTTGGTCAAAAAAATAAAATAGGTATTTCCTTCTGCACAAGACATGCTCGAACCTGTCGGAAACAAGTAAATGGGAGACTATTTAGACTATGATATTATACAAAGGCCTTTCATTAGTTGAGGTAATATTTTTATTTTAACAGTATCCACTATCACAAGCACAAAGCTCAGGAATCTGCTATGCAGCATTTACAGGAAAATAATGTTTGCTCTATTTTGCAATACAATCATCATCACACAAGTACACGTAACACTCATCCAAATGGACACCATCACAAAGTTTATGATGCTTGTTTCTGTTTCCTTGATGATACAGTCCCTGTAACCACCCAATCTTTAGTTATAACACATACTGCTTTCTGTTGAATTACCATGTCTCACACTGAACTATTAGTACATTTACTGTAGAAGGGTAAGTAGTTCTAATGGTACTACGGTTTACTCAGTTCAGTGGATTTCTGAAGTTCTTCCCAGCAAACTGAGCTTTATCCCCCAGTTCCTCTTCAATTCTGTGTAAGAAGAAAACAAGCAGGTATGTGAAAAAAGTGAAACATATGCCTATATACTTAGAACCAAAAACATTTTTATTTCTAATAGAATTATCTGTAAGATTACCTGAGGATCTGGTTGTATTTGGCCAGACGCTCTGAACGGCATGGGGCTCCTGTTTTAATCTGAAGAAGAGGAAAAATAAAGAGTTAATTACCTGAACATGAACAGGTAACCTTAAAATGAAATGCCTACATTTTATGATCATTCTAAAGCATATTTAGTACCTGTCCAGTACAAAGTCCCACAACCAGGTCAGCAATGAAGGTGTCCTCTGTTTCCCCGGAGCGATGACTCACCATCACACCCCAGCCATTGGACTGAGCCATCTTACACCTGTGGGGGGATGTTACAAATAGTTGACAAACATTTTATTTTACTTTTTATTAAACTATATAGATTTTTCACTGGGATTTATGGAAGGATATTCCAGACAATTTCAAAAAGGACTTGAAAACTTTATTTTCAACTGAGTTTTCCATATGTTGATGCATAAATTGTAACAATCCAAATGCAACTGCAAATTAAAAATGCAATTATATTATATTCAGGGGTTAAAGTGGAAAAAAATCCTGAGCCTGAACTTTTTTTGAGCCTGAACTCCACAGACAGACTTAATTCAAATATTGACGATAGTAACAAAAATTCAGTAACAAGAGCTTAAAGTGCTTAAAAAATGGTAAACAGACAGAGATAGACATGAATCTCTTCAATGTTTATGTTTGGCACCATTTATTTAAAAGTACTATGTCAAATAAAGTGTTTTCTTCTAAACAATAACAAGTGCTTAAAGAATTAAGTGCTCAAAGTGCTAAAGAACAGAACTGCTAAACTGAAGATTAGAAGTGAAATCAAGGCTATTATCACTTTTTTCTGGGATGTAACTCGCATGTTGATTTGAAACCAACAGTGTAGTTAACGCTTTTTTGTCTTCTGCCAGTTTTCTACACAGGGTGACCAGTGGCTGAGAAAATCTGAATGACAAATAATTTTCTGCTATAAATGTGCACACACGTATTTTTTAAATCGCAGACATGGTCAGTCATAGACAACGGTGTGTCAGCTAATAGTTGCTCCCGGTAGGCGCTGTTGTTTCGCGTGCTGTGTGACGTCAGAACTCGGAGTACATCGATCTAGTAGGAGTTCACAGGTGGGAAGTCACGGGTTTGACTGCCATTCCAGTGCACTTTCACAGGTTTAAGGTTGGAAAAACATGGGTTACGGGTTGCCTGGAACGCGACATAAATCATAACGAGCAAGCACTTTCTTACCGCTGCTGGCATACAGTAGCTTCCTCGAGCAAATCATGCAGAAACAAGCCCCGGGCTCTCTCAGTTTCTTGCACCAACTGCCAAAAGCGCGATTTATTTATCTATTGCTAGGAGTCTAGGACATCATCCCCAGGCTTCATAAACTTGCGCTCCATTTTTGTTTTCTCCGACAACGCTAACGTGACATTGACGTATGGGCATCAATCATCCTGTGTTGCAAGGACTCGCCCTTCTCTGCTTCTGATAGGCTTGTAACGTTAGTTAAAGCTGCGTTCCTCTCATATGATTGGTATAAGAAATAAATTGGCTCGAAAATATTAAACTGCATGCTCAGGCTCTCAAATATTTTTCTTTTTTTTTTCGTCACGGCCACATGCCGGAGATCCGGCATGGTGCCGGAATACTTTAAGCCCTGTATATTACATTACATTATATTATACTCCTCACTTTTAATCAGTGAGAGATGTTGAGACAGGTGAAAACAGTTTGGTTAATAGTAAATATTGACTTATTGTAAGTACCGTTATGGCTGCCGCTGTTAGCAGGGTATAATTGCTGCATTTGGGGTAAAAAAGAAAGATTTATTTATTGTGTAAGGTGCCAAGAGGGTTGCACTATTTGTTTGTTTACACAGGCAGGAACTGATTGGCAGCTGCCTTTAGCGGAGCCTTTACCAATTACCTTCACTGTTCAAAGCAATCGACACGATCCGTCTGTGAATGACGTCACCTCCCAATACAAACACGCCCCATAGTATAGTCCCGCCCCTCACATTGATTGACAGGTTTCCATGTAGACATAAACAATTCAAATGCTAACGGAATTGCAATTTCATTTGGGTTTTGGCAGGTTACATGCGTGACGCTGAGAGTAATAAAGCTGATGTGCTAATTAATATTGCTATTTACTTAAGATGTGGGAAATACAGTTACAAATGGACTTTCCTTTTCTTTTATTTGAAATTTGGCAGTCACTATGCGTTCACAAAAACGAAAACACAAACGGTAAAGCATGATTTGCAATTGCATCTGGATTATGTCACAATTTATGTGTCCACAAAAGGAAAACAAAGTTGTAAATACAATTTGCAATTCCTTTTGAAAATTGTCCAGAATATCCTTCCATATAGAAAGTCCACACTGAAATTCTGAATAATATATGGAAATATAAAACAAAGTGTTAAGATTTTGGCAATTTAATGAAAAAGCTGTATACTTTAAATTTATATGCGGCATCACTGTACAAATGCAGGATCAGGGTTTTGAACTCACGCCTGCAGGGATTCGGTAACACTTCCAATCTGGTTGACTTTGAGCAACAGGCAGTTGCAAGCCTTCTTCTCCACTGCATCAGCAATGCGATTGGGGTTGGTAACAGTAAGATCATCTCCCACCACCTGTATGTCCGTGCTGTTGGTAAAATTGGTCCAGGCCTCCCAATCATCTTGATCAAAGGGGTCCTCAATGGAGACCACTAGAGAAATTATAAAAATGAAGTCACATTTCTGCATCTGCGCTCAAAGAAAAAAATCTGTAATGTAATTAAATAACAGAGCAAATGACTGTTGAATACCTGGATAATCCTGAATAAAACTTTTGTAAAGGTCAGCAAGCTCATCAGGGCTGATGTATCGATCCGGGTCATCGGAAGACTTGAAGTCCAAGTCATACTTTCCGTCACGATAGAATTCGGATGCTGCCACATCCATGCCAATCACAATCTCATCTGTGTAACCAGCTTTACTGATGGCACTCTTTAGCAGCTCTAGGGCTATTATAAATGTACAAAAAAGAGCATTATAAAGTTGTAAGTCATTTCAGCTGTATAGTCTCAAACAGTGCAATTAGCTTTTTCAGATACCTTCTTGGTTCTCCAGGATGTTTGGTGCGAATCCTCCCTCATCCCCAACGTTGGTGGCATCCTTGCCATATTTCTCCTTAATAACATTCTTCAAATTGTGGTACACCTCTGCACCAATGCGCATGGCTTCCTTAAAGCTACTGGCCCCGACTGGCAGAATCATGAATTCCTGCATGGCCAACTTATTGCCAGCATGTGAGCCACCGTTGATCACATTAAAGGCCTTTGAGAAAACAATAAGCAAAATTCAATGGAACAATAACATTTTATCCCATAATTTGCTTTCCTACTTTTATTAAGATTTAAATAACAAAAGAAAGCAAATAGGAAAGGAAGCTGGTCTGCACTTAAATACCCTCTTAAAATAAAAAGACAATCTCTTTGAGTTCAAACACAATCTAATTAATGATCTTTTAACATTTTCAGTCGCATGACATTTTTCCATAGTGTACAATTTCAAATACAAGGCTTTTATATTTCTCACCGGCACAGGCAGGATGACCTCAGGGTTTCCAGCAAGGTCAGCAATGTGACGATACAGAGGAACACCTTTCTCTGCGGCTCCTGCCTTACACGCAGCCAGGGACACACCCAGGATGGCATTGGCACCAAATTTAGCTGATATTCGAAATATACACAGGAATTAAAAGCATTATGACTACACATAACACCTAATATTTGCAAAACTTTAAATTTGGAAAACTATCACTTTTTTGTTTGAATTTGTTTTTTTGTTTTTACAGTGTTTTCAAATGTACTCTACCATTCAAAGGTTTGTAGCAATTTTTGTGTAATAGTGTGTAATAATTTTATTAATTTTTTTAATTTTTAGTTTTTGAAATACCCTTTATACTGTATGCTCACCAAGGCTGCATTTATTTGATAAAAAATGCAGTAAAAACAGTCTTGACAAATATCAAACAATTAAATGTATCGATTTCTTTAAAAAAATACCTTACTGGACATACATTTCTAAACTATAGAGTAATTTAACTGGGTAATTGGGTGTAAAAAATTTAAAGGAAAACAACCATTAAGGGGAAAGTATTTTCATGCAAAGGACAATATCCTTCCTATTGTTAAACACATAGACGTGTAAATATTATGATTTACACTTGTTATCAGTTCCGTCCAGTTCCAGCATGAACTGGTCAATCTTTTCTTGCTCAACTACAGGAATTCCCTATGTGACAGACAGAAAGAGAGCAAGATGGACAAAAAATATATATAATTAACAACCCAACAAATTTACAGTTACTATTTTCTTTTGTTTCAGAATAAAATGATAAAATACTGACCTGGCTGATCAGGGCAGGTGCAATAGTTTGGTTCACATGCTCAACAGCCTTTGATACACCTACATTACACAGAAAAGAAGAAAGATACTACAGGTATAAGCAAAGTTATTGTGGATTGAATTGTGCTGCAATTAGACACATGCATATCTTTACATTTCCTTGATTAGTTCATGCCACAAAGTTAAAGATTGTCAGATTTTTATAGAATTTGTAATGTCAGCCAAGCGAGAGCCATAAACAATCAGATTTTTTCCATGCAAACATTGTGCACTGAATAATACTGAAATACCACAGTGCAGATTCTTGCATTATTCACTGATCTGAATCACATGCTCAAGCGTTTCAGATTTTACTTCTTTTTTTTTTCTAATAGATAATTAACACCACAGTATGACACTGGGTCAAATATGTCATGCAAATTCAGAGCCATCAAACAAAACAAAAAAAATGTTTTCTCACTAGTTCACTAGGGTACCTGTTAACACAAGGCTGAACCCAGTTATTAATCAGTACATTTAATAAGTCCTCCTTTCCAATCTAACAGAAAAAAAACAGAGCGGGGAAGAGAAACAGTTCTTTGTGTCCAGTAAACAAATCTAGCTCAGCAAGTCTTGGTTATTTCCAAAACAGTTAACAATACATTTTGTAAAACCAGATGAAATTAGATTTCTAATTTAATTTAGTTAATCAGAAACATGAAAAAGCAGATTTACCTTTGCCCAGGTAACGTGACTTGTCATTGTCTCTCAGCTCCAATGCTTCATAGATTCCAGTAGACGCTCCACTAGGGACAGCAGCTCGAAACAAACCTGTTTCAAAACCAGTAAATTAGTTTTTATTCTGCTTGTAATGTCAGTACACTAAACCTTCTTAGTTTAGCTTTCAATTTGGAAAGAAACATCAAGGGGAATCACCTTTCTCTGTGTAGAGGTCCACCTCTACAGTGGGGTTGCCCCTAGAATCAAAAATCTCACGGGCATGTATCTTTAGGATAGACATGTTCCTTAAAAATAAATAAATGAATAAAAAGTTAAAAAGATCAGATTTTAAAGTAAAGGGGTATGCTTCTGCTGAAACTACAAATCTAACCACACATCTAAAGGGGACTTCAAGGAAACCTGAGAACACCATCTGCCTTACAGTAATGCTACTGATCCATGGGTCACTTTGTTAAATCCTCTTTCCTGTTATTAGGACTAATCATTACTGAAGGAAAACATCTGCATGAATAAATCCACATCTCTTTCAATCAAATATATGATTAACAGCTTTCAAATATACACAGAGTATTTTGAAAAGTGTGCTATTCCTTGGGGCATCATGAGAAGCTCAGGTCTAATTGGATTAGCAGCTGTCACACTCTGGTCAGAAAACTAAAAGCTTACTAAACTGGTCTGGAAGTTTTTGCCTACACAGAATATAAACATCAACACTATTTGTTCAACTGTACAGTGCCAAATATCGAGTCTCAAACTCATTTCCTTCCAGTAATCGGATTTCTTCTCCTAAAGTTTGTTCTGCAAATATTTAATCCCATTACAATGTGTGAATATTAGTGGGCGTGATGGAAACCACGACTCATCACGGTCTTCAATGTCACTTGCTTATTCATGGTGACTCTCATCCAACATTTTTTAAGACACTCGAGATTGAGAATTTAACGCTTTCTTTCTGTCTAAATATCGGAAAACCGTGTACAGAGATTACTCGAGATTAACGAAAAAGGCTGATTTTAATATAACTAAATCAAATGTAATGTTGGCTAGAAAATTGTCACGTTGAAAGTCCATAAATACAATGCTTCTTACCTCAACGACAGCGTATAATTAAAGGACAGGATGAAGAAATCAAGCTCTCACTCAAACTCACACGCACTTGACTGTGCTAGCGGTTCGCTCTCAGCGAAAACTCACCCATAGGGGGAGATCATAGAAAAGACTAGAACGAGGAGAATGGCAGTTGTCTTACAACATGTGGTTAGGAAATGGGTGGAGCTTTGCGGCTGGGAAGTTGTCGGATATACAGTTTTATTGTAGCTCTTATTTTTTAACACTTCACTGTATATTTAAGATTTAATGGATAATAAGGTTTTGTTCAATATATTTTTCTAAACCACTACTGAATGTGTTAACTTACATGTTACTTTTCTCAACGCTGCTAGGGCTTGACCAATCACAGTCGTTGTTGATTACGAGATTAATATATCATAAAATGTAATTTAATAGCGATTGCTTTAAATTATTTTAATTTATATAAACAGGTACAATCTTTACAAATTAATAGACTTACTGCTGTAAAATCGATTATACCTAGATGTGGAAATGTCTACAATAAGATCAAAAATTGCAGTGCGTTTTCCAGCAGTGAGCGAAATGCATTTTTTTTCTTCCGAATATATCTGATTATATGCCGTACATTGATAATTAGTTTAAAATTATTAGAATTTTAATAATGTAGAATGTTTAATGTTTTTTCAGAATCTTGCTGAGACTTGAAGCTCTGGTCCTAAGATTTTGTAGAAACAATATAGAAGTAATATATTTTGCCATTGTACTTATGACACACAGAAAAGCAAGAAGATGATGCACAGTCCTACTAGGCCATTCTGCTGCTGTAAGCAATGTAAATAATATCTACGATTCAAAATCTCAGATTGTTAAATGATTAACAATTTTCCACTGTATTCTTGTCTGTGGAGAGAATGTGATGCAACAACAAGAGACACAATAGAGTGCTTGTGTGCTGGAGAATCCTGTCAACTCATTCCCTTGGGCCAGTAATCCCTCAGTTCATTGCCCCCACCCTCCCTCTTCTTATCCCGCTCTCTTTCCACCTTCCCTCTCACATGCAAACATTTCCTCCATTCCATTATTCTTTCACTTAATCTTTTATAATGCTCAAACAAGCCATGTTAGTTTAGATCAGTTTCATCTGATCAGTATTTTCCCTCGTGCACGGTTTGTTTTGTGGAAACGGTTGATGTTTTGTCGGGTATGGGTTTCTCAGGAGACCTCCTGACAGCCAGCTGATCCCCGTGTTCCTCCATCCTCATGCCTCATAAATAAGACCTCAGGGATCTAATTAGCAATCCACACACAGGTTTGTGGATATAGTGAGGCATTGACCTGCTGCCTGGGTTACAATGCAGTCCCTGTGTCTCACCAAAAACTCCTTCTAGAGTTGGAATTCTCAGATCCTTTGTTCAGTACACACAGATGCATATTCTAAAATGTGATTATTGATTACACAAGTAATTTATATAATTATTATTTATTACATGCAGCAAATATAGGCATCAAAATCTACAGTACATTTTTATTGTTTAAAGAATTATCTGCATCAAATAGACATATACATTTAAAAATCTGCAGATTCATGGCCAGAAAAGAATTGAACTGACCTTTTTTACCTGCTCTTTTTGAAGCAGCCCATGCAAGTGATGCTGATCCCTGAAATCTGTTTAGTAGGTCTGTCCTGAACAGACCTTTAGCACAAGCACTTCATTGTCCAATGAAACCTTAAATATTGCTCTATATGCTAAAAGCACAACTTTATTGTACTTTTATGATGGCAAAGGGAGTGGATCTTTATTTTTATAGTCAGCAATCTGCTGACGAAGTACCTTTTCTACAAACAAATACACACACATATACAAACGTGTGTGTATACCAGATTTAAGTTAAAATATTAGAGGTGTGCTAGACTTTCTCTTGATCTTTAAGTTATAAAAATTAACACAAGCTCTCACTGCAATTTAAACTGATAAGCCTGTCTGAATTTAATATTTAATAATCAAATTGTCTAAATCTAAAAAAGGACCATTTGATACATTTTTTGACATTAATAATTTTGCATAATCGTAATAAATTTGATAACAAAAAGTTAATCTATCATGGTTTCTGTTTATGTCTTTAATTTAGAAATTATTTAAAATTTTCCATTCAAATAAATAAATAATATAGAAATAGAGTAAAAAGCATATTTATCAGTTGGGCCTTCAGTTTAATTTCTGCTGTTTTCATATTGTCTGTTCAATGCCCCAGTGGAGTTTATTATTAGTGTAAACAATGTAAATTATCATAGGGGCACACAGAGGACACATTTTCTGATTGCTTAATGTCTTTTTTACAGCTCCCATCTAATGATGAGCGCTGGAAAGGAGAGTAACACTGAATAAAGAGGAGAGGAGGCTTATTCTTGTCTGTTGCCCTGCAGTCTGACCCAGAACAAGAGAGACAGAAAATGGGGCGTGGTCTTTTTGAAGGTTAAAAGCTTGTCTCATTTGTGTACTCCGAAAGCCTGAGGCACTTCCACATTAAACTAACCAATCACAGAACACAAGACACACCTGCTCTTAGAAGAAGACCAGGGATTGGTCCCAGTGTAAAAATGACACCTGGGCAGGGCTCCAAGGTGTACCTGAAAACCTAGATGTTTTGTAGGAACAGTTTCTTCGCTTCAGGAGCTTTAGGAGATTGTGTTTCTTCTCATGCTCCATTACTATTGTCTATGCGACTTCATCAGGTACCTTCAGACCGGTTCGAGAGGTTTGGCCTAACGTGGAATGAGCAATCATACCTTTAACAAGTGGAAGGAGCAGGAAGTGATGTTCTTCAGCTAAAGCGACGCTGCAACACAATGGCATCTCCTGTCCGGGACTCCATACTGAATGACGGCAACAGGAATTCATATGGTAACTAATAGAGTTTATTTTTTAATATGTTCAACAATTTGACTTAAGATTTCATCAATTGCAAAAAAAATAAAAAAATTTTTTTAAAGTTTTATATGTATCTCAGGTAATAAATACAATAGTATAGTTTAGTATTAGTAAATGCTAATAGTAAACTATTTAAAAGGACAATGAAATGGAAAAACATATATCAGTTATGTCATATTAAAAAAACTTCCTTTCATTCTTAAGTCTAACAATCAAGTAAGAATTTTTGTCCGAAATATGTATAATTAAGATTTTGTGAAACATAAAGGACTATGAGTGCCCAGCATGTTAACTTTCACTTCCGTAATGTCAAACCTGTTTGATCAGTTTAAAACAAAGGGGTATGAAGTAGAAAATGTAAAGCATTAAAATAAATTTAAATTAAAAATAAAAA
This sequence comes from Carassius carassius, assembly GCF_963082965.1. Taxonomy (NCBI): domain Eukaryota; kingdom Metazoa; phylum Chordata; class Actinopteri; order Cypriniformes; family Cyprinidae; genus Carassius; species Carassius carassius. The sequence continues at coordinate 9,320,971 of NC_081771.1, forward strand.
TAAATTATTCAGTAATGCAACATAAAATTTTAATGCTATAATATAAGATGGTTTGTACAGATTAAACATACATTAGACTTGTAGCATTTGAGAAACCATTTATAAACCTAAAAAATTGGTACATGGACACACGCTCATAAAATCTGATTGCTGATACAATCTCATACACACAATTTTTTCTCTCCTCACTTGAAAGTGTAACCTTAACAGTTAATCTTTTCAATTTTACTGTGAGTTTTGACTTTAAAAAACAATAGAGCCAAAATGTAAAAACGAATTTAGCTTGTTTCAGTAGGAAGTGAGTTATCTAATCTAATCTTATCAGGTGAGGGGTCAGTCAGGTGCACAAAGATCAGCCATTTTGATTACCATGACTAAGCGCTTTCCTTACCACCTATGTTGTGTGACTGCAATGGGATTTGGAGGCTACAGATGCAATTTTGTTTTGATGCAGGTGCGACCAATTAGTCAAACTCTCCCAGGTCATGAGACGTCTCAAAGGTCATGGTTTCCAAGGATGCAGGCCAGGGCATACACCTAAGAAATAAACTTTAGGTGTTACAATGTTTTCGTTTTTTCTAATAAAAGCTTTCAAGAAAATGAGTAAGTGCATAGTGAAACTGGAAGTGGTCCAGTCCAAATGAACTTGCATGGTAATATGCTTACATCAAAAGCCTCTGGGGTCTGTTGCAAGATAAGCAGCACTTAAAGGAAATACATAAAGCTATAAAAAAGATGGGCCAGTCAGGAAAATAGATAATCATTAACAAACACCTTACAACGTCTTGCTACAGTAGAGTTACTCTGATTTTATAGTGATAGACATTAGCATTAAGAGTTCTTTGCTCCCCTCATGTTTCATGCTAAACTGAAAACAATCTGGCAAACACTGGATGACTATCTCCATCTTACAAGGCAGTTTTGGATGTATATCTTCTCTAATACTGCCTGGTAATGATGCAGATGGTCCTCCTCAAGCATCGTTACAAATGCTTTGCATCTCGGTGTGGATTTGCAGACTATGCAAATAAACACACACACAAATACACAAAGGAAAATATGTTATGAAAAGATTGTATTCTTTGGCTGGATGATTTGAATACTATGATGCAGAAGATGTTTATTCATTGTCTCTAGGCTACATCTTACCTGGCAGTGTTTGATTGTTCACTGAAGTTCTAACACTGTCTGGTAACGATGCACTCTGGGGGCTCAGTAACAATGACTTTAATACAAAATGAACAGAAAATGCTCTCAAAATTGTGATCAAGTGTGGAATGTAGCATATTTTGACTTTGGAATGTGTTTAAATGTTCTTTAATAAATCAAGTTAATGATTTAAAACAGGAAGACTGGATGAGATTGCTTGATAAAAATAGAGGGAGTGTAATTAAAAGAAGAGGTATGAATCTAGATCCTCTCACTTAGCCATCAGTAGAGGTATGAACCCCACCCTGTTATGTCCAAATGCCTTCATGAATGTCACAAAAGTAATTCCTCCATACTCACACACCCTCTTATGTGTGATGTGCCATTCAGCGATCAGTTCATCCTCCTTTTCTTGTGTCTTATTGTGTACATGACATCTGAGATCTGTGTGACAAACACTAAATGAATTGCAACTATTTACCTTTCCTGTTCGCTGTCCTAAAGAGGAAGTATTGCCAGTCGGAAAAATATTAAAAATGAAAGTTTTGTGTGTGTGTGTGTGTGTGTGTGTGTGTGTGTGTTACTTATTTGAAAGCCGTTTTACGTATTTTGCAGGTCATTGTGCATTCTAGGATGGAATGTGCAAAGAAAAGTAAAAGTATTTATGTGATTTAAACAAATAAATGATTAAAGAGAGATATAAATAACACATAGACTCAAGGGACAACTTATATGACAATTTCGTTTCTATGGAAAGTGTATCTGTAGGCATGACTCCGTAAAACATTTGGTTGTATTCTGAATGTGAATGAGGAAATAAGGTAATTTTCGGCCCGTTAAGTCATTTCAGGGGCATGTTGTTTACAGAGAAATTAAAATTCTGTCATCTTTTACTCACCTTCATCTCATTCCATACCTGTACAAGACAAACGATTACAGAAGATATTTTGAATAATATTTTAGCTGTTTTTGTCCATATAAAACATATTTACCAAGTTGTCTCAAAATCCATTTGGATGCTGATGCTTAATTCTGACAATGTCCCTTTGAATCTCTGCTTGCACTTTACCCTTTACAGATCCTTTTAAATGGTTTCCTTCAAGATCTTTATCCTGAAAAAATAACCTTATTTCTGTCATTTTCTTGTCTGCTTTTATCTCTTCTACAGTCACATGACATCAGGCCCTTTCTTCTTCCTCTCCGCAGCAGTAAAATCCTCTGATTTGTGTCTTACCTGGCAAGTTTAGATGTTGAAACTCTGTCTAATACTGCCTGGTAATGCCATCAATCACAAGGAATTTGATCTCCATTTTTCTTTTCCTTCCTTACCTACACAGCCACAAAGGATTAACTTCTCATTTATTTATTTACTTTTAAACTGTGTTTAGAGTTATCTTTAAAAAAAAATATATATATATATATTTTAAATGTTATACAGGATGTATGTAATTCTTAAACATTTATTAAAGAATATGGTTTTGACTCTTCATATTGTTTAATTGTATGTATGCTTATTTTGCTTAAATGCACACTACATGTACATTTATAGTGTATTTTGGTCAATAAACACAATAAAAGTGAATTACAATTAAATTGATATTTGACTTTGTGTGGCATTTTGTGTATGAAACACATGATTGACACATTTTTTAAAAAATTTGTCTCATCAGACAAAGTTATCACACTATACCTTTCAACATGTACTTTCCACAAAAACATGCAACGCAATAGATAGCCAGTATTTTAGAGCAGAGCAAAACTAGAAAAATACTATTTAGGCTACATATATTATCATACTACACTATATTGCCAAAAGTTTGACTACTTTAGTAATTTCCATGAGTACAAATCTTAATATTTAAGCATATAATGATATGTCATTGGGAAGTCATGGCCTAATGGTTAGAGAGTCAGACTCATAACTGAAAGGTTGTAGTTTTGAGTCTCCAGTCGTGTAATGTAAAAAATATTTTTTGAGAGTATCTGTATTTTACTCTAGTTTTTATATTTCAGCCAACTTTTACTTTTACTCCACTAAATTTCCTAACTAAAATGTATACTAATGTAGGCTATCACACATATCTCACACTGATTTATTAGTCTATTAAAACTCAATATTCCAGGCATTCTAAATTGTTGAAGGCAAAAATGATCCAGCGCTGTTTTGCATCTCTTTATTTGCTTCTTTTCCATTTTGCATTTGCTTGTACTTTTACTTTCAATACTTAAGTACATTTAAGATTTTAAAAAAACTTTTTGTACTTAAGTAAATATCACATACTTTAAGACTTTTACTCAAGTAATATTCTAAATAGTGACTTCAACTTCTAACAAAGTCATTTTCTGGTAAGATATCTGTACTTTTACTTGAGTATGACTTTCAGGTACTTTATACACCACTGTGAGTCTCATACTGTGGGGAGTGAATGTACAGCACTCTCTCCCACCTTCAATACCAAGACTTGGGTGCCCTTGAGCAAGGCACTGAACACCCAACCGCTCCCCGGGCTCCACATCAAAAAATGTCTGCCCACTGCTCCAGGTGTGTGTTCACTGCTAAGTGTGTGCAAGCTGGATGGGATAAATGCAGAGCACTAATTCCAAGTATGGGTCACCATACTTGGCCACATGTCACATCACTTTCTCTTTTTCACTCTCATAATATTCTGTATGATATTCATGATATCCTAGCAACAGTTTGGACAGAACCCTTTTCTATTCGAACCTGTCAAGGCCTCTGTGTATAAGGCAAGGTTAAAAAAACTAATGATTCAGTCAGTGTGGAAGACTGTGCCCCAAAACTTCTGGCAATATAGTGTTTAAACATTTTGGACTGTTTGTGTTTATAAAGAGAGAGTGTGTAATGTGGCTTGAACTCAGACAGCGTGACTTTATCATCCAGTCCACTAGATGGCAGCACTTACATCATGTGGTCTTGACGGTTTACAATATCGAATAAACCGAATTGGACCACTTCCTTGGCACGCTTTGCGACATAATTTACAGATAGAATTAATACTTTCTAACCAACAGTATTTGTTGACCAACCGACATGTCTGGAATTCCGCCGGATTCTTGGCAACCCCCCACAGTATCGCTGGACACAACGTGAGTCACAGAATAGACAATACAATAGTAATAGATTTGTGAATGAATGAGTCTCGTCTTAACACAGAAGTAACATAAATCTGTGAGCATTGGTTTACTTGTTTGTTTCATGTTTGTATTAAACAAGTTAAAGATCTAATCACGTTGATCTGTTGTGCTGGTTAGATGGTTTTAAATCGTATATGGTGCTGTAATAATCCAACTCATTCGGTTCTTTCGAACTGTTACAAAATTCACGCTTTCAATGATTCTTTTGCGTACATTTTTTATTTCATATATATATACAAATTGTAAGTTTATTTTACCTTTTAAATATCTAAAAGATGTTGCATGACTTGGATATACAGAAGCTAGATGATGGAGTGTGTTGTGCATATCTATATGCTGCATGGCATACTACATTCATAAACAAAAATTAGTAAAATGAATAACTTAGCAAAATGTGACTGACTTTTACTAGAAGAGGAGTCTATAAGAGGGGAATAAGATGCTTATTTAAAGAAAATAAAATCCCTATTAAACTTTAAGGAGAAATATTTACAATGTAGGACCCCTACTTTATATCCCTAAATATTACGGATTTTGAATTTAAAAATAAGATTTTTTCTTTCTTTCTATTATATTCTTTCTTTCTTTCTTTCTTAACAGAATGGGAATATTTAAAGTGATCGTTACTTAAAAAAATAAAATAATTTACAGCTACTTATTAAATTTATGCATTTAGCAGACGCTTTTATCCAAAGCGACTTACAGTGCATTCAGGCTATACGTTTTTTTATCCAACATGTGTTCCCTGGGAATCAAACCCATAACCTTTTGCACTGCCAATGCAATGCTCTACCACTGAGCCACAGGAACTATTACAGCAAACCCTCACTTTACACTGTCTTTCCAGGATGGGAACTGTCGTTCTAGAACTGTACTGGAATCATGCGCCTAAAACCTGCAAAAATTTTGCAGAGCTGGGCAGAAGAGGATATTACAACAACAACAAGTTCCACCGCATCATCAAAGACTTCATGGTTCAAGGAGGCGATCCAACAGGGACAGGTGAGGATAAAAGGAATACTCATCATTCAACACTCCTTTTAGATATTTGACTATTCCATAAGATAAATCACAGTATGCTGATTTAAGTGGCTGTTGAGAAACGGCATAAAGGTGGTGATGAATATGTTTTATCCATAGACTGTATGGTTTTATCAAGCAAAACAATCTACTTTTTTGTCAGTACAATGGACTTAAATTTTAATTTACTGTTTGTAAAATGTATTTATATAAATTTTAATTGATTTTATATCTGCAGGTCGTGGTGGTGCATCTATATATGGCAAGCAGTTTGAAGATGAATTGCATCCAGATTTGAAATTTACAGGTGAGTAAAATAACACATAATGCATGAGGATATTTAATAGTATTGGTAAAAGCACTGCTATTTATAAAATTATGAAAAGTTTGTAAGATGCTCAATAGCCCGTAAGTAGAATACATTCCTATGGAAATATTACTTTTATAAAAGAAATTCCAGTTTACTAGTTTACAGCTTAACTTTGGATTTTACAAAACAGCCAGTGCTTGATTTATTTATGTATTTTGTAGGTGCTGGAATTCTCGCAATGGCTAATGCAGGGCCAGATACAAACGGAAGCCAGTTCTTCCTCACGTTGGCTCCCACACAGTGGCTGGATGGGAAACACACTATATTTGGACGGGTGTGCCAGGGCATTGGAGTTCTTAATCGTATTGGCATGGTTGAAACCAACAGTCAGGACCGCCCTATTGATGACATTAAAATTCTCAGAGTAAATCTACCTAACTAAGACGTCTGCTTGCATAACATTTGATGCTTTATTTTTTGTACAACCCTTTTATTACATTAAACATTCTGAGTTTTCATAAAATATACTCAGCTCTTTTGATTTCCCCAGTACAAACACATGTCCACATGGTGGTGTCTAAACTATATGAGGTTCATTACAGAAAAATGTCAATTTAATGTGTACATTCCTTTACATTACACCAAAGGACTCAGAAAAGTTACACATTTTTGGAGATGTAATTGTAGTTGACAGTCATGATTACAACACAGTCACACTGCATTAGTTGCTCATAGACTTGAAATGCTTTCTTTGTAACGGAACAAGAGAGAACTTAATCATACAATTTCTCATATCAAATATAGAAATAAAGCATACTCATAGCACAGCACAAGGTCACCAACAGAATATGCAATCATAAATCGTGTCCTTTCTAACTCCTGGCAATGATACTAATTATTAAAAATTCAATATTTAAAACTTTATATTGAGTAAATGTTAGGCAAAAAGCTTTAAAAAAAGGTTCAAAAGAAATGGCATACACAACATGGCCTAGCAGTGAACAACATCAGTTGAAACCAATATCACCATAATCCTGGTTTCCTGCACAGATGTTTTATGATCCTAGACTTCAAAGGATTTTTAAGGAAAACCCACATTTCACAATGCAGCTATCCTGGATTAAGCTTAATCTGTGTCTATGGAAAAAAAGTAAACAAATCCATAGAGGTTATGACCCACAAAATCCTATTAATGTTGGAGCCTAAAAGTGGGTTCCTGTTGCCTATGAGTTGTATAAATTAATTGAAAGCATTGCTTTTTATCATCTGGGAAATTGGGAAAATGTAAAAATAATTTCTCTCCTCAGTCTGTAGATTGTCTCTTTAAAATGCATGAAACACACTTCTATTTAAATAAAAATATGTATGATTAACAGACTAATCTGAAGGATGTTAACACTAACTATGTAGTGTAACTATGTAACACTACATATTCTGATACATGTTTAATTTATTTTACATTAATACTGTTATATGTATAATAAATCTATACTAGAAATACTAGAATATGAGTTTAAAAAATACTATAAAGACGGCATACTACAGAACATAAAACTATAAAAATACATACATTTCCCTGTCCATGACTTGTATTTTCCAAAAGCCTTGGTGCTGATTAAGCACATTTTACAAAATGCCCTCAAGGTATGTGAAACACTACATCACTGAAAGAAATATCAATAAAGCTCTTACCATGGATCACATAAAAACAATGCCTGAAGGCTCAATTTATCTCATAGCAGGTTAACTTGCATGAGAAAATCATAAAGAAAATCTCTAATAAGCTGTCCCCTCAGAATACCCAACTGTCAAAACGCATGACTGCTTTGTTCATTATGGCCGCTCTGCTTTAAGGCAATACATATTATGTACAGTATGTGTATAGAAAAAGTATCTGCATCTGTAAAAGCAAGATTCAGTGTTTGCTATGAAACGAATAATCATTGCTTTTTTAAAAGTGTTTTGTAAAAAGGTGGTCTCACAATCAGCAATAGTAGATTACTAATAGATTACATTCCATAAATAAATGTTTCTGTAAAAAAACAAGGCACTATTAACTTTATGCAGAAGGTAGGATATATGAAGTTGTGTCAGCTGTTGTCTTACTTTTGACTTTTTAATCTATTAGTTTATTCAAACTTAATACATTTTCCCATCTTGACTGAACTGCTATTTAATATATAGGTACAACTGACATAATGGCAGTTGAACATTAAAGGCTATCTGGGGTCTTTTCTCTGTCTGTACAGGAAGACAGAGTATAATGATGTGCCGAGGGTCTCTGAGACTGAGGTAGATCTTCTGCTGGAGTGCAAGCCAACTGGAGACGCTGAGGGCAACATACACAAAACATTTTTCACTCCATAGGAAATTAAATTCTATTATATTTGTCTGGTTCTGTTAAAGGTTTCAGAAACATTTCCAGTCATTACATTTAAAATTTTCCTGACAACACCTACCTCCCAGAATGTCCCTTTTCCTATGTAGAGTTTGTAAATCATGTTAATGGGGATGAGAGAGAGAGAGGATACTGCGAGGAACCAACCAAGACCATATGCCCACCACGGATACATATATGTGTTATTAAACTTCAGGGGACTGTACTTGACCAGAGAGAAGATAAAGGTGCCCTATAGGACACAATTGACAAAAATGTAGTTTGATTCTTTTGTTTGTTTGCTTGCTTTTTACATATGGTGTATATCAAATAGTGTTTCGCTCATATATTTTCCCATTTTACCCTGTCATAGAAACAGACTTACTACGCAGACAGAGGGGGTGATATAGACCCAGCAGTACTTCATCATGGGCCAGGGTTTGTAGCCAATCATGTCTTTTATGTTCTCATAGAATCGGTCAGCACCTTGGAGAAAATAGGCACATGAAGCCCAAAGAAAAAGTAGTAAGTATCATTTAAGGCAAGTTTAAGTGTGGGCTACTCACCATAAATCCAGCCAATGGCCACAGACTGACACGTAGCCAGGAACAGGAGAGTGGTTCCACTACACACGTAATGATCAAACAACTGAATGATATACAGACCACCCTGTGAAACAGAAAGTAGGATACTTATAAAAGCAATGATATTCTAAAGAAAAGTAAGCAAAGCCATAGACTGTGACTGTTTGAACTCAGTGTAACATAAGTGAATTGTAAATCTGAGCGGATTTAGGGTTGACTGAAAGGTTGCTTTTTGATTTTTTTATTCATTAGCTGAATTGTCTTGGGCCTACCTCTGTGATCATGAAGAGGCCCATCAGGTAGCAGACAAGGCATATCCCTAAAAGCAGCAGCTCTCTTCTAAAGCCACGTCTCAATACCGTGGGAAAGATGTCTGTCACTGACGTCATTATGCTCTCCAGTCCAACAAACTGAGAGATACAAAAAAAAGGACATTGGATGGGGAGGCAGGAACAGGGGGAAGAGCAAAGCAACAGATGTTAGGCTAAGAAAGAGAAGGAGGTCTAACCTGGCTGTCCAAGCCCAAGAGGATGATCATGATAAAGAAACACACAGCCCAGAACTGAGGGCATGGCAACAATGTCACCGCCTGAGGATACACTATAAACACCAGTCCTGGACCTGACGACAGCCAAGGGAAGAGGTACGATGACCAACACCACCTAAAGTATCTTACAGTATCCATGCATTAGCCTTTCCATTACACAGCAATCAAATAAATAATGCGATGTCTACTAAAACCCACTAGGATAACAAATAAAGGAGTCTGCCTTAATTTGTTTGATTATTAAAGACCATTGGGATAGGCAATGACAATTAAAACAAAAATATTTATTCCATTAAATTTTCTATGTTGGAATGTATTGTTAAAAAAAAAGAACAATAAAAAAAGTTTTTTTTTCTTACCAGACTCAGCCACAAGGGATATGTCCACCCCCTGCTCTTGTGCCATGTGTCCCAGAACAGAGAAAATGGCAAACCCACCTAAAAAACTGGTTCCGCTGTTCAGCAAGCACAGGTAGAAAGAGTCCCTGTAGGAACATTTTGTTTAGAAGTGCTCAAATTAACAGAGTCACATCATTGTGTCTTATTTTTATGTAAACAAATTGTAAAATATTGTGTAATATTTTATATATAGAGAGAGAGACACACAGACAGAGAGAGAGATGATAGAAAAGGTCCAATTACAGAACTACAGATTAAATTAATCTCTTTTATCAGTTCAAATAAAATATTATACTTCATATTATGCACACTCACCTGTAACAGTTATTGTTATACTGATTATAGCTTCCAAGAGAGCTGAGGTATCCAAGACATATGGCATAAGAGTAAAAGATTTGAGTCCCAGCGTCCATCCATACCTTACAAAGACCGAACGAGTGATACAATTCAGAAGGAGCAACATAAAAAACAGGATATAGCAAAGAAAAAATTGAGATGGTTGATTAATTTATTAATCCAGATTTTCAGTAAACCATTCTAGGCCTTTGAATGCCTTCACCTGTGGGTCAGCTAGCCGTGTCAGATCTGGGTACATGTAGTAGTAGATGCCGTTGACAGCACCAGGTAAAGTGACCCCTCGTATCAGCAGTATCAGGAGCATAACGTAAGGGAATGTCGCTGTGAAATAGGCTGCCTGTAAATATAATAAATATTTTAATAAGACTTTTATTTGAAAGTAATATACAGATTCTGTAAAAAAATAAAATAAAATCCTGATACTTGTAATAAAAATATTTGAAATATACATATTTAAGTCATTTGCAGGACATTTTGTCATTAAGCTCAAAGCTTTTTCTTAACAGGTAACGGGAATGTGTTTAACCTTCCCAGTAGATTTCACGCCTTTCCAGACGCAGAAGTAGATCAGGATCCAAACAAGTAGGAGAATAAGAGCCAAGTCCCATCGTACTGTGCCCAAATGATGTATTCCACTGGACAGTTGCAAAACTCTGTGACTGAATACGCAGAAAGCATTTAAAGCATATAATAAAACAGTGAATTCACTGACTTATATAGATGAACTACTTCATCTTCATTTTCATGCACCATGGTACACCATTTTAACATGGTACCATGTCCAGTAAAATCTATAAAATGTCTTTAATATTAATTGTTATTTTATTTTCAGTGTATGTTCATTGCCTTTTTATTTAACTCACCGCCAGAATTCCATCACAGAGGAAGAAGCATTAAGAGGAGATGTCCACCCTGAACTAGAATTCCTCCCACTAAGCACAATACAAGCATCTAACACCAAAGAGATATTAATGGATGAATGTATATAACATAGTGCTAACAATCACGAAGAGGCCATATACCCAAACCTAACCAGATGAAATTTATCAAAACATCTGGTTCATACATAGTAGCTAAACAAGATTCTATATATATCCTACTCTATTCCTGGCATAAGCATCAATGTTTGGTAAAAGAGGGTGCAAAGGGATAAATAAATTATCTAATAATATAGCTGCAAACAGCAATTATGGGGCCAAGCACCCCAGCAGCAAAATTAGTAATTACGGTAAGCATGACATGGAGCATGGGTACATGTACTATGAGGGTATGGAGCTGAAGATTTTTGTAATTAGTTTTGTAATGATACGCTAATGCATTCATAAAATACAGCATTTTAGAACATAATTCAAAATGGCCAATGCCCAAAATGGCTGACATGGAAAAACCTGATGCACCGAATCTAAAGAGAGCAGTTTTGTGATGTTTGGCCAAAGCATTCAGATGTTATGAGCAAAAATATGCATTTTTCATATCGCCTGACCACTAGGTGGCACAGCATCGAAACACTGCAGGTAGTCTCAGGCGATGCTTCTTATAACACCCACCAAGATTGGTCTCAATTTGCCAAACCGTTGCGGAGATATAGGCTCACATCCACTTTTACATGCTTTTCATAGAATTCGTTCACGTGCTATTTGAAAACAGTATGACTAATCAACTTGAATTGCCAGCATGGTCTGAAGATGATATTATTCAGTTTTCATGACAATTGGTTCAATGGCCAAGGATGAGTTCGAAAAAGTAGTTTTCACGAACAATTGAAAATAGCAAAAAAACTGAATCTTAAATTTTTTTAATTTTGGTGTTCTTTCGACTTGGCATGAGCCAAGGAATCAGAATAAAAAATAATTAGAATTTTGTGGCTTACAGTTAAAAAGTTATTAGCACAACCTTTTTGAAAGTTTAGACAAGTGGTGGCGCTGTAGAGTTTGAGTTAGAGACTCCAAATTTGTCCTCTATCAGTGTGCCAAATTTGAACAACTTTCCCGCAAGCGGTTCTATGGGCTGCCATAGATTTGCAGCGGAATAAAAAAATCACGCTAACGGATACAATAGGTGCCTAAATAGTAGTAGTTGTAGTGTGTGTACTGACACATTTAATATAAACAATGTAATCACAATAAAAAAAAATCACAAACTTAATGCTAGCAACTCGATTTAATTCCTCCTGAACATACTGGAGTTAAAATTTCCTACTTTGACTAGATTTTTTTTTTAAGAAAAGAATAAAAATTATTAATTAAAAAACAAATATAATTGTGATTCAAGACCTACATAGATTCATACACAGATTTATACATCTGAATTTTAACCAAATGTACCTGTGTTCCACAGATTGTTGCAGCTGGCCCAGGGCAGTTCCACACTGAAGGCTGAGAAAAGGTACAGGAAGGCCCAAACTATGATGACGATGTAGGTAATAGAGCCATAGACAATAATAATTTGACTGGCATAACCCATTCCTGAAAAAAAAGCTGTGTTAACACTGCAATTTTTAAACAAATGTTACCTTATTTTACTTGCAGGTAAATTGAAATCATGTTACATACAGAGTACACAATAAAAATATGAAAAAGTACATGCAAGTGATAGAGGACACTGTTTAAAATGTAATAACATATAGTTAAGCGATTAGCAACAAATTAGTATAATAGGTGAAAACTAGTTTCTGCAATATTTAAGTGCTTTGAGTACCCAGAAAAGCATTATAAAAATGTAAAGAATTAATTAACAAAACGTAATTGCTGAAAAAATAATTTATTTTTCATATAAACTTACATTTAAACTATTAACACATTAAATTAAAGACCACAGAAACCCTGTTAGCAAATGCATTACATTTCATACAACAGCAGAAACAAGTTTGTCATTACAAGCCACAAAATATTTTAAAAAGCGGAATATTAGCTATATGCTACAAACCTTTATTTATTTCAAAGAGACATTACAAATATGTGTTTTCACTACATTTTAAGAAGAGACACATAATGCATACAAATTGAGAAGTGAGCAACCCACCTTCAAAAAGAGGACAGATCTTTCTCCAACATGTGATGCCTCCCTGACTGGTGTACTGACCCAAAGATGTCTCAAGCACAAAAAGCGGGATACCACAAGTGAGCAGGTAAAGGATATATGGAATGAAAAAAGCCCCTAAGGATTTAAGAGAGCCATTAAAATATTACTATATATATTATATTAAAAATCGATGGAATTGTATTAATAATAGATAGATAGATATTGTTTAGGAAAAAAGTTCCTGTTTTATGATCAATGTTACCCACCTGCAATACAAATGCAATTCACATTGAAAGGTGTAACTGATTGTGAATGTTAACTCGCTTTATAATATACTGTAGTATATAAGCACAGGGATTTCTTGTAGTATATGTGCTGCCGAAGCAAGCATGCACCGTGATTTATATGTAAACTAAGAAACAGATGGTTTATAAAAAAATGCTTCTTAATAAATTCAGATTATGTAGTCCCTTAGTCACAAATAAAATTAAAACCATAACCAAACCTATCATAAACTATGTAAAGTATTGTCCAAAACTACTTACCTCCTCCATTTTTATAGCAAAGATATGGGAACCTCCAAACATTTCCAAGCCCTATGATAGCTCCAGCCACAGTCAGAAGAAATTCGATCTTGTTTGCCCATTGGCCTCTCTCTTCGGGACTTAAATCAGCCTGTTGGTTTTCTGTCCGTCTGGTGGTGGAGCCTGCCATACTCAATGGCTGTCTGTCGGCGCTTAAGTAGGTGTGTGTGTGTGTGTGTATGATATTGAAGAAGGGTGCTTGTGATTCTTTACTGCAGCTTTTAAGCATTACCAGGGGTGGGCGGGGGGTGATGAGGTTACCAGGTGTTTTTATCCTGAGGGCGAGAGTAGAGATGTGTTAACTTGTTCTTCCACTTAGTTTAGTAGTGCTTTGACTAGAGGCATTTAAAAAAAAAATAAAAAGGTTTCTTCTCAGCAGTCTTCAATCATGCTGTGACCTGTGCAGTTCTTCCAGTGCCCTTTACTCAACTTCTGGTTACATGAGAGGTTGATTTGCTGACTCTAGTAACCAGCCATTATCTCTGTACTTTCATCTGTGTTCAGTGATTTCTAAAATATGGAGAAACAATGGGTACCTGTCACTAGCAAATTTTCCACTTTGATTATAACTAGAATGTTCTTAAAAATGCATACTATTTGATTTCTCTTTATAAAAAAGTTCTACCCCAAAAATCATTTTAGACCAGCAGAATGTTATACTTCTTATACTGTTGGCTAAAATGAAGGTTAAATAAACTTAAAAGTAAAGAAGAAATATAAATATCTATCTCTTATAGAAAAATTACAACTGTATCCTGAGTCCTGACAGAAGGAATTTCACAGTAGAATGTTCTATGTTGGTACCATAAGATTTTAATAATATTATTTACATTTAATTTTACAAAGTAATTTGTGTTAAATCAGCTTTGACACATAATAGCAAAGAAATTGTTTGGGATGTATTTATGTTTATGTGTTTTTTGAATTTACTCTTTGAATTAAATATTAAAGTGCTGTTTTTTCCTACTTTAAGGGGTATTGAAGCGGTCTGAGATGAGGAATGTCACATTTTGATTTAAACTGTTTATTGCATCTGTTCATTGCTTTCACGGGAGACATTCATATCTGAGAAGTGCTTGGTTTTGATTACACGCTGCATTAGCAAGATCAAGATGGCCTTGTGTTAAGGATAAACTGCTCAAAAATATGATTTGATGCATAATTTAATAATAGTAAGGATCAAGCATTGCAAAAAATGATGCAAGCCTCAAGTTCTCATAACATCTTGGATGAACTTAAAGTGTTTTTATAACTTAATTTGATCTGTAAACTTGCTCTGCAACCTCTTTGTCTCTATTGTCTTGACTCCGCCTTCCTTACAAAAATGTATGCTTATATCATCTCAATAAATGACTAATGGGAACGTTACGCAACAGCTTTTATAACACAGGATTGAACGTTTTTTTTTTTTTTTTAATAATTGTTATTTAAGAGTTGAATCATCTGAGTGATTACATCTTCCCATCAATCCTGCTGGATTAGGTGAAGGATGAGAAGGCACTGTAGATTTTATACATTAACTGAATGGCATTTATTACTTGATGTATTGTATAAGCCGGTGCAAAAAAAGTATGAGTAAAAATGTCATGAGAAAAAATTCTTACAATTTCAAGTATTTAGTATTAAAATAGTATTTCATTAATATACAATACAACTGTTATCTATATATCAGTGAAATCATAATAATAATTCTATAATTTGTGGTAGTTTAATAACATCTATTTAAACACAACAATGTATCCTGTAGCTTTAAAACTGTCAGATAGATCAACACTGATAAGCAAGGGAGAGTTTTGTGTGAAAATGAATGAAGTATTGACAGTTTAATCACGCTTAATTACAGGTGTATGAACATTTCTCAACACCTTTGGCAAATTCTTCTAGAATTACATCAGCCATGTCTGTCAATTTCTTTACATTTTCACAAATTCTGCGCAGTTAACATATCTTACTCAACCCAGATGTCAGAGCACCTGACAGTAGTGCAGTACCAACTTCTATATTTTCTTTTTTTAAATTAAAAAATAGTAAAAAAAAAGGGTAAATAATGATTTGTTGCAATATTTTTACATTATAGTTCGTACAATTAACAAATTATTAATGAATCACAATTTGAAATCCACATCCATTGTATTTTCCCTTGTATATACAACTTGTTAAGAACATTGTACAGTTAAATAGTTGGTACTTTGTTTAAACATATTTAACTGTTACAGGTGGAAGTTGCATATTCAAGTGCAGTTAAATGTGAAAAGCTTTCTTTTACTGTTAGATCATGCCTCCATGCCAGAAATATCAGGTCCAGCCCCTGATGCCATATCCTGTCAGAAAATATCCACTTTGTCTGGTAACAGAACAAATAGTCAACAAATCGTCTAATACCCAAAACCCATCATCACCAGCGAGTTTTGTCCGGAACTTGTCTGGTACCCAAAACTATATTAATAGTCTTCTATCAGTCAAGAAGCTGACTGAGTAAAGTGATGATGAAGGAGATGATGATAAAAAGGAGCAGAGTTTTTGGAATAATGTTTCAGTGCTTAGACTGCATCTGACCAGTAAAAAGTGTTATAATACCACATGCCATAGCAATGGAAAATCACTACTTCAGCTGTGACATTAAAAACCTTGAAATAAAGTCATTCGCTTATCTCTTACTCATGAAGACAAATAGCCCTTGAAACTACACATCATAAGACTAAATAAAAATGGAAAAATAATAATATTAAAACCAGTTATATAAATGACTAATAAATGGTTATAATGAATATTATAAATGATAATATGATTAAATGGAATAATAAGATGAATAAATGATCAATTACTTTGAATGAATGAATGAATATAAAATAAAGTAAAACTCGACTCTAATGTATGATTGCTCTCCTGAAGCAAGACACACACAGTTTGCATTTGAGGATCCTTAGATTCGTTTTGTGAGAGAAAGAGAGAGTACAAAATTACAAAATAACAAATATTTACTTGAACATTCCAGCCTGATCTTGTTTATGGGAAAGGAACATTGGGCGTCCAAAGGTTTAGTCATTTAAGAAAGCTAATGTTTTTGCTGTCATTATTAAATGGTATCACAAATGTCTTAGCTGACAAAAATGTGTCCAAAAACAATAATAAAGGCAAATTAGCTAAATCAGAAATAACAGATTTTGGATGTTCTGTATATCTAATTATATTACATATCCAATTCAAAACAGACTTGTGGATGGTCTGAAAGCCAGTATCTTATCTCTGGATATAAGTTCAATCCCATCAGTCAAACTAGGATTGTGATTCAATTCCATTTCCACCACTTTAACCTTACTGCTCAGTGCATCATGTAGCCTATATAAGCAGCTTTCTGCTCGCTACTACATAACCATAAAGGGGTCATATGACGGTGTTAAAAGAACATTATTTTATGTATTTAGTGTAATGCAATGTATTTATGTGGTTTAAGATACTGTATGTTACGCCCCTTACCATACCATGATGCCGTCTCCTGACACTATGAGACAAAACAAATAAAACCCATTACAAATGAGGCAGTTGTAGCATCCAGTGGGGACATAATTACTGATCATAATGACTTATACTGTTTTTTTAAGTGTTCCATTGCGCTACATAAACATAAAACCATCTCTGCATTTGTGATTGGAGAAATGATAAACATCAAGTGCTTCTCTACACTGCTCAAAACTTGTGTTTGAATCAACAGTGGCAAATTGTTTAAATATGTAAACATACTTACAGGCTGTGGCTCAGAAGTGCCACACTGTCCTTGCAAAGTTGGAATTGCCCTACTTTATAGAAAAAGCCTTTTTGCACAGAAGCATTGTAGGCTACTGGTTCAGGAAACCTCCATAAAATGCACTGCACACATCTGAATATTTGGTTTGAACTAGTGCTGGGCGGTAAACCGGTTCATACCGAAAACCGGTGTATATTTTCGTTACGATGTTAATTTTGAATATACCGCCATACCGGTGTTTCCCTTTCATAGGTCACTTCAATGCTGCGGTGACGTCACCACTATGGAACACCTTCGGTGTGACGAATGTCTGAAGCCCTATACCATCCCGCCAATCCTATTGGCCAAATAGCGTGTGGCACCGGCCATGCATGCGTACGCATATATACCTGGTGCCGCGCGCCATTTAACTCAGATTTCATTCCTTCAGTAAATGAAGCGAATCTAGCGAATCTTCTGTGCCCTATTATCTCCTCTCCGTGGACGCGATGAGTTTCAGGAAATGCAAGGAGCCATGTACCAGGTACATTGTGAAGGGGGTCACTCATGACAGGTGCGTAGTTTGCCTAGGCTTGCACCACGCACAGGCGGCGCTTAGCGGCCTTTCTTCATGTCCCCATTGCGATGGCCTGCGGCTCAGAGTACTGCGCTCAAGGGTAGATGTTTTTACTGATGTCTAACCCCCGCCATGTCACTTCTGCGACTGCCGAGGCACCACACGAGGTGATAGCTTGGGGTGACACGTGCGACATGGATTTCGAGGACAGCTCACCGCTGGATTATTCTCCACTTCGCTCGCTCTCCCCTACCCCGTTGCAGAGAAAAACTTTTATCGAGCCTGTCGTCTTTTCCTGTGAGGATTTACGGCCCACACCGGAGGCATGTAGTGCCATCTCCTTCGGTTGTGGATGCCAGGATGACGATGTTTTATCCACCGCGGCCTCGGGGTCTGAGGACTTCGCAGCCGACACTAACCCTCTCCCTCCTAGTGGACAGGAGAGGCGTGTTTCCCCCTTTCTCGTGCGGTGTGTACATTGGGGCTGGAGTGGGAGGTTGAGAAGGCCGAGGCCCGACCTTCGCACAGACATGGCGGCTCGCACAGGATTACGCACAACGAGATGCAACGACTCTTATGCATACACTTCCCCTGTGCACAAACACAAACGAGTTTTTCGTGCCTGGACATTTTAATGTGTGTGACAGCGTTGCAGGAAACGGACATTTTGAGACTGCTAATATTGTTTCGGGCCGCGTGGGAACGCTTGCCCGACATTTCTCAATGGGTGTTACGCACAATTTGTCGCGGATACACCATTCAGTTTCGGAAAGGCCCACCCCCTTTCCGCGGAATTCTTTCCACGGTGGTGAAACCGATGGATATAGCGGTGCTGCGACGGGAGATGTCAGCTCTACTGAACAAAGGGGCTATAGAAGAAGTACACCCCTCTCAGATGGAGTCAGGGTTTTACAGCCGTTATTTTGTGGTACCAAAAAAAGACGGCGGATTACGACCCATTCTGGATTTACGCCGTCTGAATCTTGCACTCAGGCCGAGCAAATTCAAGATGTTGACGGTAAAGTCTATTTTGTCTCAGATTCAACCAAATGACTGGTTTGTCACGATCGATCTGAAGGATGCATATTTTCATATTCAGATCATCAAGAGACACAGGAAGTTCCTCAGATTCACTTTAGAGGGCAAAGCGTATCAGTACCGCGTTCTTCCCTTTGGCTTAGCTCTAGCTCCCCGTACTTTCTCAAAATGCATGGACGCAGCTCTGGCCCCGTTGCGGCTCCAGGGCATCCGTGTTTTGAACTATTTGGACGATTGGCTGGTGTTAGCGCAATCGCAGACTCAAGCACACTCTCATCGGGATTTTGTGCTGAATCATTTACACAGCCTGTGCTTACGCACGAATTTCCAAAAAAGTGTGTTAATCCCCTCTCAACGGATTACCTTTCTGGGAATAGACTTGGACTCTCGCGCGATGACAGCAAAGCTTTCTCTCCCGCGCGCTCAGTCGATTGCGTCATGCGTGCGGCGCTTCAGAGCGGGTCGCGCAGTGACAGTGAGATTGTGCCTCAGACTTTTAGGTCTAATGGCTGCAGCTCTTCCCGTAATTCATCTGGGATTACTTCACATGCGCCCATTTCAGTGGTGGACGAAACGACGGAATATTTCACCCCGTTGTCTTCCGCATCGATCGATTTCGGTGACACGGAGGTGTGTGATGTCGTTAAAACTATGGATGTCAGCCGAATTTCTCCGTACCGGGGTTCGGCTGGGGATCTGTGCTTCCCGAGAGACTGTCACGACAGATGCGTCTTTGACCGGTTGGGGAGCAGTTTGTCAAGGGCGCCCAGCCCACGGAGTGTGGACAGTGGCACAAAGCAGCTGGCACATAAACAGATTGGAATTACTGGCGGTTTTTCTGGCTCTCCAGTATTTTTAGAGTCTGGTTATAGGCCGTCATGTGCTGCTCAGATCAGACAACACAGCGGTCGTGTCATACCTGAATCATCAGGGAGGATTACGCTCTCGCCCCCTGTGCAGGCTGGCGAGACATATTCTTCCTTGGTCTCACAACAAATTTCTGTCGATCCGGGCTGTTCATATCTCCGGACGACTGAACTTCGGAGCGGATTTACTATCCAGACAGATTCTGGAGCAAGGGGAATGGAGATTGCACCCCCAGTCTGTGAATCTCCTATGGCAGATTTTCGGAGAAGCGAAAGTGGATTTATTTGCTTCGAGCACGACTACGCATTGCCCGCTATGGTTCTCCCTTTGCCCTCCATCGCCCCTGGGCTTGGATGCGTTAGCTCACAACTGGCCCAGGACCAGTTTGTATGCGTTTCCTTCAATTCGTCTGATCCCAGCGGTATTATGCAGAATACGGCTGGACAGAGTGGAACAGCTGCTGCTGGTGGCTCCGCGGTGGCACACACAGTCGTGGTTTGTGGATCTGATCAATCTGTTAGGTGGCTCTCCATGGGAGATTCCCCTCAGACAGGATTTATTATCGCAAGCACAGGGACTGATTTGGCACCCGAGGCCAGATCTATGGAAACTGTGGGCGTGGCCTCTGAGCGGAGTGAGTTAATATGTCACGGTCTTTCTGTTGAAACCACAGAGACTATACTGAATTCTAGAGCAGCTTCTACGAGACGCTTATATGCTTTCAAGTGGAGACTGTTTACGACCTGGTGCGAAACTCATAATATGGATCCAGTTTACTGCCCAGTGGCTTCAGTACTGGAGTTCCTTCAGGACCGTTTTTCGGATGGAGTGACACCAGCCACCCTGAAGGTTTACGTGGCAGCCATTTCAGCTTACCACGAATATATAGATGGTGCCTCAGTGGGCCGTCATCCACTGGTTTCTCGTTTCATACAGGGTGCACGGCGGCTGAGGCCTTTCCGCCCTGTGCGAGTTCCTTCATGGGATTTATCCATTGTGTTGCATGGTTTGTCAGGGCATCTGTTTGAGCCCTTGGAAACTGTACCGGATAAAATCCTGACTCTGAAGACACTTCTTCTTATGGCTTTATCCTCCCTCAAGAGAGTTGGGGATTTACAGGCTCTCTCTGTCTCACCCTCGTGCATGGAGTTTGCACCGGGCTCTGTGAAAGTGTTGTTGCGACCTAGGCCTAATTATGTCCCTAAGGTCGCATCTAATCCCTTTCGCTTTCAGCAGGTGGTCCTGGAGGCTTTATCCCCTGCTGTGGCGGAGTCTGGAGATCTAAGTCTTTGCCCTGTGAGAGCTTTAAAGACTTATGTGGATCGTACTGCCCCATGGCGTGAGTCTGACCAGCTGTTTGTCTGTTTTGGACATAAGAATAAAGGCCATACAGTTACAAAACAGCGCATGTCCCTTTGGCTGGTGGAGGCAATATCCTTAGCCTATGAGGCGCGCGGGCTCGCTTCGCCCTTAGGAGTTAAAGCTCATTCCACGAGAGCAGTGGCTTCTTCTCAAGCTTTTCTCAGTGGATCTTCTATGGATGATATCTGTGCTGCGGCAGGTTGGTCCTCACCGAGCACTTTTATCAAATCTTACAGTCTGGATGTGAGGATGGCTCCTGGCTCCCGGGTTCTCTCCGCTTGAGCAGATGCTTCTTTGGATCCCAGCTATCAGGTACGTCAGGCGTTATGGTATAGCGTTCCCATAGTGGTGACGTCACCGCAGCATTGAAGTGACCTATGAAAGGGAACATCTCGGTTACGTATGTAACCTTGGTTCCCTGAATAGGGAACGAGATGCTGCGGTCCTGGCCGTGCCATACCTTAAATGGCGCACGGCACCAGGTATATATGCGTACGCATGCATGGGCGGTGCCACGCGCTATTTGGCCAACAGGATTGGCGGGATGGTATAGGGCTTCAGACATTCGTCACACCGAAGGTGTTCCATAGTGGTGACGTCACCGCAGCATCTCGTTCCCTATTCAGGAAACCAAAGTTACATACATAACCGAGATTATTTAATTACTCAGCGTTCGGCACGAACGTTATGCTACGCCGCGGCCGCGAGACACTGTTTCAGACGGACCCTTAGGCCGGTGACACACTGGCTGCGTGGCGTCTCTGCTGCGTGCCAGAAGCGTCCCAGAAGCGTCCCAGTGTGTCGCCGGCCTTAAGTTTACAATGTTGCACTTCTAAGCAGCTACTGCGAGGCGTGGTGAGGGTAAACACAGCAGTGCTCTGGTGTTAAGTTATAACGCCTGTTTCACACAGTCCGTCTGCAGTGCGTATTAACTATAGACAGTAAAAAGATTAAAAGGTATTAATGGATTCCAGCTGCACGAGGTGTCAAGGAGCGGTGCTCTGCAGCAGTGCAGCAATTGTTAACGTACCGAGTCTATTTTTGCTGTGCTGCAGGCGCTGAATTAAAGTGAAAGCGCATTGTTCGCGGGAAAAATTAACATGGACTGACATGGAAACGCAGTCACATGGGTTTTGGCTAGGTTTAAAACAAGAAAAAGAGCACTTTTAGATAAACAAGGAAAACAATATATACAGGTCCTTCTCAAAAAATTAGCATATTGTGATAAAGTTCATTATTTTCCATAATGTAATGATAAAAATTAAACTTTCATATATTTTAGATTCATTGCACACCAACTGAAATATTTCAGGTCTTTTATTGTTTTAATACTGATGATTTTGGCATACAGCTCATGAAAACCCAAAATTCCTATCTAAAAAAATTAGCATATCATAAAAAAGGTTCTCTAAACAAGCTATTAACCTAATCATCTGAATCAGCTAATTAACTCTAAACACCTGCAAAAGATTCCTGAGGCTTTTAAATACTCCCAGCCTGGTTCATTACTCAAAACCGCAATCATGGGTAAGACTGCCGACCTGACTGCTGTCCAGAAGGCCATCATTAACACCCTCAAGCGAGAGGGTAAGACACAGAAAGAAATTTCTGAACGAACAGGCTGTTCCCAGAGTGCTGTATCAAGGCACCTCAGTGGGAAGTCTGTGGGAAGGAAAAAGTGTGGCAAAAAACGCTGCACAACGAGAAGAGGTGACCGGACCCTGAGGAAGATTATGGAGAAGGACCGATTCCAGACCTTGGGGGACCTGCGGAAGCAGTGGACTGAGTCTGGAGTGGAAACATCCAGAGCCACCATGCACAGGCGTGTGCAGGAAATAGGCTACAGAGAAGCAGCACTGGACTGTTGCTCAGTGGTCCAAAGTACTTTTTTCGGATGAAAGCAAATTTTGCATGTCATTCGGAAATCAAGGTGCCAGAGTCTGGAGCAAGACTGGGGAGAAGGAAATGCCAAAATGCCTGAAGTCCAGTGTCAAGTACCCACAGTCAGTGATGGTCTGGGGTGCCATGTCAGCTGCTGGTGTTGGTCCACTGTGTTTTATCAAGGGCAGGGTCAATGCAGCTGGCTATCAGGAGATTTTGGAGCACTTCATGCTTCCATCTGCTGAAAAGCTTTATGGAGATGAAGATTTCGTTTTTCAGCACGACCTGGCACCTGCTCACAGTGCCAAAACCACTGGTAGATAGTTTACTGACCATGGTATTACTGTGCTCAATTGGCCTGCCAACTCTCCTGACCTGAACCCCATAGAGAATCTGTGGGATATTGTGAAGAGAAAGTTGAGAGACGCAAGACCCAACACTCTGGATGAGCTTAAGGCCGCTATCGAAGCATCCTGGGCCTCCATAACACCTCAGCAGTGCCACAGGCTGATTGCCTCCATGCCACGCCGCATTGAAGCAGTCATTTCTGCAAAAGGATTCCCGACCAAGTATTGAGTGCATAACTGAACATAATTATCTTAAGGTTGACTTTTTTGTATTAAAAACACTTTTGTTTTATTGGTCGGATGAAATATGCTAATTTTTTGAGATAGGAATTTTGGGTTTTCATGAGCTGTATGCCAAAATCATCATTATTAAAACAATAAAAGACCTGAAATATTTCAGTTGGTGTGCAATGAATCTAAAATATATGAAAGTTTAATTTTTATCATTACATTATGGAAAATAATGAACTTTATCACAATATGCTAATTTTTTGAGAAGGACCTATATGTTCACTTTTATGGAAGCAGAAAAACAAAGTTCATTAAGACCCTTGGGATTGCTTGTGATAAAGATTTAAATTCAAAATACAAGAGACTATCTGTATCTGTCTGTGGTGTTTTAATTTTAAATATTTTAACAAGAAAAGTAGGCTAATTATTGTGTTTAAATGTTTTGCCGCTTGCTTGAGCAGCTTATTATACAAACCTAGAAGTAAAATTCATGAATAATGCGCTGTTTATTTTTATTGAGTTTAAACTAATGTCTATATGAAAGATCGTTACTGTTCTGTTATAAAAGACTTACGATGCTGAAAAATATATATATATATTTTAACATGATATGAAATCAAAACAATGAACAAATGTTGTGTTTGTGGACTAAACAGACGCGGATCAGTAGCGGACTGCAAATGTCAGACACAAGACGGGAACACAGAGGAAGGTGAACGTGTAGCAGTATTTATTGTGACAGAGGTTTCAGACACAGGTGAAGTAACAGGAATGGTCTTGACACGAAGAAGGTTGGAACTTAGCTGTGGTTGTGATGGAAGTAGATGACAGAATCGGAAGGCGGCACAGAGGAACTGACGATGAAGGAACAACGGGTATCCAGGGGAGCAACAATGATAGCGAGGGTTCAGGTAAGTACATGTGGGTCAATGCTAGATCAGACGAGGAGTGAGGGGAAGTGATGGTCCTTATATGAGAGCCTGGTGATGATGGACAGGTGTTCAGAATTCTGGTGATTGGGAACGAGTAGGCGTGGCATGTGGAGAGGGTGTAGGCTGTGACTCCGTGACAGCAAACACGTCCTGTGTGAAAGCACAATGAGTCCGTGCTGCGGACTGCATATGCACTGCAGGCAGATTATGCATAGATAATATGCATTTTATGCAAGTGCTGTCAGGCTAAAATTGTCGCCAAGGGCGGCAACACGAGCAATGTACACCTGATTATGCATGGAAAAATAAGCGTCATAAACCGGAAAACCGACATAATTTTGAAAAAAAAACCGGTATATACATTTTTGGTCAAACCGCCCAGCACTAGTTTGAACTGTTATGGAACAGTGTTGTAAATACAACTTAACCACTGATTTCTAGTTGTGTTCTCATTTGGAAGGCCAAATAAAGTAGTTTCGCTTTCACAACAAAACACACATCGTCTCCATAATATGGCGGCAGCGGCAACAGCTACAACAAAAGTTATGCTTTCTTTCTTTACGTGAAAATTTGAGCACCATTATGCAAATCTTCCCACATTGTGACATAGACATGTGGGGGCGTGGTTGACTCAACTTTTATATAGAATATCTCTTTGGATTTGAGACTTTAGTCTTTGCAACTTCACAGATCTCATTTATGCACCAAGAGCATGTAACACTCCAAAGAGTGACCCTTTTGATAATGAGTAAATCAATTTTGAGATAATGGTCAATTCTGAGATATTGACCAATTCACATTGTTTTCATTCCGCTTACTAACAATGCTACTCATCAATTCATTTGAATTGAAATTATTTTTTAATCTTACCTGTTATATAGAGCTTCCACTAAGAAAACAGCACTCATTTTCAAGACACTGAGACTCAAGTTGGTGCTATTTGGGTTTGTTTGTAACAAGTGAGTCCGTGAGTGTGATGTGTGGTTTGCATAGGTGAAAAATTTCTAATGATTATAATGACTTTCCGCAAACTGCCAAAATACAGACAGCACATTAAAAGTCCCACCAGAGACAGCTATATATTGGACCATTGTTACACCACAAAAAAGGATGCATATTGCTCTGTCTTATTCTGACCTATACAGTCAGAAACTGAAATCAGCTAAACCTGTATTAAGAACTGTAAAAAGATGGATTAATGAAACAGGGTGGGATTTACAAGCCTGTTTCAACCTCACTGATTGGAGAGTGTTTTTGAAGCTGCTGCCATTGATCTGGATGAGCTCACAGAATCTGTGACTTCTTATATCAGTTTCTGTGTAGACTTCCTACCAGGACTCACTTAACCTACAACAATGACAAACCATGGTTCACTGCAAAACTTAGACAGCTCCGCCAGGCCAAAGAAGATGCTCACAGGAATGGGGACAGATTCTTGTATAAACAGGCCAAATACACACAGGAAAAGGATATCATAGTGGCAAAGAGAAATTATTCTGGAAAGCTAAGGAACCAGTTCTCTTCCAGCGGACTTGCTTCAGTGTGGAAAGGTCTGAAAGACATCACCAATTACAATATACCATCCTCCAGAGAATCAACAGCTGGCAGGTGATCTGAATGAGTTTTAATGCAGGTTAAAAAAAAACACCAATCACACCTCCTCCAACCCCACTCTTCCCCACACTTGCACTTCAGATCAGTGAAGATGATGTGCGTCAGGTCTTCAGAAAGAACAAGAGAAGAAAGGCATCAGGCCCAGACGGAGTGTCACCAGTCTGTCTGAAAACATGCGCTGACCAGCAGGCCCCCATCTTCACACAAATCTTCAACAGATCACTGGCGCGGTGCAAAGTCCCTTCATGCTTCAAACGCTCCACCATCACCCCCGTCCCAAAGAAACCCAAAATCACTGGGCTTAATGACTACAGACCTGTGGCTCTAACGTCTGTAGCGTTAGAGCCACATTAACGCTATTACTGTTTTTTCTGTATTTTTGATCAAATAAATGCAGGCTTGATGAACAGAAGAAACTTCTTTCAAAAACATTAAAAATAGTAATGTTTCCAAACTCTTGGTCTGTACTGTATATATATATTTTTTTGTAATAGTCATTATATATATATATATATATATATATATATATATATATATATAAATTGGAATAAAAAAAAGAGTAGAATTAATCATGTTTCTGACACGACTTAAATACCCCAAAATATTGAGAAATGTTTTTCATACCAAAATAGGATACCAAAATATAAACTACACTGCACCTGAAAAGTGTTTTAAAGTGTTTCAAGTGCACAATGTAGTTTGTTTTAGAACATATATTAATTCCCTTGTTAGATTATTTGTGTGTGTGTTTTGTCATTCCAAAGTCTAAACCAGATTTGAACCTCCTTAGAATCATACATTACTTTGTTCTTCTTTTACATGCTCTTGTAGCCTTTGCTGCCATCTAGTGTACTAAGTAGACAGCTCACAATGGAAAGAGTACATATAGTTCACCATTTTTTTTTTTTTTTGAGAGAGAGAGCTATCCATCTTGTTCTCAGACATTCAAACATGCATCAGAGCAAACACCTGATGACATTTCCAGTTTTAATGTTGACAATACATTTAATCACATTCATTTTTATTATACAAGCCTTTCTCTTCAAAAGTTTATTTGACTGAAAATAACATTCAACATGGGGCATGCCTGCTTTGCATTGTAAGAATGGAGGGGTTGAGACTGCGACATCAACAGAATATAGGAGATCTTCAATCTGTTTAAAGCAATGTCCATCTAATGGAATGACTGTCAAGGCGTTGCTCTTTCTACAAATGGCTGTGGCAAAGGTAGTGTCTGTTGCGCTAACACAGACAAACACAGGAGAAGCTGACTGCAACTGCATACCCATATATGTTATGTACATACACAGAATTACATACAAGAAAATGTAAATACTGTATATAAAGAAACAATCAAAAAATCGAATCTAAATCGGAATTCTTGAGACAAAACATTAACATTAACACATCTTTTCATCAGGGAGGATAGAAACGTTGAGTGTAAATCACCTCATCTGAGCATTTTACAAGTTCATCTCTGTGTGGTACATTCATACAGAGTGTAAGACAGTTTGAGAGCGAGACGGTTTGAGGAGCTTCAGAAATGCAGTCTCCGGTAAAGAGTCCATGCATGGGCGGCTCTCGAACTCTCTCTTTAACTCTGACACATTTGAGACACATTCACATTAATGTACAGTACATCACAGTCATTGAGCTTCGCCTAAGCTTTATTATGACAATGTAAATCTACCGCCAATAGGACAGGTCATTCGATAAGGTCACTGCGAAACCCTCTTCAAGTGGAATACCATCCCACGTTTAGATGAGAAACCGAATTAAAATCACTCGATGAGAGGTTCAATGTTGGTTTTTATAGAAACAAAAAAACTGAAAGGTTTAAAATATTTCCCATTCATGTCAATAAGCACATTCAGTCATTATACATCTTGGAAATTTAGCAAAATCATGATTTCACATAGGGACTTACAGTACTTCCAGATGATTGATCACCTCATTACAATTTCAGTGCATTTAACCTAGGTCTAATGCGTAACTCAAGGGCCGATAATGAATGAAATTAATGAGGTGTATGGAAGGTATAAAAACATAAAACAAATAAACAAACCAACAAAACAAGCATTTACACTCCAAAGTGGCCCCACACAATCAAAGTCAACACAGGATTCTAGTTAGTATGTGCTACTTTACCTTTAAATTTCCACTATAGTTACACCTTATTTTAAAAGAGTGGAGAAAAATCACTTATGGCACAATGATCCCACACCTACAGACAAGATGACTAGATTTGTTTTATTTCCTTAAGTCTGGTTTAAATACACACAAAGCGCATGTTTATCAAGATGAGGCCTGAGAAAGGCAGTAAAGCCACTGCTGATCCAGTCCTTTCTGAATGCACACACAACTGTGACTTGGGTCACAGAACATGTTCGTGAACAACTCAAACTAATTCTGATATGACTCCATTAGCTGTTATTGCAAAATGTTTATCATACCACAATACCAAAATATAGATGTTAAAAACTAGATTGATCCTCTGAAAAGTGTCTAAAAGTGTCCAAATAGTTCATCATCGCATTCTTAATGTACAATATTGTGAGTGTAATATGTTGATTTGATTTGGATTTACTATTTGGCAGCAATATTGTATTGAACTGCAAGTCTCTCAAAATTAAAACAGTGTAGCATATAATCTATTATAGTCATTTATTTTTCACTTTTATCTTTAAATTTGAATATTTTGGTGATAAAAAATAAATAAATCACATTTATTACTCTGAACATTTTCTGGTACCTGACCCTTAAAATATTTTCTTTCAGTTATGGCTTCTGGTAAAACATCTAAATCTACTGTGATGCCGTTAGTTTCCAATGGAATTAAAACGGTAAGTGCAACATTAGATATTTCTAAGTTATCAGTTATGATCAGCTTTTTGCTAAAAATAAGAGTACAATAAGTAAGGCCCACAAAGCCCTGCACTCAGAACAATATGGCTGCCAGTCAAATTTTGAAAAACTAGGTCTACCACGCCCAGCAAATAAGATAAAAACCTCTGCTCTTCGAGGTCCCTAGCAAAATTTTCATAAATTCAGATTTGTATAGCTACATCAGTATCGGCGTGAGAGATCAATTCATTTTAGGGCTGAATTAACAACCATAAGAAAGCAAATGCTAAAATTGAAAAAAAACTAAAGATGTGTAACTATTTTAGAACACCAACTGTGTTATAAAAATAGCTGATTTATGAAATTCCAATGAAAAACAGCAGTAATGTTAAAGACTATAAAATATCACCTACTACTATTTAGGATAGACACAATGGGATTTCATTGGGAATACACTGACAAGTCTTTTTAGTATACTTGTAGACAAAATATTATCAAGCCCTGAACTGATCATGATGTAATTGTAAAGAACAGCTGCATTTATGTTTTACATGTTGCTGATTGTTAGCCCTAAAATTCAACATTTACCAATGGCACATAGTTCAGTGATATCATTATATTTTTGGCACAATATGTTCAAATACAGTTATTATTCAACATGAAACTGCAGTTTAAAAAGGACATTAAATAATACCAAGGTAGATTCTGTGGTTTCCCATCCCACCTTTGGTAACTCTAAAACGACTAAT
This sequence comes from Carassius carassius, assembly GCF_963082965.1. NCBI lineage: Eukaryota > Metazoa > Chordata > Actinopteri > Cypriniformes > Cyprinidae > Carassius > Carassius carassius. The sequence continues at coordinate 9,350,640 of NC_081771.1, forward strand.
CTAACAACAGGTCTACTTTACGAATAATTCAAATACAAAACCATAAATTAATTAATAAATAAACGAACATACAGCTAGATAGAGAAATAATTCTAAATTAAATAAATATGTTTCCTGGCATATTTTTTTAAGATATAAAAAATAATTAACATTCTTACTTCTGAATATGCATATGGTGCTTTACGTAGCTTTACAAAACATAGATGTACATAAATACACTCAAATTCACAGAGAATCGTCACTCTCAAGTATATTGTCACTGGGGGTGTGAGAATAGCAGTTTTTTTTATTGTATCTTACTTTATTTAACTACTTTTACTATTTTTTGTTTTCTTTTTTACTTGAAAATATTGATTTACTTATCTTTCAATGCACATATCCACTTTAAATTGCTCTTTCCTTTCAATTTCTGGGAACATGAAAAACAATATCTGACCGTGTTCTGAAAAAAATAAAAAAAGACTAATAATGGTGCTAAGAGCAAAAGCTTGAACAGATACTGAACTAAATAAGCTCATTACTAGATCAGAATGATTCTCGCTTTAAATGTTTTGCTAGGCTGAAGTCTGGATTTTAGCACTCAAAACTTAGCGCTTGAAATCATAGAATTCTCCATTTCAAAACCACCACAAACCCAGAGAGATATAATGGATCATATTCTGGATAATTACTTTTAATCGTGTAAACTTTCATTTGCCATAACTTAGTGGGAAATTACGAAATAACGGGAGGCCTCAGTTACAATTTGAGAACTATAAGTGCAAACTAAATTGATCGAATCAATTCCTGAGGATCGGAGAATCAAGAGGCTATCAAATACTGAACAATTAGCTCTCTTCATCCTCGTTGTGGCCTCCACGTAGCTACTTATGGGAACTGAAAAAGACAATGAGAGAGACTGCTGGAGTATCTTTATCATGATGAAGACCTTGTCTTCAGTTAGTTACAGAAGAAACTAGATCTATTTTGATAATTATGAAATGATCTTACATGGGGTAATAAAACACTTATGGTGGTTTCAAGTCTGTTCTGCTCAAGTGTCAAAATACTATGCTGCCTTACTGAAAAGTACAGAAAAAGTTCACCTAAAAATCATCTATTCATCTTAATATCACTCAAAATATATGTGATATTGTAGTTATCTAGCAGGCTGCAGTCTTTTGGGTTTTTTGGGGGGTTAACTATCCCTTTAAATCAACAAACGATAAATGACAAATATAAAAAACAAAACTTAAGACACTTAGAAACACTGCACATTGTTTCCTGAATGAAGTATTTTTTCTGAACCCAATTCTTTGGCCCAAAACCCAAACAGCAACCCAAAACCACGGTGATAAGTAGTTAACTATCATCTCACAACCTTCCCACGCAGAATGTGGGAAAATAAATAGATAAAATGCTCAGTGTTTGGCTCAATGGAGTTACTATTTCATCAAGCAGCAGTTGGTATGAGTGTAGAAAATGAGAAAATAGAGGCTTCACTATAATGGTGGGAGGAAAATACCACCAAAACTTTCTCTTTCCTGAACATTTCCCCCTTATTTTTATTCCTGTCATACCTGTAACTCTTTTTTTCACTCTCACAGAGGCAAGTCGGTACTGTTGTGCCGTGTCTTCCGTGAGGTGCCGTCATCCCGAGGGAGAGCCTTCTGTAGGTTGGACATGGCTGCTGTCTTCTTCAGGTCGATCACGGCGTAGCATTCTCCACGGCGGGAGGACGGGGCCGCTGCTGCGGCAGCCATGCCACGTCTGAGGGGAGGAGGTCTCTGTGGTACCGGAGCCCCGCCTCCGTGTCCCGAGCAACCGGAGGGCTCAGCCTCCAGCTCCACCTGGATGTAGTTGAGCTGGCGAGAGGGAGGAGGAGGCGGGCGACGGCTGTGCTGCTCGCAGGTGGTGCTGCCACGTCCCGCTCGCTGACGTCTGAAATCGAAGTTGAAAACCCGGTTGGCCCTCTCAGGTGGGTGAGGGTGTGGAGGGCAAGCATGACGGAGACGTGTCGGAGGCTGGAGCTGGTAAGAGTTTGCATATAAGTAAGTTTCAGTGCTATCAAGTCACAGGGTTTACATCAACCAATGACTTTCTTTGATTTTTTTCATTATTTAATACAGATTAGGGATGGGACGGTATGAAAATTTAATATCACGGTTATAGTGACTAAAATTATCACGATTATCAATATTATCACGGTTTTGTTGAAACAAGATGAAAGTGTTCAAAAATAGTTGATGCTCACACTGAAAACATTTCAGCAAGTTTTATATTTAATAATCAACAAACAACTAATAAAACAAGCAACTCTATGCACTTAATTTAAAGAAAGATAAAATTCTGTGGCATTTCCTTCCTTACAATGAAAAGTGTAGAAGCATAGAAAAGCATAGAAAAGTCACTGACTTTCGCCATTCCTTCTCGAAAAAAAACAAAAAAAACATTGTGCGCTGCGCTTGCGTCAGACTGTTGCTGGCTGGACATGATTTAATAGTGAGTTATTAAAACCGCGATAATCAAACATGGTTTTAATGATAATTCATTTTTAAACGATATTACTAACCTTCAGCACATTTTATCACGGTTATCAATAAAACCGGTTATCGTCCCATCCCTAATACAGATTGGACCTAGCCAATTACATTATTTTAGAGCTAAGCATAATTATAAAACTATATACACATATACTCTATATATCTTCCTGACTATGATTATTATAGTTAATTTAATAGTTAATTTATTATATTTATTTTTCACATTTATTACATTTTATAAAAAAATGTGATATCTAACTTATATGTCATTTTATTAATCTATGTGACTGTCCAGGCCTGGAAATAACTTTTTTTTTTTTACAATTCCCTGATATTTCCCTTGAATTAGATTTGGAATATTCTCTACTTGTATTTGTTTGTGCTTTTGTTTACACACATATTTAGTGTTAGAAGTGACAGCGATTCCACTCTTTCTACAAATGATTTTCTAAAAAAAAAATTACATTTGATTTTACACAGCCTGCACTCTTAAAGAGCAATATCATAATTTAGTGCTAAGCATAACTATAAAATATATATTCACTCTTGAAATTCCACAGATTTTACTTATTTATTTATAGTGTATTATAATTTTGACCAATGATTTTTAGTGACATAATTAAAAAACTTCATACAAAACTTTCAAAGAGCAATAACCAATTAAATAAATTTAGAGCTAAGCATAACTTTTTAAATAAATATTCATTCTAGAAATTTCCCTGACATTTATAGTATTATTATTATTATTAGTAGTAGTAGTATTAACTTTGCATTATAATTTTTGACTGACAATTTATTTAATGTATATTCAGTATTCATATATCTATATAAATATATTTAAAAAAAAATTATAATAATTATAATTATATATATATATGAAATTTTATTTATTCTCATAACTTTCTAGGCCTGGAAATCACTATTTTAGTGACTATTTTAATTCCTTGATTATACCCTGGAATTGGATTTGGCATATTCTCCACATGTATTTACTTGTGCTTTTATTGACGCACCTGTTCAGTATTGACATAGTTCTGCAGGGCATCACGATGAATCCCAGCACTGCCGCCACTCTCCTGATGATATCCGTTAGGGGTTGCGGGCCCTTCAGAATACTCATACTCATCATATTCTTCTTCCTCTTCCTCTTCATACTCGTCCTCATCCTCGTCTTCATCCTGATCCTCTTCTTCCTCACGCTGAAGCGCACGGTATTCCCAAACCGGGGGGAGTGATGGAAGGTTCTCATAGTTGAGCAACGCGGTGCGCCGATGACCACTGACCCCCATTCCCCGGTCACAGCCGTATCCTTGCGGAGGCAGTGAGGAAGGGTGCGTGTGTGTGAGCGGCAGGGAGTGCGGATGCGTGTGTGTGCGGGAATCACCGGTGGTGCTGCTACTGCTACTGGAGCCCAAAGACTGAGATTGAGACACAGTGCTCGGACTCAGCCTTTGCCTACGTGCCCCTCGTAGTCCGTTGATATTCTCGTACGTCAGCTGACTTTCTGGGCAAGGCTCCATGCTAGAGTGTCGGTGCATTAGATGATGGCAATGGTGGTAAGAGTGTGTGTTGCACATGTGTACAGACGGAGTCTCCTCACCTTCTGTTTCGGAGCTGCCATCTGCCGCTCGAAGCGGGTGAGTGACGTGGCGGTCTCTGTCTCTTTCCATAAGGTGGCGCTGTGCTGGGGTCGGACCCAACATGAACTTCACCTCCTGGGCTCCAGGCTGGAGGAAGACCTGAGGGTCTTTGTGAGGGTCATCCAGGGGGCAGCAGTGCATGCTGGGCTGGCCTGGGACTGGGCCCCCACGTATGGTGGTGGTAGTTGAGGTTTCTGGGTAGGTGGTGGGCCGCACTTCGGGCAGGGAGTGGACACAGTGGCGGCTTGAGAGGTCAGTTTCCATGCCCACTGTATTCACATACGTATGGGTCTGGAAACAAATGACAAAAGTTAGTTAAACTGATGTTTAAGTAACCGACAGGACACTATTTACCTAGATTTAGCATTATGAACATTTTAACACCTTGAAAAAGATGCTACATAGTTCCCCTTTATACTGCATGTGTTTACATCTAAATGACTTTCTATGTTTTAATTAAAAAAAAATATTATGTAGATTTATAACACTGTACTTTGTGTTTTATTACCTTGGCATTAAATGAATGAAATTTGGTTTCTAATACATTGGCTAAGGAAGTGACATATTTGGCGTCTTTCTCCCTTCTAACCAACATAATCGATCCGTCAATATTTTTATTTCCTCTTTTTCAAAGTCATAGAAATGCTATCATGAACCTATCAGAACCCCAGAAATGTGAAAAAGGTCCACTTCTTATAATTAATTTCAAGGTAAGCAATATTATTTTTCAAATGTACAAAGCCCTCAAAAGTATTTTTCTTTTCATTTAAAAAGATATTTCACCCAAAAATTGAAATTACCCCATGATTTATTCACCCTTAAACCGTCCTAGGTGTATATGATATTTTTCTTTTAGACAAATACAATTTGAGCTATTTAAAAAAATGTCCTGGCTCTTCCAAGATTTATAATGAAGGTGGGTAGTGGTCCAGATTTTGAAGCAATTAAAGTGCGTCCATCCATCATAAAAAGTGTTCCACATGGCTCCAGAGGGTCAATAAATGTCTTCTGGAGCAAAGTGATGTGTTTTTGTAAGAAAAATATCTATATTTACTACTTAAATGAGTCAATCTTTCGTTCGTTATCTGGCTCGACTCGGTGTTCATCTTCAGTTCTCTCTTCACAGCAGTTCAGTCAGTGTACTGTTTGAGTACATGAATTACTCCGGGATATTGGTTTGTTTGAACTCAGTGTGTCAGGCACATTAAAAAAGTTAACAGCTTAAGTCATTTGAGGATTAATGCTTATTGGAGACGAGAACCGTTTCAAACGATTCAGTTCAATTTGGTGAACTGGTTCAAGAAGATCTGGTTACATCGAGTGATTCGTTTGCGAACCGGATATCACTAAACTGCATTGAACGCGCTCACAACAGACCCGGAAGAGAAGACAATGATGAATAAAGTCGTCGTTTTTGTTATTTTTGGACCAAAATGTATTTTCGATGCTTCAACAAATTCTAACTGACCCTCTGATGTCACATGGACTACTTTGAAGATGTTTTTATTACCTTTCTGGACATGGACAGTAGACTGTACACTAGGGCTATCAAAATTGCTCAAAAATGATGTTCGAATATTCCCTCTAAAAAATACACGAATATTCGAACTATTCGAACATCTGGTTGCGCATTACGTCAATAACAGGACAAAATAATACAAAGAGACATAACGTGGGGAAGTCGTGGCCTAATGGTTAGAGAGTCGGACTCCCAATCGAAAGGTTGTGAGTTCGAGTCTCGGGCCGGCAGGAATTGTGGGTGGGGGGAGTGCATGTACAGTTCTCTCTCCACCTTCAATACCACGACTTAGGTGCCCTTGAGCAAGGCATTGAACCCCCAACTGCTCCCCGGGCGCCGCAGCATAAATGGCTGCCCACTGCTCCGGGTGTGTGCTCACAGTGTGTGTGTGTGTGTTCACTGCTCTGTGTGTGTGCATTTCGGATGGGTTAAATGCAGAGCACAAATTCTGAGTATGGGTCACCATACTTGGCTGAATGTCACGTCACTTTCACTTTTGTCACTTTCTTTAACTACTTCTATAGATAGTCTATTTAAGTTTAAACATATATGACAATGTATTACCTACACAAAAACAAGGAAATCAACTAATGGCCAAGAGTGCAGACCTCAAGCTCTCTCACCCTCACGTTCTCTGTGCATAATGGTTTAAATGAACAAACAAATTTTTGTGCAAGCAATTTAAGGTCGCGACTGTTGTCCCAAATATAGCAGGCTTCATTCAGTGATTGAAACAAATATTATTAATATTAACTGAAGTTTTACAGCATATAGAACTGACATTGAATGCTCCGAGCGAGCTGTGCTGTGGTAAACATGGAACTTTTCCTTGACATGAAACAATAAATAATCAAACCTCGGATCCATTGCTTGACAGAACTCCCCGAAGCCTGCCCCATCCGCGATACTGATCGGTCTCATATCCTTACAAATGAACGAAATTATTTTATCCGTTATGACCTCTTGTCGTGTTGCAGACAAAGAGCTTGTGGCGGGTGATGCAAAGTAACGTTAAGTGTCAAGACGTGACTGTTTAGCTGGAGTTCCACACATTATGCCATGCTCATTTGGGTGCACATTTTTGAGATGTGACCTCATGTTGCTAGTGGTCGAATGGTATGCTAACTGTATCTTAAATAGCTTGCATACAACTTTATCTCGCGGGTCAACAATTTTACCTCACTTTCTCTGCTGCGGTCGAGTTGGGCTCTGCACTTGCTGGCATCTTCCATGAAGACGCGTCAACTTTCAGCAGTGATGCTGTGCCAGACAGTGCGACTCCTGTGACCTGTCCCTGAACCCTCAGGCGCGCTAGCGCGCCCACTCGCAAAGCAGACAACCACGCCTCTACTACCGCGGGCGTTTTTTCCACATTTTTTTTTATATTCGAATATTCATTTTAACCTTCGAAATTCGTTTTTTTTAACTATTCGAATACATATTCAAATTTAGAATATTCGTTGACAGCCCTACTGTACACACACTTTCAATGGAGGGACAGAAAGCTCTCGGACTAAATCTAAAATATCTTAAACTGTGTTCCGAAGATGAACGGAGGTCTCACGGGTTTGGAACGACATGAGGGTGAGTCATTAATGACATAATTTCCCTTTTTGTGTGAACTAACCCTTTAAGCATATTAATGTCACTGCATTCAATAACACAACATCAAATCAAGTGTCATTTAAGAAAATATTTTGTTAGAAGCTGTGAAGTTTTAAATGTTAGTGAAACGTAACAGTTAATCTTATGAATTTAAATGTGATGAACCTAACCCTGTGGTTATTCTGCTAGAACCCCTGTGTGAACTTAAACTGTCCACTAAAATCAGGGTAAGTTGACTTAAAAATTACAAATCTGCCTTCATTTACTTACAGTATATGGTCCAGTGTTGTTTTAGTACGGAGCTCCGCACATGACATGCAAGAAAAAATAAATAAATTGTGCACACGATTTACTAATTCATTCCCTCAATGTACTAAAAAGTGCACACGATTACTATTGCGTTCTCTCGATTTGCTAAATTGTGCGCAAAATGTATAAATCGAGTGAACGAAATAGTAAATCGAGGAAACTCAATAGTAATCGTGTGCACGTTTTAGTACATTGAGGGAATTAATTAGTCAATCGTGCACACAATTTAGCCTACTATTTTTTCCTGCATGTCATGTGTGGGGCTCTGTATTTTAGACCCCAATGGCTTTATTTTATGGAGTAAAAACATACTTTAAAATATCTAAAAAACACTTGTTTACAGGTTTGCAACAAAATGAAAAAATTATGACGATTCCCATTTTTGGGTGAACTATCCCTTTAAACAGGGTTGCAAAAATGAATAAAAAAAGTGATGTTTTGAGAAAAGGTCTAGCATTATTTGTTTCTGTTTATTTGTCAAATACAATGCTGCTTGAGCTTCCAGATACTTTTTATGGCTACTGAATGTATGCACAGGCAGGTGTTTGTTCTCACTTGGTCATCTAGTCCCATAAGGCTGAGTCTGTGGTCGTTGGGGAGAGAGGGCTGGGATGAGTCTGCACTGATTGGGTATCCTGGGTATCCATTAGGAAAACCCTGCATCGGGAATCCAGGGGCTGCACAAACAGACCAAAGCACAGTACACATAAGCAGGTGATATTTAGGTTTTCCTCCTGTAAGTTAAGTTATGTTGATATCCGGGCAAGATATGTCAATAATAACGTGTGAATGAGTCATCATATTTATTTGGTCTGTTTTGTGTATGACCTCAATGGTCAATGTCTAACAAGCCAAATGATGATAAAAATACACAAAACTATTTGTTTTTATGGGATCTTTATAACAATTATGCATACCTACACTGAATAGCTATGCTTTGAAACGAAACAAATTTCTTACATCAAGACTTTTTAAGTAACATTGACACAAGCACGCTCTGTAATGCTGCTTTGAAACACATATTGTGATAGTGCTATACAAATAAACTTGAATTGCAAAAAGCTTAAATGGTGACTAGTTACATAAAGGTTATACAAATCTTAATGTCAATGTTATTTGACTACTGTACATTTACAGAAATGTCAATGCTTCCCAGCACAAAATAAAGTTGTGAGAGACATTTAATGAATGGAGTGTGAAAATATGTAAATACCTGGCTAGGTGTTTAAATGCGCACGTTTTCTACAGCTAAAAAAAGCAATACCATTGACGTGACATTATAATTAACTTTTTTATCCCTATTTCATAACTGATATTGAACATGAAGTCACTGTTCAAATATCTGTACCCTATTAAGACTGATCAAGTGATTAGTGAATGGGTCAGTTTCGTTTTACACATATATGAAGATATGAAACCCTGTGTGTTTAAGTGAGTAGATATTCCATCTCACTATTGGGTGTCTGTGGAGTTCGAGGCATGTCCATCTCTGGCGCATGCCCGGGCCGGGTCATGAGCATGGGCTCCTCCACTACATTGATGCTGTTACACTGCATCAACTCCTGCAGCAGGTTGAAGATCTCTTCTGCACGAGAGCACTTGAATGCAAAGATCCCTGTCAAAACATGCAAGAAAACAGGTAAATAGAAACAATAGTAAATGCATAGGTGGAGTATTACTTTCATGCATGGGGAAGACACAAAAACATAGGGGCACACAAAATCTAAATTAGGAAGACAGCATTTAAATGAATTTGATTAAAAAATATCTATAACATTACTAGAATACACATTAAATGAAAGGGGTTGTTCACTCAAAAATGTACTGTTCCTCATGTCATTGTTCCTCATGTTCCTCATGTCATCATTAGAAAATGTATATATTTGTAATGAAACCTGAGCGGTTTGTCCCTGCATTGAATGTCCAGGAAATTAAATCTTAAAAGATCTGAAAAGGTTAAACCATATGATTTGAGTGATTTAATTCAAATCTTGTGATGAGATATGATCACTTAATATCATGAACAGATTTAATGTAGCCTTTTATTCCCCTTTCTTTATTCACAGAAAAAACCTCAATGGCACAGGCTTCCATATTTGCTACTATATGTGTATGTTTGTGTGGAATCATTGTTTAGATGTAAATAAAAGCCTGAATTAAAATCACATAAAGCAACTGTAACTCTTCACAAACTTAATTCTTAATTCATATTCGCTTTAAATAATTTACATAATAGTTTTTTTTAATCTTTAAAGCTTTGGTTGGTTACCTGGACTTTCAGGTTTTATAAAAAATATCCTAATTTGTGTTTCAGAGATTGCTCTTATGGGTTTGGAATGACATGAGGGTGAGTAAATTATGACAGAAGTTTTATTTTCGTGTGAACTTTCCTTTTAAGGAGCCAAATCAACCACCTACCAATATCCCTACTAATGAGCAAATGTAAGGGTTTATAGAAGGTTTCGATATTTTGACATTTACACACAATTTAGTGTTACATCTGTGTAAAGTAGAAGTAAGAATCATCGTACCTTGTCCTGTCTGACAACGACGGCCACTCTCGAAAGAGAAGAGGTTGGAATCGTAACCGTATCGGCGCAGACACAGGTATGGCCACCGGATGGCGTCACGTTTGCGTGTGTGCAGAATGAGCTCTGTCTGTGTGAGCTCCATGGTTCCTGAGCCCAACTCATTTCCCTCATCATCCACATTAGTCACCTGTCAGACATAACAGGTTATCACAGAACCAAACAGTGCTATACTAGGTTAACCATGTGATTATTCTCAAATGTTGCACTTAAAATTTATATTTACTGACACAGTGCTTTTTAAGGTTCGTTTCTATCTTGAAAGTGTCTTGTGAAATGCACCTTAAATTTGTTGAGATGGTTGTCTCGGATAGTATCTCTGTATAGACAGCTCCAGCAGCTCCCCATAGCTTCAGCAGGCCAGCTGAAACCTTAAACAGGGACAAACAGGTCAGAAATTGCATGGGCTATACAGAGACAGCTAAAAATTAATAAGCAAAACAGAATTGTTTTATTTATGTAAAATAAATAAGTAATGCATGAAGAGACACAAAAAGTACACTTATATGCTCACCTGGTCCAGGCCATCAGTGGGAGTGATGCTTGCGTCAATCCCAGAATCCTCTGCTGGGTGTCATGGCGGAAGTGGGGTGTGCCTGTAAGAGCATCCAGTCCCAGTCCACAAATGGTTCATTTCTCCTATGAAGCAGAGAAAAAGAAAGGACTTGATGTACAATCCTTTGAGTATACTGTCCTCTTTTTCAAAAACGCCTGAGCTGTGATTAAGACACTGGCAATGAAGTTGCTCTTTCTCCTCTGACTCCCACTGGATAAATAAAACGTAATTAATTTATACTGGGAACCTTATTCTCAAGTGGAATCAGCTTACAACTCATGGTTTCAGCCTTCAGCCTGATGTGCACAGATACTGTCTTAATAACCACAAATAACTTATATTTCAGGTGGCTTCAGGAGAGTAAAGAAAGCTATCAGTTCTGTGCTATTTCAATTTAAACGGGTTGGTTGAACCAAATCTTATTTAATTTCATCAAATCATTTACTGTCCCTTAAGATATTTTGAAGATTTGAACCAAACAGTTGCTTGTAGCCATTGACTTCCACTGTATGGGAAAAAATACCATGAAAGTCAATGGCTATATTCTTTAAAATATCTTCTTTTGTGTTCAATAGAAAAAAGAAATTAAATACAGGTGTGCAACAACATGAGGGTAAATCATGACAGAATTATTTTTTTTTTGAGTGAACTATGCCTTTAACATAAAACAATCATGCAGACATGTAGAAACAGTAAATGACAAAGCTTTTAGGTGCATGATCCTGCTACAGAAAGCTAAATGTTGAGTTAATATGAAATACTATGAATCTATCTAAACAAAAACTACACAAATACCTCTATACAGACCATATTTATGCATTGCTGTATTACTGTATTTATGTATTAAATCAGTTAGGGTACTGTAAGGATGCATTATTATATTAAAACCCAAAGACAAAATTTATCCATGTGTGGAAAAAACTCTTAATGCCATCTAATAGAATCTCTGTTCCTATAAACATGATTTTAGACCCTTTCATGAATTGAATCATTATTTTATTTCTACCAGGTCCTGTTAAAATGAATGTATGGTCTTCTTACATTAAACAAGTGCATACTATTCCTGCATAATGTTTAAAAAATATATTTTTTACTTTACTTAAACTCTAATCAAATTCCAAACTACTACATTTATAAGTTTATGCATGCCAAAGTTATATTAAAGGACATTTCTCAAGTATTAACTACTACATGCACAATATAATTATAATATAAACTGTATAATTATAGCCTACCAGTTTTCTTTTGTATGTCTAATATTAACATCATCATTAAAATGACTCAAAAATGTATAATCCAGTGCCCACGCTGATCAATATAGCATCATGAGCATTTCAAAACAGTCTAACTCATGAAAATGAAGCATGCATGATTAAATGCAATAAGGTTAATAGTGGAAGATGTCAGCATTTTTAAAAGTGTACCAGTCCCTTCAGGACCATTCATGTGCAATTCATTCATAAAGTTAGTCATGCACATGAAGGCCCAGTCATAAAGTTTTTTTCCACATAAACCCAAAATAACATGACAGTATATCTGTGCCATGTTCACAGAAAAAGGGAAATAACAGACTGATAAAACATTTAATATTTGATCTGTTTTGGATACTGATATGTCAATATCAATATGAGCATGTCAGTTCATAACATCAGGCCACACAATCTCTTGTGCCTCAAACAGCAGCAGTTCGTACAGTCAAACCTGAAATCCACATTTGATTCTCTGAAGTCTGTCATCCAGGACCAGTCGCTTTTGGCACCTGGAAAATTGTGTTTTTATCTTTAGTTTATGCAATAACACAGAATCTTACATCTCGTGCAGCAGGTTTCTCGAATAGACACGGAGTGACCAACAGATGCAACTTGAACGTCTTGTAGCGCATCACCGCCAAGAATCAGTCGAAAAACCGGATAAATGCAGCTCAAATCTGCAGGACTAGCTTTTCTAATGCTAAAATAGAAAAGCAAAGTAGAAGTCGAACCATTAAAAGCAACACTTGCGGCGTTCAAGGAGATGGCTCGCTATGTTCCAGCCTTTGTATCAACGTTAATGTTATACTACCACTAACCGTTTGCAGCTGGATGCTAGTAACTATTGTGTATCAAACACAGCACATTCACGCAAACTAATGAGATGAATGAGAGCAGGATGCGATCGAGCTCGCGCTGTACCAGCAGCATCAAAACACGTTAATGCTACTGCAGAACAATTCAGCTGCGGTTGCTACTCACATGTTTGGCAATGATTGCAATACGAGACGAGACAGATGAAGGATGCGAACAGCAGTCCACGGCGGATGCTACACCATCGGACTTGGCGGTCGGCGTGCTGGTCGTTTTTGATGCTTGTTCTAGTAGTAAGACTAAGAAAAGGCGAATTGCGTGAAAATATAACAATAAATCCAATTGTTTTTCCCTGTAACGCCCCCTTGCTGCGGCACGGGCCTCTCTTTGACATTTCCCGACCACCAGGGTGAGAGTTCAGGCAGACAACGAGGGCTGCTGGAGCGACAAGAAGGTAGAATATGCTGGAGGACCAGAAGATGAGGTGTGAATGTGTTTGAGCATCACACGATGACGTGTTGGCAGCAGCTCTATTTCAATCCACCTTGCTGTCATTCAAGACAGACTAATCCAATTCCTATTGGTTTAATGCGTTCGGCAATCGGCATTCTCGCAAACAGGTGTTTTACGATTAGGGAAATGGCTAAAACTTTATTTCTGAATCCTCTAACTGTGCTATGTTCACTCCTTAAGTTATGAGCAACTATTAAATTGTTTACTGAAGAAGAATAGAAATTCAGCTGCATGAATTCAACTCAAAGCCATTTGTATGTGAATCAATGTAAAAGAAAGAAAGAAAAAAAGCACTAGGTGGTATAAAAGGAGAAATCTTTTTAACACTTAGCTTTTTAGAAACTACATTTTTATATTTAACTGTTTCATCCAAAAAAATAAAAAATAAAATATATATAAAAAAAAATATATATATATATATTGTGCTAAAATAGGCTATTGCACAAAACTAATGACCACAAAACTAGTCATAAGGGTGAATCTTTTGCAGTTGATATTTATCATCAAAGCTAAAAGCTGAATAAATAAGCTTTCTATTGATATATGTTTTTTTAGGGTAGGGCAATATTTGGTTGAGATTCAACTGTTTCTAAATTTGGAATCTGAGAGTGCAAAAAAAGCATATGCATTGCTAATGAAGTTCAATTACTAAATCAAAAATTAAGATTTTATATATTTAAAGTAGGAAATTTACAGAATATCTTCATTGAACATGATCTTTACTTAATATCCTTATGGTTTTTGGCATAAAATAACAATATATAATCTTTTTTTATCCATTCAATGTATTGTTGGCTATTGCTACCTGTGCTCCTTATGGTCTATATCTGATATTTACAAATATTTTCTGACCGCCTAAATATTTTCTTATTTATGGTAAAGTAATCTGAATTTGTACATCAGTCTTATCACATATCTTTTTTCAACCTCAGATCATTGTTTACTGAGGCTGATAATATATAATTATGAAACTAATCCTGACTGTAAATCTTGGTCTTTCTCAGACACAGCATACAAGTAAATGGATACATCAGCTTCAGGTATCAATTACATGTCTGTCAGCCTGTAAAGGGCAACAACAACTGCAAGTTTGATCAAACTGAAGTAGTTAGAGGCATATCAGTGGGATAGAATAAGTTTGTTCTACATGGAACGCGATCCCTCATTGTGGCAACCATGTTAGGTTCATATGATTTCACAATCTAGTCTATTTTTCTGATATACTAAATCAGTCTCACATTATGGAAGCAAAATGGGTTGTGAATGGCAATTCGCATTAACTTTCTTGTTCAAGTGCATGATAATGAAAATATGGATCGCCGCTTTCAGGGATTTAACCTGCAACCTCTACGTAACAATGGTTTTCTTCCCAGAAAGTGTGAATTCCAGCATTCTGAATTTAACTAGCTCAAAGCATATATGACATTTTTGACTGAAAATCCCCAGATGACCACAGACAATACAGAGAAACATTTCAGACTTTCAGTTTGCAAATGCTTTAATTGTAAGAAACAGTGCTTTCGTCTGAGAATATAGCACTATACAAATTTGTGAAAAGGTCTAGCTGAGGCTTAGCATGTGGAGGCTCAAAAAGCTCAGAATCATCAAACATGGCAGAACTTGGGTCAGCAGCAGAAGAGGGGTCATTGTCAGAGAAAATAGCCCTCTTTCTCTTTCTTGAGCCTGTAACATAAGACAGACATTCCTCAGAATCAAAGGCTGCAGCTTCCATGTTGTGGCTAGTGATGACATCAGGACTGGGCGGGAGCTTGTCCTTGTCCTCTTCTTGCTCTATGACAGCATCAGTCTCGGTCTGTTCATTGTATGCATCAACAGAGAAGCCCAGTATATCAAAGATATCCTCATTTGCTGGAGGAAAAGGTGTTGAGAAATCTAAATCCTCAAGAAGCTCCTCAAATGTATGGTGACTCACAGACGAGGATTGATTCTTCATGTTGCTGCTGTCTTCAGCTCTGTTTGTCTCATCCTCATTAATGCCAAGATTCTTCACCTTATCCTTTAAGCTGGCAGGCCAGAAGGGCAGTGGAAGGTTGTAAACACCTAATAATTTCAGTGGACCAAGCTCCTGAAGATTTGGGGGATCCCAGATCAAATCTAAAAATTAAAACATAATAAGTAACCCAGTATCTTTTCAAGCTTTGTGCTGATAAACTACTTTGGTGTGATATTTTTGTTGAGAAGTTACCTTCAGGTGTGAGAACACCAGATGGGGTCTCAATTGACTCAGATCTTGGACTGGCCAAAATGTGGCTGTTAGATAGCACCTCTGCTCTGTACTTCTGTGAGGGAGGAGTTGGAGATAGTGGGCATGGAGATGCCATGAAGTCATTTTCGGTCATGGCAGGTCCTTAAAATTACACAATGCCATTTAATTGAAACATGCAAAAATCATTCAATGATATTTAAATGATCAGTGTAGATACATTGAAGAAACATGTTATTCAAAAAAGTTATAAATAATCAAAATTAATACAAGATCCATTTTGGATGAATGATTGGAGTGATAGTGGAGTGAATTGATAATTAGCTATAAAATTTCATTATTTATTTCATAATTTACTAATAAAGTGGTTTTGAACTAAAGGCCACTTACTAATAATTCATTTGATTTAAATCAGCCATTTGAAACAAGAAAATCATGTCCTCTTACCATTATTCTGGCATATTTGAGGTGGTGGAGAGCTGGAAGGCTGCTCGCTCCCTAGCTTGGGCTCGGAGTAGTTGTAGGAATTCATTGAAAAGTGTATATTCATGAAAACATTAACATTGGAAATTGTTAACAACTCAATTAGTCCTCAATATTCTCATCTGCTATAAGTATGTTGAAACATTCCTTTTATGATATCACAGTTGCTTGTTTAATGGCTTCATACACTCTCTTAGAAAAGTTCAAAAACAAACAAACAAACAAAATCTCAAGTACTAACTGTAGATATATAGACATTATACAGAGAACAACTGCCAAGTTCAACATTTTAATATGTTAATGTTAATATTTTCATTTTTGATGTTTTACATAAATCATTTTAAGGAGATATAATAATAATGCTAAAACAATTGTAGTATATATATATATATATATATATATATATATATATATATATATATATATATATATATATATATATATATATACAGTAGTTTATGTATGTAGTTATATACACAGTTCCATTTCATTAATACAAATATTATATAAATTATATAAATATTATATATATATAATACTATACTCAATCATGAGGTTAAACCAAGGAATAAGTGTGTTTTCTGAGATCCAATCTAAATTGCTGTCACAAAATAATAGCATAGCCGAATTCTTATTTTTTATTTTATTTTTTTACATATTTGACCACATCCAAATTCATAATGAATTAATTCACAATAAAATATTCACTGTAATGTAAATTTAATTCAATTAATGTCTTTCTTTTATTAACACTGTATTGCAATTGCATGTTAAGGGTAAAAATGAAATTAATAAAGTTTCAGTTACAGAGGAGTTTGCATAACCATGCAAAAACAATAACTGAGGAAATGTCAGTTTTGATTAGCTAGTGTGTACATTTTATGTTATTTGTATATTATGTCTACAGGTAAAAAATAAATGATTTGGGTAAGGTCTGTAGTCTACATTCTGCATGTTTGCACGTTTCCTTGGTGCTCTTACCTAGACAAGACAAGGGAATATAAATTTTCCATAAGAACTTCGTCTTCATTTTGCATTAATATTCACACCTGCAGATCATTCAGTAAATCTATACACACAAACACACAGATTGCACAACAGATATTTATTGTGAGTGACAGTGTTTTGTTGTCGTCTATGAGACAGTAAATGGTTCCTCGTTGATTTTGGCAGCTCTCTTAGTCAATTGATATTTGACACATAATATGTCAAAGCTAATTTTCAAAAGTGACTGTTTCTGTTCCAGCGCAGCGCCGCGATGATCTTCTTGAACACACCAGATTCAAGCATTTCTATGCTGAGTGATCGTTTCACAACACCAGGAAGAAGAGGCAGATGTTTACATGCCTCTCTCTAGTGGCCAGCGTTTCAGTTGTATTGTTTCTACACGAGAGCAGCCCATCCTTCATGCACGCCCACTATATGTTACACAAACTTATATCATTATTTCAAGATCACTCCGGTCATAGAAAGCCATCGAGACGTCTCTCTTCACATAACATCGAACATCGCTTCGACCTGTCCATTCAGGTAAAGACAACAGCGTTGTTATACATTTAGTAACATTACATAAGGCAATTTGCTTTGCTGTTTCTCTTATGAGTCCGTCGTTTGAACTTGTCAACAAAATTCCTATCTCTGCATAGCGCGTTAAATAAGTTCTGCTGAGCGCCTGACTAACATTATTATCATTATCATAACATTATCTTGCTGTTTAACATCATTTGCACGAAAGGAAAAATCTATGTGGGTCTTTGCGACGTCCTCATCACTATCTTGTATAAAACAAACAGTTTTGTGAGTCACAGCGGGGCAAACTGAACTGGCAAAACTTTGTTGTTTTAAATCATACATTCTTGATAAATTGTTGGAAGTTATTAAAATTTAATTTATAACAGACAATCTTTCGATCGTATACGATTGCAGAATTACAAAAAAATAAAATAATAAAAAAAGTATATGGACAGCAGTTCAGCTTTGCTGATAAAGTCTATGTTGACTATTTTTTATTATATTAGTTTGTTGAACTAGTTTACCTGACAGCCTAATATTACCATATTTTAATATTTTACTTATATTTTGTATTTATATGTGAGAGTACTTGCATCAAGCTAATGTTGTACGATTGCATTTATTGTGAGAGAAGGCTGATATTATCATTTTATTTAATGTAAATGAGCCCTGAGCTACTGTTGGCCTGCTTGTCGCACATTCTGAGGAGATAAGTTGTCAGACTTGGAAGTTATACAGAGAAAAAGGGGGCAAAGCAATTACTCTAAAACAAATGTGTTGCTTAATGTACACAGGCAAATGCTAGGCAACCTTAATTTGTCATTTTGCATTGAAAGGATGTGGATTCCTCTGCTGAGTTTGACTGCCCTTCCACACGTTGGTGGGATATTTGGAGGTTTAATCACACGGAAGGAGGTGAAGACCTGGTACACCACGCTCAACAAACCCTCATGGAGGCCACCTAACGCTGCCTTCCCAATAGTGTGGACCACTCTCTACACTGGCATGGGGTTTGTTTAAACATTTCTGACTTACTATGGTTTATACCTGGCTCTTATGCATTTAGTAACTTTGAAGGAAGTTGTAGTTAGGTTTAAAAGTAAATGAATAACTAAAGGTACCTCCAGATGGTGTAAATGATTTTCTCTCTTTTTTTTAAAGCTACGGTTCATACCTTGTGTGGAAAGAGCTTGGAGGCTTCACCCAGGATTCACTGGTGCCACTGGGGCTCTATGGGATGCAGTTGGCGCTTAATTGGGCCTGGACACCCATCTTCTTTGGCGCTCACAACATTAAACTGGTGGGATGTTATTATGAGTTTCAAAAATCATACTGTTATTTCAGTTAAAATACCTAAGAGGTAAACCAGGAACCAGCTTATCTGCATATGGTCGTGAGATAGTATCAGAGATTTTTGGGAAAACTCATTTACTCACCTTGATGTTATTCCAAACCTGTATGCATTTCTTTCTTCTGATGAACACACAAAAATGTTACCAAAGACTTTTGCTTCCCATTTTTTCCACTGTATTTTTTTGAAAGTCAACGTATATCTAATATCTTATATGGTTAAATATAGTGGTGTTCTGTTCTTCTTTCATATCCAGGCGATGATAGAGGTAGTGATGCTGACTGGCACAGTGGCAGCCACAATGGTGTCTTGGTATCCCATCAGCCATACTGCAACACTTCTCATGGTACCATACTTGGCCTGGCTCTGCCTCGCTACCAGCCTCAACTACTGCATCTGGAGAGACAATCCAGAGCCCAAAAAAGATGACTAAAGAATTCAATAAAACAAACACTATTCTAACTAACACTGACTAAAACAAAAATGCAACCATATTTTACTTATTTTTCTTGTTGGCCATTTTGAAGTATAATAATGAAGAATTTAGTTTCATTTTTATCTTCACTTACAGTTTTGTAATATCAGAAATATTCACATTGTGTCTTAACTATAAAAGAAGTAAAGGCAATAAAAATGAAAATGTTCCAGTGCTTCCATTATATGAACTCCATTATATGAAGTCCATTGGTTCACTTAAGTTCAGCATTTTACAAAGATCACTTTACAGGCTCTTCAAACTCAAAATGTCTCAGATTGTTAACAGAACAATGTTTTGCTTGCTTCCTTGGCTATTTTTTTTAATAAAAATGTTTTCATGACTTGGTTTCTTGGAAGGAAATTAGTTAAAACATTGTACATGGATTGTACTCCAAACACCAAGCTGTGGTCTTAAACCTGTGTGGCTTTGCAAGGGTGGTGGTTTGGCAAAGTTTTTATCATCCAGCTATCTTTTGTGAACATATTGTATGTCATGGCACAGAACATATTATCAGCATCTGCCAGGAAATTCCCCAGTGTGCAATGCATTAGCTTTATGTTATATCACTTTTCTGTAAAACTTTATATTACTCAACTGCACTTCAGCAGTTATTCCATCATAACCCTAAATCATTATTCTTTATTTAAAAATAATAATTATAATTTATAAAAACTTATTTTATACTTTAATCATCACACTAACTTTAAATGGTTCATGCAATCAGCCAATAAAATGTCCCTAAGAGAATATTAAGAATAAATACCTGTATAACCCTCAAAGAAGCTGAACCCCTGCACTATTCAACATTTGAAGTGGATCAAAACCTTTCATCAAATTTGGCCTAAAACCTAAAACAAAATGTATTCTTGTCTTTGGAAAACTTTGATGAACTTTTTTGATCCACTTCAAATGTTTACTACTGAATATAGTTTTAATGATAATAAAACAAAGGGTGTAAAAATAGTATACATAAGTGCAAAAACCATAAAGAACATACATAATTCAGCATGGCTTTTATCCAGTGAAATCAAAACAAGAACGAAACTGTAGTGTTATATGGGAAATACACAAAGTATTTATTTGCATTATGGATTCAAGAGAAAGAATATCCTATAAAACTGAAAAGTAATATTCTGTAAAACTGAATATGGATTTTACTTAATTATCAAATTTTTCCAACTTTAACACAGCTCTCCAGATACCATCAGTTTTACTTCTTGGAAGTGTCTGTTCATCTATCAACATGAAGAGAGCTACAGCTGTTCGAAGTGAAGATTTAGACAGACACAGTAATTTTTTTTTATTTAAAAAAAAGTGCAAAGGGGAAAAAATAAAATCTGTGTAGTATGATTATTTTTCAGCTTTTTCAGGGGTTCCACCTTCATGTTTGGAGGAGAAGCGATCCATTAGTGTCTTCCACAATCCTTTCTTCTCCTCCTCTGTGTGCTGTATGTTTCCTGCAAAACAAAAAAATGACAAAAAGTAAAATGCTGTTTCTTTTTACTTTCTATTAATCAAAGGACCCTGAAAAAAATAGTAAAATTTTCCAAAAACTGTTTTGATAAGAATACATAAATGCAACATTGGTGAACATAAGAACTAAACTCAAGAAATCCTCACCTGTTGCCAATAGCATTCGGCACTCTTCTACTGTTACACCTGTAAAACTAGTATCTTTTGACCGTGGAAACTGAACACAAACAAACCAAAACATTATGATGCCATCACATTATGAGACTTAGGTCAATCAAATCAAAGAAATGAAAGGAATTTATTAAAAACATAAAAATGTGAGGATGGGTGTTTAAACAGAATAAATCCAAATGAGCTCATACTACAACCGTTTATTCCCCACAGAATATGACAACAAAGACAAAAATGATAAAATACAACATTTCCAAAAAATCCACGGCAGTTAAAATAAATCTAATGATAACTGAATTATGCTCTGTTATGTGGATGACTCAGTTATCCATAAAAGTTGAGCCCTAGAATCATTTAGAAAATGTGGCTCACCTTTTCTTTGTACACATTACTGTTTATGTGAACCAGACTTTCAAACATCTGATCACATTTCTCTGGATCTGAAATCTTAATTGAAACATAAGGCAACATAGTCAATGGTGCATTAGATATCTGCATTGTTGCATTAATTATTTTGAGAAAGGATGTTTACTAGGCAATAAAAAAGAAAAACCCTTCAGAATAAGAAAGAGATTTATTGCCAAGTTTTTATTATTTTATTTATTTATTAATATTAATTATATTCTTATTATTATTGTGTTAAAGAAACTTCCAGTGTACACATATTTTCAAGACACTTGATGGAAACTTTATTGTAAAAACTAACATCTCCAAATAAATAACATGTTTGTGATTATCATTAATACACAATATGTAAGATGGCATTTGACTTGTCTAACAACTTGCAATGCAACACGGGTAAATCGTACAGTAATTCACTCAAGTGAAAACAATACCTGTGTATTCTCGCCTTCTCGGAAAGCACTAGCGACTCTTTGGCGTAAAAATGTTCCTAAATCTCGCCCTTTCTTTGACTCGTCCTTTGGCCATTCCTCGCATAGCTTTAGAAATCGACGGTATCTGGTGGCAGCCATGGCATGTATAAAGGAAAGGAATTGTAGGCGCCTGGGCGGTGTGTTTTACAACGGTGCTGAAAATCTGTAAGCCGTGGAGGGACAAACGCTACGGCGTTTCAAAAATGATTACTTAACACAAGAAACCGCCTGTTTGTCAATACGCTTTGTTCCAGTTGGGGATCCGTAGCGCGATACTGTTAACCTCGTGGTTTGCCGTAGGAATCTCAAGGTAATAGCAAAGAGCCTCTGGCTTGCTTGGCTAATACAAATTTATTTATTTTACAAATAAAATGAGTGGAAAGAAAACAGACGGGCGATCAGGTGGTGTCATGGGATGGATAAGCTCAGCTTGCCGTTTCGCGGCGGACAGAAATGATTTCAGAAGGTTTGTTGTTTTAAATGTCGTACGAAGCTTAAAAACGAAGCGAACATTGCTGTTGCGTGCAACTCATTTACTCGAAATCATATTCATATGTATAATTTTAAATGATTGCCATCACGTGACCATCTCCTTTGTGTTATTGTTGTAGGAATCTCCTTGTAAACCTGGGTTTATTCGCAGCGGGTGTTTGGGTCGCAAGAAACCTTTCAGATTTTGACTTGATGTCTCCTCAGCCAGTCACGTAGTTCCCACTCCGCAAAAATTGACTTTAACAGGTGAAATAACAAATCTTGAAAGCATTATTCACTCCAAAACATCTAAAATAGATACGTGTCTTAACTCCTTCATTTTGTCTTTTCAGGATAGGTGATGGTGAAATGGAAGAACATACATTTTCTACCGAGGGCCTTGTAGAAGAAGCCCATTCAACACTGAAGGGAATAAGTCTAAGCTATTGGATGATCACAACTGTACATTTCTTCTGTGCATTCATTGCATTTTGTTGAAATAAATCTCACCGTGAATCAGTTGCCTACAGCCTTTTATTTAAGAATTTACATATTAATATTTAAAATATATATTTTGAAGAGAAAACTTTCATCCAGGTCTCTTTTTCTAATCCTGAGGACATAATTACCATTTTAGAGTTAAGCATTCTAAGAATTTAAATTTTGCGAACAAAATCTTCATTCAAGAAAACGCGGGTAAAAAAAAGTATTGAATACGTTTTTCTCAAAATGTTTTTCTTAAGGTGCTATTGACATGAATTTTCACCAGATGTCCGTAACAACCCAAGTAATCCATAAAAATAAAACATTACAACTATGTTCAGAAATTAAGTTCTGTGTATAAAAATGGAGTGACCCAAGGGAAAGTATTGAACATGCTTACTGAAATGTATTTAATACTTTGTACAAAGGCCTTTGTTGGTAATGACATCTTCAAGACCCTCTTGTATGGAGAAACCAGTCGCATGCATTGCTCAGGTGTGATTTTGGCCCATTCTTCCACACAAACTGTCTTCAGATGGTTCCACGGGTCTCTTCTATGAACTCTGAACTGTAGTTCTTTCCATA